>NC_047131.1:3198598-3513598 GCF_009829125.3 Periophthalmus magnuspinnatus | reverse complement strand
GAACCAAACTTTATACAAGAAAACGGTAAAAACTATTACTAATACTAATATTGACATTTTTAATAATAAATTCCACCATTTCATAATATACTTGGCGGCAGTAGTAACTAGGTTTTGACTTTGAGAGGCACAGACACTTGACTGTAAGTTTGCCTGAATGAGACAGATGACTGACACTCTCTGTATGTGCTGAACAAAGGGCCATGCCATGAGTGCTGACATAAGCTACAATGGGAGCTGCTTCTCTATTGTAAAGGAAAATATAACCTTTTACAAGCTTTAGAAATCTATTATGTGGTTTGATTGTCCAGGACACGTGCCCTCCTGTTGCTCAGATCATTTATAACTCTTAGTACCTTTCTCTCTTAAGTGCTTTAGGAAATAATTTGTCACTGGAAGTTAAAATTGCTCAAATATAAACCAAACCTTGTGGAATATTTGGTAATAAGAATTTTCAGGGGTTTTAACGCCCTGATATACGCGATGTTTGAGAAGGGCAGTGCACTTTGACTCTAAACCTCCTCGTTTTGGGGCTTTTTTGGCCGAGTAGTAAAAATTCCAGCATCTCAAGTCAGTATCATCACATGTAAAACGTCTTGATTGCAAAAAAAAACATGTCCAAATGAGCTCTGCTGAAACCTTAGGACAAAAACATTTAGGAAGTTTATCAAAAGATATAATATTTTGCTGTTTATTTGTTAATCACTATGGGAACAGTCTTAACTTTTCATCCATCTGAACCTCATAGAATTATTATATTTTGCAAATCACGTCTTGGCTTATCCAGTCCTAAGTTTTAGTCAGATTCCAGTTTAGTCCTGCTTTTTTTATAGATTCAGTCCTGGTTTACGTGTACCATAGTTTTAGTAGTTGTACCGGTTTAGTCAGATCATTTTCTAAATTAAATGGATTGCTTTTATAGGCAAGCATTTCCCAACATAGAGTTTGTGTAAAGAGTTTGACCAGAACTTGACCAGGACAAGACTAGAGGCCAAACCAGGACCAAACTGGGACAAGACCAGAATTAGGAATAACAGTGTGTTTTTGATTGGAAATGTTGTACCGGTACACTGATGAATTCCAGTTTAAAATGTAAATTATAAAAGGAAACAGGTAAAAAGTACAAAATATGCACACACTCATTTACACTTGGCTTCTCACTTATAAATATTGTGCATTGGCTTTAATTAGTAACAGCAGTCCTGAGATTCACTTCAGTGTTAAGAGGAGTCAGTGCTTCAGGCTCGAGTCACTTCAAAATGGCTTCCTCCCAACATTAGTAATTAAGACTATTGTGGATGCCTTCATATTTTTGACTTAAAGTTATGCAATTATTATTATGTAGTAAAATGGCTGCTCACCAACCACAGGATTGACAGTTCGATTCACGAGCCTGACAAAGTGCATGAGGTTTTGTTATAGAGCAAGACACTTGTAACTTTTCTGGAGGAGGATCTGCTACCTTCTTGTTTCCATGGAGATGTCATTGCTTGGCGTGGTCACTGATGCCACCAAGCCAAGTTACTGATCAGATCTGTGGAGAGGTGACCCCACACGCAGTAAGAATCTGTGTTTTTAGTGATATTTCTAGCAATAAAAACAGCTATTTTTGAATAAATGCAAAATAGTTCAATGCTATGCTGTGGAACATTCCCGGTAAAGCAATAACATCTCAATGGCGGGGTATAGTCAACCAGAAAAGTTACACAGTGCATCTTTAACTTCCAAAATATTTAACTTCTCTTAACTCGTGTGTATTTGCATTTGAACAAAACATTGATTCATATTTTTTGCAACACATATTAAACAATATAAAGTATGGACGGTAGGTTTTCTGGAGACATCTTCGATCCTTCAAAAGTGGAAGTAGTCCTTATTTTGGTCCAGAGACCGGTCTGAAGGCCTGTTGAAAGTAGAGTTAGCTGCGATGCTAGTTTAGCTTGTTTCCGTACATTAAAGGGATAATATACACAGAGATATCGTCCCCTGAACCAAGTCTGTCATTTGAGATCCTCCAGCCGCGATCCTTCAAAACACCACGAGCTTTCATCACCAGGTCCTGAGCTGCCATCGTGTACCTGCAACAAGAGGAAAAAAACAGAAACATTACAATTTAAAGCTGCAATATGCAACTTTCTAGTGGAAGGGTCTGTTATTGCTTTGTTTAGAATGACAATTTAGACTACAGGTGCTGTCATTGCCGCTTGTTACTGCTTGTCTCCATGGAGATAGATACATAGATAGATGACATACTGTGCAACATCCCAGGAAAAACAATAACATCTCCATGGAAACAAGAAGGTTTTAAACCATCCACCAGAAAACCTAACTCTTACACTTTTAAATGCATTGTTAAGGTATTCTTTATTGTCCCCCATTGGGAAATTTGTCCTCTGCATTTGACCCATCCTTCAGTGTTGATGTGGAATCTATCAGGAACAGTGAGCACGGCCAGGGGACCCATGTCCAGATATTGAGCTAGTCTTGGTCAGGACTACTTTAGCTGGAGGATTTTACTCTAGAACGCTGCTGCTGACTAGAACCAGGAAGTACTTCACACATGTGTCCTGTGCTCAGGTCTCTGGCTCCTGTGGCTCAGAGAATAGACTTTAAAGCAGCTCTGTGTGAACAAGTCTCTCCATGGACCAGCACCAAAGAACATCTCCCACATGTTAGAGCCACATGAACCATCTCACATGAGGAGGACTTCAGGGACCGGATTCCTGCCTGTGCCAGAGTCAGGACTAAACATGGAGAATCAGTGTTTCAGTTTTATGCAGCTAAAAACTGAGAACAGTCTTCCTGAAGATGTGAGACTGGCCTCCTGCTGGTGCTCGATGATATGAGCAATTCACTGTTTTTGTAAGAAAGTACCAGACAGAAACTCCACAAATGCTGACCCTTAGCATTTCCGTTAGATAGAGGTTCCACTAATAATAATATGCATGATAATAATACACCAGTCTTTCATTTTCTATGCACTAGTCTTTCATTTTTTATGTCTTTTATTTATTGGTCTCTAGTGCTTTTCCAGACATCAAATTCACTTTACATTTTCATCCATTACTCATCCATTCCTACGCCATGGAATATTTTCCTGTGACATATGTTCTTTGAATCCTGTTTGAACTTTTAAACTTGGCCTGTTGACTCATCGAGGCTCGTAAATATGTCGTAAGCACTTCCCGACTTCACACATCCTATAATCGAAATGTGTGGGTTTGTACAATGAGAGAAGATAAGCACAGTTTACATCCTGGTCATTACAAGGATCAGACGGACAGTGAGGAAGAGGAGGAGAGGGAGAGAGAAGAGAGGAGGAGAGAGGGGAGAGAAAGAGAGAAGAGAGAGAGGGGAGAGGGAGAGAGAAGAGGAAAGAGAGGAGGACAGAGAAGAGAGAGAGGAGAGGGAGAGAAGAGAGAGAGGAGAGGGAGAGAGAAGAGAGGAGGAGAGAGGGGAGAGAAAGAGAGATGAGAGAGAGGGGAGAGGGAGAGAGAAGAGAGAGAGGAGAGAGATGAGAAAAGAGAGGAGGAGAGAGAAGAGAGAAAGAGAGAAGAGAGAGAGGAGAGGGAGAGAAAAGAGAGGGGAGAGAAATAGAGAAGAGAGAAAGGGGAGAGGGAGAGAGGAGAGAGATGAGAAAAGAGAGGAGGAGAGAGAAGAGAGAAAGAGAGAAGAGAGAGAAGAGGGAGAGAAGAGAGAAAGAGAGGCGAGAGAGGGAGAGAAGAGAGAAAGAGAAGAGAGAAAGAGAAGAGACAGAGGAGAGATGAGAAGAGAGAGGAGGAGTGAGAGGAGAAAAAGGAGCGAAGGGGAGACAGATGAGAGGAGAGAGGAGGAGAGAGGGGAGAGAAAGGAGAGAAGGGGAGACAGATGAGAAGAGAGAGGAGGAGAAAGAAAGAGAGAAGAGAGAGATGAGAGGGGGAGAGAGAGTGATGAGAAGAGAGGAGAGAGGAGGAGAGAGGGGAGAGAAAGACAGAAGACAGAGCAGAGAGAGAAAAGAGAGAGGAGAGGGAGAGAGGAGAGAGCGCTCTTTGCAAACACTGAAGACACAGGGAAAAGACGACACTCGTGGAGAGGAGCAGAAGTGAAGAGAGTTTGAGGAAATGTTTGATCAGTAAATTATCAGGAAATACATCTCATAAAATAATTACATTAAGATTTTTCTCATTTAAGCAAATGTTAGAACACTGAAAACAGTTGATTCTGTTCACTCATTATTCTCAACAATATTATGCATTTGAGCACTGGCTCTCCCTCCTGTGACTGTACAGTCTGTGTGACCTAACACAGAGGATGAAATCACAATGTGACCTGAGAGAAAACGCTCACATGGAGCACGTGAGCGAAGCTTTGGTTTAATGAAGCACTGAGGATAAATGCACCTTTATGCACCGTGTGCCAGAGTCACCCCAACCTGACCCCAATGTGACCCCAACCTGACCCCAACCACACCCCAATATGACTCCAACATGACCCACACCAAAAATATTTTCTTTATTTTTTGTAACTGGGAGTTGTTTTAACTGAGAGCTTACTCACGAAAACTTCAAAAAAAACCTTAAAACTACACATGAAAGGTATGGCAGCTTAACATTATTAATAACAACACTTAATTATCCGTAATAACGCACGAACAAAGACTTAATTCATAATGAAATAGTATAAAATAGTTTATTAAGAATGATTCAGGCTTAGTAGGAGTTAGGGTGTTAATGAAGTAGTTATTTCATTCTTAATAAACTATTTGTTCATTATGAATTTTGTATTTGATTTTATATGATTACTAAAGTTATACAAAAGCTTAACTTGTATAACCTGTATAACTTGTATAACTTGTGTAACTTGTATAACCTGTATAACTTGTATAACTTGTATAACTTGTATAACCTGTATAACTTGTATAACTTGTGTAACTTGTATAACCTGTATAACTTGTATAACTTGTATAACTTGTATAACTTGTATAACTTGTATAACTTGTATAGCCTGTATAACTTGTATAACTTGTATAACTTGTATAACTTGTATAACTTGCCTGTGCTGGTCGTCTGGGTCACAGTTTCCAAGGAAACAGGAAACTGACTCAGCCACTTCCTGGTTTGACAGAACGTCCCACAGACCGTCAGTCCCAAGCACCAAAACATCATCGGCCCCATGTTCAGACTGCGACAGAGGGTACACCTTCACCTGGAGGAGGTAAGGACAGGGTAAGGACACGTGTACCGTAGGGATTATGTCCTCTGCCTTTGAGCACCATTCAACAACCAGAATGTGCACGTCCAGTCGACTTCAGCACATTTATAAACAGGAGTAAGAATAACATAGATGAAAACAACACATCATAAAAATGTAATGAACAGACATATGTTAACCCTCTACTCCAAAACACAGACTGAGAATCAAATGGATCATATCTTACAGGGTGAGACGTTTTTCCCAAGAGCACAAACGACCATCCTTTAAGGTCAGTGGATGAATATTCTACTTCTGCCCCTTGATACTGATATGTAAAATATTTAATAACCAAAACAAGAGAATACCATGTCTTTTCCTCTCCTCTCCACTGATTTGTTAAACTAAAGCTAGAGCTGCTCTGGGTGTTAGACGGGCACAGTGCACTCAACCCAACACAAAGGACAAGACGTCACTCATGGGAATTGAACCGACAACAACTTCATTGCTCAGAGACAGGAACACCAACCAGAATAGCACAAAATGAAACTTTAAATACTGTAGAAATTTAGAAAGCAGGAGTGCTACTTGGTTATGTAAAGAATGTGCAAAATCGTGCTCTTCAGCGCCAGGACCAGTCTCAAATACAAAAATAAAAAACCCAGGCCCTCAAAAAGTTCAAAATGATGAAAAGCCTTTATTATCACATGGCAGGTGAAGTTAAAATAACACCAGGACGTTTCATCAGGGCAAACAAAACTTTAAATACTTAGTACCCACGCAGAGGTATTCTCAATCATTTACTGTGTGTCAGCTTTGTAACTTAATGTCCAGGAATCTCAGGGAGTTGTTGTTCACATTCTTTTGGTGACCACAAACATACTAGAGTCGAGATAAAAGGCGTAAAATTGCATTTACACAAGAGAAAATATGATAAGATCAAGCTTTCCTGCATATTTCTATCGCTCAGGATTTTTGAGGTTAAACGATAAGCGAAACACAAGGTCACCTGGTCCAATGCTATTTTCTTATCTACAGCTAAATGGAAAAGTTTGCATTTTTAACGCAGCATCAGTCATTCATTATTGCAGCACCTGGCCTTGGAGTATAAATGTTCATTAATTTGGCCTGAGTTTAAACAAAAAGCTGAGTGTGACAGAAAAACGGTTACCAAAAGAGCCATCGACAGAGGCATTTGAGCTACATAAAAATCAAACCTTCTGATTATTATAAGGTTTAATTCCTGCAAAGGAGTAAAAACTGTTCATCATCTAACAGGGCCGTTGGGCCAGTTAATACACAGCAATAATGTGTCCTACCACGACTATGCAGACGACACTCAGATCTATGTCTCACTGCAGCAGGTGAATATGGACCAGTGGATTCACTGCATCAACAGATCAATGTGTGGAGGAAAAACAACTTTCTCCAGATAAACTCAGACAAGACTCAAGTCATCATCTTTGGCCACAGAAACATAGAGAAAGTGTCAGCAGTCACCTCCAGTCTCTCTCTCTAAAACCTTCAAATCAGGCTAGAAATCTAGGAGTAATAATGGACTCAGACGTGAACTTTAACAGCCACATCAAATCAGTAACATCCGCAGCGTTTTACCACCTAAAAAACATAGCAAAAATCAAAGGTGAACTGTCAAAACCAGACTGAGGGAGACTTATCCATGCGTTTGTCTCCAGTAGGTTAGACTACTGTAATGTCCTGCTCACTGGCCTCTCCAAATGAGCCTTAAGACAGAACAGTACATCCAGAACACTGCTGCTCAGGTCCTGACTAGAACCAGGAAGTACTTCACACATGTGTCCTGTGCTCAGGTCTCTGGCTCCTGTGGCTCAGAGAATAGACTTTTAAGCAGCTCTGTGTGAACAAGTCTCTCCATGGACCAGCACCAAAGAACATCTCCCACATGTTAGAGCCACATGAACCATCTCACATGAGGAGGACTTCAGAGACCGGCCTCCTGCTGGTGCTAGAGTCAGGACTAAACATGCAGAATGGAGAATGATTATTTGTGATTATTTATGCTTTTTTATGATTTGTGTGATTTTAATGTCTTTCTTATTCTGTAAAGCACTTTGAATTACTTTGTGTATAAATTGTGCTGTACAAATAAACTGGCCTTGCCTTGCCAGGGACTACTACAACAACTGACTTTATGTCTTTCACTGCATTCAAAATATTCTATTTGACCTTCCTCTGGCCTCCTGTTTCCTGATCTAACCTCAGCTCCTCTGTACCGTATATCCACTCCCCCTCCTCTGCATATATTCACTGCCCTCTTCTGTACAGGTCAAAACCATTTCAGTTTAGTCTAATCTCATTTCAAATCTTATACATTTCCTGCATAAGTAACAAAAGGAGAAACATTCACCTCTTCTAGTTTGAACATCCCAAAGTAGTTGTATTGGTATTATATTATAAAAGTAGTAATAATAGTAGCAGAAGGAGTATTAGTAGTACACCACTTTGTTTGAAGTGCTTGAATCCTTCTGGCGCGTCTGTGATCTGATAAACATGAATGAAAAACACATTATGTTGTTGAGCCTTGCCCCTTCGCTGTCGATTAAGCACATATTTTGACATTCAAAGCGCAGCGGCCTCATAAA
Organism: Periophthalmus magnuspinnatus; assembly: GCF_009829125.3. Lineage (NCBI taxonomy): Eukaryota > Metazoa > Chordata > Actinopteri > Gobiiformes > Gobiidae > Periophthalmus > Periophthalmus magnuspinnatus. Next base: position 3,505,808 of record NC_047131.1, on the reverse strand, counting down.
CCTGACATTTACCGTGAGACGTTTCACTCAATTACATTAAATAGCGTGAAGCAGTGCGAGCGTGTTACCGGGCTTCACAACACATAAAACTACAGTCCTGCAGAGTTAATGGGGACGGGGCAGGTAAATTACTGTTGTTAATTTAGAGTATCCTTTGGAGTATCTTAAAAGTGCATTATGTAACTTTTCTGGTGGGGAATGGTCTCACCTTGTCTGGAATGCTCCACAGTATGGCATTAAACAAATCTATCATGCGTTTATACATTTTTTTTAATGCTCAAAAATAACCTCGACCTTACTCTGTGTGTGCGCCTTTGTACTGACCTGACATCACCTCCAACGGTCTCTATGGAGATGGGCACATTCAGAGGTGGAAGAAGTACTACATTTTGTTACTTAAATAAAAGTACAGATACAAGAGCTAAAAATACTCAAGTAAAAGTAAAAGCATCACAGGAAAAAATGTACTGAAGTTAAAGCATTAAAGTACATGTTTAAAAATGTACTTGAACAATAAAAACTAAGAGTATTTTGTGAAGATTCTGGCTGTAAATGTAGTGATTCTGATGCAGATTTGTGCTCAATTTTGTTCAATACAAACAATTGAATCAGTCATTTTTTTCTAGCTGTTTTTGTTTTGTATATTTTTGTTCGCTCAAACTACAAATGTGTTAAAAATAAACCCTCAGCCTTTTTCAGCAGGTTTCAAACAATAATAAAAAATACTTTTACTTTTCCGTCCAGTAAAAAAATGCAGTGGAGTAGAAAGTACAGATACTGCTCTCAAATGTAGTGAAGTAAAAAGTATCCACTGTAAAATCTACTTAAGTAAAGTACAGATACCTACAATTTTTACTTAAATACTGTACATTACTACTTTTACTTTGTTACTTTTTTCTTTAAAATATCTTAAATATCACTATATAACTTTTCTGGTGAGGAATGTTCTCACCTGGAATGATTCACAGTATGGCATTAAGCAAACCTATCATGCATTCAATAAAAAAAAAAAAAAAAAAATATATATATAAGTTTACTTAAGTAAAGTTTACTTATAGTAAAAGTAAACTTGAAAAACATGGATTCTTCCTCTGAGCCTTTCTACTGATCTGACTTTACCTCCAATTATCTACGGATCTCTATGGATGGACGTATTTAATGCTGTACTATGGAACATTCCAGGCAAAGCAGTAAGATCTCAATAGAGACAAACCGCTGATGTACCCGCCACCAAAAGTTATGAAGTGCACTTTCGCTTTCACTCAAATAACTAGAAACTGCACTGTTACGCTGTAAATATAGAACTCAAGTAGGGGTAAAAATATGGTGCCTGGAAACTACTACACCAAGAAATACAGTTAAAAGATAACGAAGAACTCAATTACACTACTACTCGAGTATATTTATCGAGTACTAGTGCACTCTATGCACTCTAGAGTCTAAAAACAACTACTGCTTTCACCAGACTTTGTGAATACTACCTCCTCTTCCCTGATTTTTACCCTCGCAGATCAATATTCGTGTCTGAACGGTGGTACAAACAATACAAATAGGCAGTTCCCACTCTGTCATCGATAGACACCGCAGCGCTCTCTCAAAGGAAAAGTCTGATGGAAAATGGCTGCTTCGGAAACGTGTGGCCTGAACTGTGTCTGAACTCTGCCGCTGAATTAAAGATCAAGAGGATTCAAAGGATTCGACTTCGCTGCAACAGTCTGCAACACATCCTCACTCTGCAGGTCATTTCAGAGGACGCCGTGCACTCACCTTATGTAAATGTGCTCAATCTCAGAACGTAAATATCAATGAGTTTGTATATTTGTCCACAGAGAGTAGTTAAAGGTGCGCTATAAAACTCTTCTGGTGAAATGTTATTGCTTTGTCTGGAATGTTTCATACTGTGGCATTAAACTTATCCATTTTGCATTTAATCAAGCGGAGGTGTTTTTATTGCTCAAAAATCCCTTTAAAAACGCCACTTCTCGCTCTGAGTGAGTCATCTCGGATTCTTTCCAGGGAGATAGATAAGTTTAATGCCGTAGTGTAGCATATTCCAGGTGAAGTAGGAACATCTCCATGGAAACAAGCAGGTGACAAACCCTCTACCAGAAAAGTTACATAGTGCACTTTTAACATATTTCAACTACCGTATTTTCTGAAATATTTTTTTTCCCCGAAGTATAAGTCTCTCCAGCCAAAAAAAAACATAATAATGAAGAAAAAAACATATATAAGTCGCAGTGGACTATAAGTTTATAAGTAAATCCAAGACCAAGAACAGACATTTTATCTTAAAAGGCACGTTATAATAATAACAATAAAATAGAGAACAACAGGCTGAATATCAGCACAGCATGCTAATATAACACATTTATATTTATTCAGCTACATGAAGCAGAGACAGAACTGAATACGTGTCTGGTTTGTTAACGTAAGATATTAACAGTTAATCAGATAAGCATAAAAAACAAGCTAACAAGTTTACTCTCTAAATTCACTGAATTCTTCATCCTCAGTGTTGCTTCTGAACAACTCCACCAACTCTGGAGGTACATGAAGCTCTACTTCCTCTTCTGTGTGGCTCATCAGACTGAGCAGAATATGATTTTCTTTTAGGGGGAATTTTTGTTCACTTTTTCTCAAATGTATTTTATTAAATTACCATAATTTTGAAATTTTACATTTTCAGTGGTACAGTAGTAGAATATACTGGCCTAGAGTGCCTTTGTGAGGTTGTCAGTGTGACAATAACTATAAATAAGATGTGAAATTATATATTTTAATATTTTCAAATATAAGTCACATCTGAGTATAAGTCGCACCCCTCCACAAACTATGAAAAAAGTGCGACTTATAGTCCGGAAAATATGGTCTTATGACCTCGGGTGAGTGTGTGTATTTAGTCCCTCTATTCGATTTGCATAGGATATTTTTGAATATACTAAAAATGCACTGTATAACTTTTCTGATGATGGTCCAGCCTGTTTCAATTTTCTGTCCTAAAAACCTGTTGTTATTTTGAGAATTTAATTTTGTGTGCATGCCCAAAAATCGTTCCATGTGAGTACGAGTTATGTGCCAAAAGGTCTGTGAGCGCTAGGAGCGAGGTACATGGATTTTAATACTTCCTCCTTTTACGATTTCAAAATCATTACAATTAGTCTTTTCACAGATGTTAAACTAACACTGAGCCGTACCTCTGGGCAGCAGGAGAGGAAAGGCTTGATGAAGATGTTGGAGTCGTGCACTTTGAGCTGGTGGTCTCCGAGGCCCCTGGTCACGCCGATGGTGGCCAGCACTCGAGCCTGAAAGACACACACATGCATAACTGTACATGTAAATTTAACGGCAAAGGGGCAGGCGGGTTCGGCTTTGGAGGGTTTCCTTGACCACGCAACCAGATCACAGAAATACACATTTTGAGAGCAGAGAATCTAAACAAAGTCAAATCATAAAACATAAAACTTTACTAGACACTTTACGATATACTGTGTCAAAGACTTATCAAAGCAGATTTCTGTCAGGACAAAATGCCTTAAATGCCTTTAAACTTGTATATCTCCATGGAGACAAACAGGTGACACTAAGCCAAGGCTCATGTTTTTTCAAGGTATTCTTTGGCAATGAAAAACACTCGTAATGGAACACATGCAAGATAATATGCAAGTTATACTGTGCAACATTCTGTCAGGATTTGTTTTTTTTTTTGTGTCTTCTGTGCACTGTCAAGATCCCAGTATGTCCCTGTGTTTCTGTGTCGTTTTTTCCCCCTCCCTTCTGTCTCCCGTTTCTCGGACCTACTTTGCACCTCCGCCTCCGACCCAGCTCTCTACGACTGGTACGAACACCTCAGCCTCTGACCCAGCTTCCTAAAACCACTTCGAAGCCGTCAGCCCCCGACCCAGCTCTCTACTACCTGCTCCGTCAACCACACTCACATTTCCTTGTTTGTAATAAACTCAAACTTTTACCCCGAGTCTGTATCTTTGATTCCCCAGACGTTACGAGGCATCCCAAGCAAAGCAATAACATCTCCACGGATACCAGCAGGTGGCCAATCCTCCAACAGAAAAGTTACTATCTATCTTATGTAATATAATTGTATCACTAAAACTTATTGTAACTGTGCGTATATTTAGGTTCAAGAGTTTTCTATGGCGAACTCAGATTTACCTTTCTTTGTCTACCTGTCTGCATATCTATCGCCACTTCTTGCAGCGTCTCTTGACAAATGCATGAAAAAGTTAGCGTTGATGTGGGGAAAAAATGTATTTGGGACTAAGTTTACAGCCTTAAGTTCAAGCTAAGTTCAGTGTAAATCAGTGGGTGTGTGTTGTAAGTGCGGTGACGTTTCTGTGAAAGACATAAGCTGCTCCTATGGGGACTCAAATGGGTGGATTAGCTGCATCTAGGAGATTCAAACCAGCTTGTATTCACCATCTTACAACTTTGGCATAATCTCTTAAATCCCAAACACACTCAAACTTAGTCTTAATAAAGAGTTAAGATTTCTGTGGTCTCACTACTACAATATTTACAGATTACTGGTATATTTTTAAGTATTTACTGGTAGTTAAAGGGCCCATATTGCACTATTTTCTTATTTATGTTATAATGTTTTTTCCTCATCAAAAACATCCTTTCCCCCTGCATATTTAGCTCTTCTCTCAAATGGAAAACACTCTGTTCCACCTTGTGATGTCATGCGGTAACACAGGAAGTGCTCAACTATATTTTAAACCAACCCTAACACCGTCACTAGAATCAATCGGATGATTTGAGACCTGGAATTGCCAGTTTCTATTGAAATAAAGGTAAAAAGTATAGCTGTTAAGTTGAAAACTATCACTTTGTGACATCACAAGGTGGAACAGAGCATTTTGAGCTTTGGAGATGTAGACAGACTAATAATAAAGAGTTACTCAAACATGTGTGAATGAAACAAAACACAACTCCAGGTCTGTTTTTGAGGAGGTAAGAGGATTATAACATGACTTAAAGCTAAAAGAGTCCATTCTGTGTAATATAGGAGCTTTAAGATTAGATTTTCAACACTGTAAATCCCTTGTGCTTTAGTCCTGGTTTTACAATTGTTGATGACATGACAACGTTCAGTAACTTATCACTTAACTTTACATAACTACATCTTAATTAGCCTTAATAAAGCATGAACAAACTAAACATGAATCGTTCTTACTAATGTATTTCTTTATTATGAAATATTTGTTTAATTTTAAGGGTAATCAAGGTGCAGATGTTATAAAATGGTACCCAGCATACTAGAGGCACATTTTGTTGTAAGCAATTTCAAGGGCCTATTTTCCTTTGGATCGTTTGCCATTTTGTTAGTGATTTTTTAGAGAAATACCACGCTATCAATGGGGAAAGTGGCTCTTCTTCCAAGCCAGGAAATATGACAACATCACATTAGCTAAAACTACCAAAAAAATAACAATCTAGTAGTTTAGTCCTTGTTTAGTTTAAAAATAGTCACACTGCCTTTTCTTAACCGTGGTCAGTTATGGTAGTACATGTTGTTAATAAGTAGTAGTCCTCTCGTTGTTGTTATCCCTCTGATGTTTTGTCTCCGTTTAAACCTGGGTTAGTCCTGATCTTGACTAATTCCTGTCAGGTAAAGGTGCTTCTTCTCCGCTGCAGCTTGCACAGTGCACAGGGCTAAAAATGGCTCCAGGCTCTTGGGGCAACTGGGCTAATTGAATCCACCGTAGTGAGAAAGGGCAGAGAGGAGGATGGAGATAGGAAGAGGGAGAGAGGGGGGGATGGAGAGTTCATTTGGGCATGAACTGGGCATGCTATAAAACTGTGCGTATCAGATTTTTGCCCTTTGAAAAAGCATCTAAATTATTCTTGGCACGAGTTTATAATCACGTTTCACAACTTTCAGAGATCAGAGCGGAGTTTTGCCATCGTGCTAATGCTAACAACAACTAACAGACCACCGGCGTTACTTCCTGGTGCATTTTTTACTTTATTAGATGAAAAACTCCAGCCTGATTACGATACAAGTCTTAAGCCTAATCATTACAAAAGGAATGGCAAGCAAGGTGACAGTAGAGGAAAAGTAAAGAACAATGTATTCAAAATATTGACTTTTAAATAATGAGGTTATAATTACATTCCTAAAATGCATCTTAATCTCTTAGGCTACATCCCTGTGATACAAAAATGTTATGCGACTATCACAGCTAATTCCCCCTTCACCGGTCTGAGCTGTGAGCTTGTTAAGGTAAAATAAGGTAATTGGCAGTATATGGTCTTTAAGGCGTTATATAATGATCCTATAGCTCTGCACACAGTTGTTGCTTCTCCGTAATAGAGACGTTTCAAACTGAAGTGGAGGGGGCGTCCTGGGATTAGTGTCTGAGCGCTGAGCCCAGCAGGCAGCAGACGGCACCAAGCCTTTGAAGTATCTGCTCCTCTCTCCCTCTCTCACTCCATCTCCCTCTCTCTGCCCCTCTTTTCCCTCTGCCTCTTCCTCCCTCTACAACCTCTCTCACTTTTTCTCCTTATCTCCTTTCTCTTCTTCTCTCTCCCAATCTGACTCTCTCTCCGTAAACCCCTCTTTCCTTCTCTCCTTCCATTCTCATCTCCTATCTTTCTTCCTTTCTTCCTCTCTCCTTGCTCTGCCTTTTTGTGTCTCTCTTTTACCCCTTCTCTCTCTTACTCCACTTTCTCATGCCCTTTCTTTATCCCTCTCTTTCTCTCCAACTACTCCCTGTCCCTCTCTCTCGGTCTCTTGCTCTCCCTCTCCCCTCTTTTCCTTTCACACCTCTCTCCCTCTCTCATCTCCTCTTGCTCTTTCTTTATCTCTCTCTTTCTCTCCAACTACTCTCTGTCCCTCTCTCTCTCTCTCTCTGGCTCTTACGCTCCCTCTTTCTTCCCCTCCATCTCTGCCTCCTATACACATTCCTCTCACCCCACCTCTCTGTCCTCTTTTTCTCCTCCTCCCCATCTCTTCTCTCCCTCCTCTCCTCTCACTCCACCTCTTCATCTCAGCACCTCTCCGTCCTCTTTTTCTCCTCCTCCTCCTCTCCATCTCTCCCTCCGCTCGCTCTCTCCCTCGCTGCGCCTCTCTCTTTCGCTCTCTCATCTCTGTGCAGTTCACTTCAAAGGGAAATGAGGGCACGGGGTATGTTCTGGGAGGCAGAGTGCAGGGAGAGGGCACAGGCTAACATCTGGAGTGTCTGTCTGAAAACGAGATCAGGAGGTTACGATGAAAGGCTCGGCCCGTTCACCACCAGCCACAACATTATGACCACTGCTCGCTTTTATACTACGCACAACAATACACATTTTTTACCCTACGTATTAGTTTTTATAACGTATTTAACATATTTCAGTTGACAAGCTGACATAATGACATATTTAAATTAGAGATGCACTGATATTGATACTGGTTCAGGTATCGGCTCTTTGATATCGATACTGGGCCTTTAACTGGATGTAAGATTTACTGATTTTGGCCTTGAACGTCTCATAATGTTTGAACTTTTACTCATACAAAGCTGTTCAGTATTTGTTTTAAGGATAAATAACAGTTGCATAACACAATTGGATCTATTGTGTAATAAGTTAACTGCGTTTTCGGGAAATAAAATGTTCTTTTCAGTCCCCACTCCATCGTTTAATATCAGATATCTGCAGATTGTCAATACTCGTGCTGAAGAAGCTGGATCCCTAATTTAAATATAGGGTTAATATTTCATTTTAGTGTGGAATGCTTATAGAGGACATGATTTGTGAATAGGTTCGAGAAACGGATGGAAACAGATGGAAACTGCTCTGCAAAACTTATGATCCACAAATGTTGAACCTTATCGTTATTCGTTTGGGATTGGCTCCACAGACTCGCCGTATTAATCAAATCGCTTAAAGTCATTTCAACCGACAACAATCTAGTCTTTGGAGTTGAATAATGATGGCACCACTTTCTGATGCTATTGTGCAAAAATAACTGTCTTATGCCGACAGCGAAGACGTTGAAGTTTACATATTTTTCCAATAACAAGAGATTTTCAATACAAGTAGAATCATTTATATCAGGGGTGTCAAAACGCTTTTCACCGAGGGCTGCATATTGAGACATATTCAAAGTGGAGTACTGGTACATTGGATCATTCAGAGTGCGTTTTTACATAGTTTTGCCACAGCCACTATACTTTTTTTTGGTCTGTGTTGTTGGAGTTTTGCATCACCAATGAACACGTCCAGTTCATTGGTGACATTTCTCTGTGGCGTCATCCAACTATTACCTTCTTTAACATCAGTTTCCTTGGTCAACTCGTCTCACAGAAGCAGTGTGCTGTGCCAGCTCGTCTCCAGACTGTCCTTCTTAGCTCCAATTTGACCTCGTTGTGTAGAAGCATAGTCAGGCTTGAATGGCTAATACTAACGTGCATCCTCGGGTCCTGTACTGATGGGAAAGAAACCTCTCCAGCCTCAGACATCTAGAGTCTCCTGCCTCTCTTTACAACTATAGGACTCGTTAGGACACTTATTTTCAACATGTGTCACAAGGCGATATGATGTTATTCAGGTTTTAGTGGTAGAATTACTTACATTTGCTGGTAAATTAAATATGGGCAATTTCAGCAGAAGGTTTGAGGGCCAATAAAAGTGAGTGTGGTTAGTGCTTGTTAACCATTTTAACCACCAATGGACCTGTTACAATGGTTACTCTATGATTTTTGATCCAATAAAAGAAATAAGAAAAACAATTTTAATAAGGAGCTCCGTATTTAGTTTTTCAGTGTTTTTGTGACTGCAGCAATGAATCATACTTAAAAACTGTTTATATTTTAATCATTATTCACTTTGTCCGGCCACTTAAATCCATTGAAAAGCAGTTACATTTTATTTTCTGCCAAAATGTGCAGACAGTGCAAATTACGACCTTGTTAAAATTGTATCACGTACTGTGCCGCTTCTTGCACTTGACAAAAGTGAGTGTAAACCCCAAAATGTGTGATCACAGGTACAATGTGCTCTGTGCATAATAAAGTGGTACTTCTCTTGTTCTTATAAAAAAAAAAAAAAAGCTTTTATTTTGTCTTTTTTATTTGTCAACATGATCAACAGGTTCTTTTTAAGACAATCTCCTTCTGTATTGTCTTAAGTTGATAATTTCTTGTCCGGGGTCTCGTCCAGAACATCTTACAGTCAAATAAGCGACATTAAAGAGGCTGTGCTTGATTTGTTTCCATGTATATGAGTTTGCCCTATACAAATGTACTGTAAAAGCAGCTCTTGGGGTCAGAATACATCTGCTGTGTGCTGTCTGCCTCTAATTATACAGCCCTTGTTCCCCGAGAATCAGGAAGTGCGTTGTTAGCATAAGTGGACAATATACAAATGTAATATTGTTGACTTTCTTACAAAGGTGTAAAACGTTCTGTTTTCCAGGCAGCAGAGGCCATATATCACACCAAGGGAAAACAACAGCTATGTTCTGGTCATTTTGGTTAAGGTCACATTTCTAATCTGTAGCCTCTTTCATCTCAGGAATGTGTGACCCCCAATCTGGGAGGGTTATGCAAAGATTCATTCACATTATTCGATTGTGCTTTCAATTTCTTATCTATCCACTCTTCAAGTAGTATCAAACATGTGTAAGGTGTAAGCCAGGGGTGTCCAAACTTTTTGCAATGAGGGCCAGATTTGGTGAGGTGAAAAGGTGCGGGAGCCGACCATTCACCCTCATCATTCTTTGAAACATTAATATTAAATGCACATGAACCATTTAATTTTTTTTTTTTTTACTTTTTATTGCAACTGGCTTTCACCTTTCAAAAACAAAATGAATTATACACAGATTATAAATATGAAAAAGTGAACATTTAATCTGTGGTTTTGATTATCACAATAAAATTAATTCACTGAGATTTTCAAATTTATTCACCAAACAAACTGAGACTGGACTGAAACTGAGATCTGGACTGTAGTAAATAGGCCTGGTTTGGCTCAAAGATGGTGGTTTGGATGCGCAAAACGTCACGCAGGTGAGTCAGTCTTGTCCTCGCACGGTTCTTGTTAAAGCTCATAACCGACAACTAAACAAACTCAGCATTTTCTTAGCAAATGTTCGAATTTCTTTAAACCTGTCTTTATCCAATTGCAAATGTAATTGTAAATGTGTATTTTACGTTGGTCAACAGTGCAACAGGCCACACATAATTATTTTTATTCCAGAGGCTGCGGGCCAGTGGAAATTTGTACATGGGCCACAATTGGCCCCTGGGCCGGACTTTGGGTATGCCTGATGTAAGCTCATTTTCTTTACACTCTACTGCCTTTAACCCCACTGTATTGCTGTAACCTACAATAAACATCTACAGATCGATCCCCGTGCCTCTGCGCCTGTTCTTCACGCAACAGAACATAAACTGATACATGCTAATCGTACATGCTAATCGTTTTTATCTTTATCATAATGGCAAAACTCTACTCTGGCCTCTGACAATTGTGAAAAGTGCTCATAAACTCATCACAGTGAATAATCAGGATACTAGGAATGAGTTAGGAAAATTAGGAATACCATGAAAGTGTAAGTCTCATCTTACCTTCTTCCCTTCTCCGTAGATCAGAGGAAACTTCAGGTCGTCGTCATCAATGGTTTTGTACGCCCTGTACAGACGAGACAAAAGACTTTTTCAGAGTTTTGTTTATGGAGCGTGTCGTTTGGACAGCTACTCTCATTGTATATCAGATTATCAGAATTCTGTGTGGAACTGCTTTGTTCTTTTGAAAGATTGATATAAAGATGTATAATATCACCTTCCTGGTAGAGGGTATGGCACCTGTTTGTCTCCATTGTGTTATTGTTTTCCATTGACTGTTCCACTATATGGCATTTAAAGGGCCCATATTATGCTATTTTCTGATCTATGTTAAAATGTTGTTTCCTCATCACAAACAGACCTGGAGGTGTGTTTTGTTTCATTCACACATGTTTGACACATACGCTGCATATTTAGCCCAAACAGAAAACACTCTGTTCCACCTTGTGACCTCATGTGGTGATACAGGAAGTGCTTGACTGTGTTTTTAAACTCCACACACCTTCACTAGAATCATTTGGATAATTTCAGCCCTGGAATTGCCCATCTCTACTGAACTAAAGGAAAAAAGTCACTGTTAACTTAAAAATTAGAGGAGGCATGCCCGAGACACCTCCCCACGTGGAGGGGCAGCAGCTCTACTCCGAGCTCCTCCCATATGACTGATCTCCTCACCCCAATCTCTAAGGGAGCGCCCAGCCACCCTGCGAAGGAAAGTCATGTCGAAATCTTGTCCTTTTGGTCATTACCCAGAGCTCATGGCCATAGGTGAGGGTAGAACTATAGATTGACCTGTAAATCGAGAGCTTTGCCTTTTAACTCAGCTCCTTCTTTATCAAACAGTTCGATACAGTGACCGCATCATTGCAGACGCTGCACCGATCTGTCATTCTAATGCTTCATCCTTCCCTCACTCGTAAACAAGCCCCGAGATACTTGAACTGCTCCACTTGAGGCAGGGACTCTTCACCCACCTGCAGAGGGCAAAGGTCACTTTGGAGACATAGACAGACTAATAACACATGATTACTCAAACTTATGTGAATCAATCAAAACACAACTCTGGGCATGTTTTTGATTTAAGGTAGCAACATTATAACATGACTTAAAGGATCTATTTCGTATAATATAGGATCTTTAACTTATCAGTGTTTCTGGAGCAAGAAGGTGATGCCACAAGGCCAAGTTGCACATTCAAGCAAATGGTAAATGGTCACATTTTTATATAGCGCTTTTAAACCTTCAAGGCACTCAAAGCACTTTACATCAAGGAACCATTGACCCATTCACACACACATTCACACACAGGCACTGAGGGTGAGTTAAGTGTCTTACCCAAGGACACAACAACAGCTCAACCAATGATATTTTACACCGAGAGCAGGATTTGAACCCCCTGTTTTTGGATCAGTGGACAAACACTCCACCAACTGAGCTACTGCTGCCCAAAAACAGAAGCATTCTCATACACACGGACAAAAAAAAAAAGTTTCAACAGGAAATTTTGCAAGGAAAAAGGCAGACATATTTGCTTCACCCCATATACACCAAATGATTGGCCACACATTACATTTAGAGGTAAACATTTTTAAATAGAGAAACCCTATGAGGTGCTGTAGGTGCAGAGACATTATTTGCCTATAGCCTGAGTATAATTGCTTTGGGTGTGTTATCAAATGTGAAGACTCGGCGGGGCAGATTAGCAGAAGCAGGGCTGGTTTTGACATCAGAGGAGCCCCACGCACACACGCCATATGTTCTATCAGAGCTGTGTACTGCAGCCTCAGCACTTTCACTACACAGAGCCACCAACCACTACTGCAACAAAGAACAGTCTGCTGCCTCGGAAGCAAACGGAGGAGGAGGAGGAGTGAGGGCTCGGACGGACTTTTTCTGCCAGTACTGAGGTCTGATAACTGGTATTTGCTGATAAATGTGTTAGAATACGCAATACCTATTACAATACCACAATGAAGATTAAAAAATGCTCCGTTTTTAGTAATAGAATGCAATTTACACTTTCAAAATAACAGCATGAGGTCTTAATACAGCTCAAAATAACATTAAAACTGTTCAAAATTTGTCCTGTTCTGCAGTATCGATCCCTGCTCAAACGAGTATCTAATTTCGATATTAATTTTAGTTACACAGTGCACCTTTAACATAATTTTCTATGATCTACAGTGACTTTCTAAACTTGACAGCTTCATCTAGAGGCTGTCAGGCTGGAGCTGTTGCTTTGTGTCATTACTCAGAGCATCCCGGTCCCTGTGTGTGTCCCTGAGGCGCACTGGAAGGGGCAGCGTCTCTGGGGACCTGTGTTTAGAGGCGATAAGAGCGAGAGGTGCATTAATCCTGTTATAGCCTGCTCCATCTCTCACACTGTATATAAGCTTCCACTACATGGGGTATTGTGCATGTGACTCGCTGTACTACAAATACTCTGGGTTTATAGTTGTAACCCGGGCTGACCTTTTTTGACAGAGAAAGTCAGGTTCTGATATAGACCTAGTTTAGTTCTGACAGTGGTCTATATCTTTTCAGAGCTGGTTTAGTTTATTTTAGCCCCTGTATAGAGTCCTATTTGTACATGTCTTAGTTTAGTGCAAGTCCAGTTATTAGTGTAGTCAAACTTAGGGTACTTGACATTATTTGGTCATACACTGGCCCAGTTTAGTCCTGATGTAGACTTAGTTTGATCCTGTCCTAGTCCTTGTTTAGTCCCAGTCTAGTCCAGGTTTAATTTTGGGTTTTTAGTTTAGTTTAAACCTGTGAACAGGGCAGCAACTCATGATTATTTTAGTTACCCAGTCAACCATGATTTAATTAGACACTTTTGTCAAATCCTTCCATCGCAAAGTGTAAATAATCTTGCATCATTTCATTTTTTTTGGCATGTGTTACATCTCTTCATGACAAATGTAACAACAAATGGCTCTCAAAATAACTTCTTCTTAACAGTTCTCTTTTCTCCCACTTTTACGCTGCTTTATTATTAGTCCAATTTAATGCTCTTACCCTGCTCCTGGTTTAACATTCTGGAGGTGTCCCCCCGGCCGATGCGCTCTGAGTGTGTTACACAGTGTTAGTGTTAGACGTGAGCGCAGAGAGCGGAGGGGGAGCGCAGGTCGTATCGCTCTGCAGGTGAGGAGCCGCAGTGGGGGAGCTCCTCTGTGCCAAGAAGGCTCCAGCATCTCAATATTCTCTTTGCTCATGTCAAGACTAAACGTAGTGTTTTTAAACGTGGATAATGTAATAACTTCACTTTTAATGACCTTGATAAAGCGTGAACAAAGGCGCAATGTAGCTTTTCTAGCCACGTATATGTCTATGAAGGTGTTATTGCCAGAAAATTCCACAATATGGCATTTAACTATCTCATGAACAACCACGAGATCCCAAAACAGCCAAGGATTTTTTTTTTTTGAGGATATATTTTGCAGATATCAGTGAAATATTTGTAAGTTACATTGAAACTAAAAACTGGAGCTTAGTTAAGACATCACATTTTCATAAACACTACCAAGAAGACAGCTTTATACTGTCAAAGTATTTAATTTGGGTTTTTTTTCTCAGCCTTTTGCCTCTGCACCTCTCCGCTCACACTGTGCTTTCATGTTACTCTCTCTGATCTCTGCCTCGGCGCGACCCAGGGAGCAGGATCTGAGCTGTTCCAAATCCAGCTCCGTTGATGGCTCTATCCAACCAGGCACCCAGACCTATAGCCACGGATACTGCAGTGTTTGGCAAAGCAGGTTATTCTGTTTAAGTCCTGGAATAACCTCGTGTAGTTCAGTTAAATCCTGTAAGTGGGTTTCATATGTTTTAGTCTAAGGCAGAGGGTTTATAGGACGGGACAGATGCAGCGTGAAATGGAGAGAGAGGCAAAAGACACTGCACATGTGCCACGCCTTAAACCGCTGCACCACCTGTGAGCACAGACAGGTAAAATGTACATGTACTAGTCCTGGTTTAATCCTGATTCACTTTGGGGAATGATGCTTTGTAAAAGAAACTGAAAAAATGTGACATAAAGTGTAAAGCTCACGTCAGAACTTTCAAAGATTCTCTCTATACTTGAATAATTTTTGCGATAGTGACAAAATGATATCTCCCGTTAATTCATTTGGGTTGACAGAGCACCTGCTTTATGATTACAGTCACCACAAACATCTGCAAAAGAGTTTTAAAGAGCACTGTGTAACTTTTTGGTGGTCTCTGCGCGCAATGCATGTTCCTCAATTCAACATATCTACCTTGCATTAATTTTTATTGCTTAAAAATACTGTAAAATTCTGAAAATTCATTCTTATTGTGAGCTGCTCGTCTCCACTGAGATGTAAAACGTTTAATGATATTGCGGAACATTCCAGATAAAGCAGTGACATCTCCTTGGAGTTTATATAGTGTAAAGGCAAATTCTTCCATAGATTTTTTTAGCTGGACATTTTAAACTATAGGCTTTAAAATGTTCTGATATCCTATGAACATAACCTATTTTGTATATTTTTGTTGCCAGTTCTTTGGTGATATCCTTCACAGAGCGACCTTAGCGTTTGAGTGTTTCTGCTTATAGATGAAATGGCTTATGGAGGTACAGAGACTTATAGAAGCAGAGTGATTGCTCCAGGCCCGTGTCTCTTTGTTGGCGCTTGGCCTTGATCATTTGTGCCTCTGAGCGAAGTCGGAGTACACCCACTCACTCTGCACACGAGACAAGACATGCACCATTCAAATACAACTGTACAAAGGGAAAGTGTGTACACTGGACCAGCCAAAAGACAGGACAGGTGCTGTTCACACTCTATCATCTTGTCACCAATAAAAATGATCAGGTTCAACAGTTGTGAATTTACCTTTTGGATATTTCATGGGAAAATCAATCATTATCTTTAGAGAAAAACTTGCCCTTGCCCCTCCATCTGAGAGTATGACATCATCACAGTCTGAATGTGAAAACCACCAATAAAATATTAAACTATGTGCTTCAGAGTTTTGTCTACTTTGAAGGTCTTATATTATGCAAATTTGACTCTTGTGAGCTTTAAGCCATGTTAGAATGTTTTTACATCCTCAAAAAAATACCTGGACTCTCCCAAACTCAAAATGCTCTGTTCCACCTTGTGATGTCATGAAGTGGTAGTTCTCAAGTTAACAGCTCCTTTTACCTTTTGTTTTGTAGAGATTGGGAATTCCAGGGCTGATATTATCCAAATGATCCTTGTGAAGGTGTATGGAGTTTAAAAACACAGTGGAGCACTTCTTGTATTACCACATGATGACATCACAAGGAGGAACAGAGCGTTTTATCTGTGACAGAAAAACTCAGTCTAAATAAACAGATGAGAATGCTATTTGGTTTCCTGAGCAGCCTGTCCCTTCAACATTCTGTTTGAAGGGTCTGGAAGTGGACCATAGAGACTATAAAACCTCTGTCCTAACTTGGGACGGTCCAACTACAAGCACTAATTTGTTGCAAGCGTCTCTCAATGTGGAAGACATCTCTAGGAAATTCTTGTACAATTCAGAGCGAAATATAAAACATCGTTTACCTGAGATAAATAACAGTTTATTGCTTCGATTATTGCTTCTGCAGAAATCCACACCGTTTCTCATTCCTCTGTGTTTATTCCCCTTTTTTATGTGTAAGCTGCCATGTCTCTTTTTCTCTGATTAGTTAATCCACCAGTCAATCATGTCCAACTCACATCAGGAAGACAGGAGCAACCAGCAACGAAGCAGGTGGTGGAACAGAAAAGTTACACAGTGCATCTTTAATCACTGGGACACTAATTTGGAGGTGAGACCTGCAGACCAGTGCGTGAACAGAAGTGGGTTATGGTGGGAGCTGTTTAAATATACATCACAGGTTGTCTGTGCAGGGAGACAGTGAGCAGGCAGCTGCACGGGCCCAATAAAGAAACACACATGACCTACATCTATGCACCCGGTGACGCCACACGCAGCACCGCACACGGCCTACAGGGGGCAGAGCTGTCACCGAGCACCTGTCCTGATAGAGCTAAAGCTTACGTTATCATGTTACTGAAAATAAGGTACAGGAGATTTGTGAGGAGAGGCAGAACGTATATACACTGCACTCACGTCTATACATATGTTCCAGAAGGATAAAAAATGAGGACAGTTGCTATAGCGATTAACGATTTTTTCCTTTAGAATGCTGCATAAAACAGAAAGCTGAAACCCATGAGTAGCGTAGGAGGACTTTGAGTACAATTTATAGTGTGGGGAAATAGCCATATATCACGATATTAAATTGTACTGCGTTTGTCTGTCTTTGTCTGTATTTTAAACCTCTACAAATATTTTCTGAGATGTATAGGATCCTTGTGGTTCACAATCTTCTCTCAAAGTGAACGCTCCTGGATATGTTTAGAATGCACACTCAACTAAATATAGATTTGCAAACACAAGGCGCTAACCTAATCGGAATTGCAATTTGTTTCTGAGCTTTGTATATTTATGCACGTCTGGTTTTTAACTACTTAAAGCTGCAAACTTTTCTGGAGGCAATCCACCACCTGCTTGTCTACCACCTTTTTGGGAATGTTCTACAGTATGGCATTATCTACAACAAATCTATCAAGCTTTATTCAATTACACAGATTTTTGTTGCTGGGTCTGATGGCGTCACCTGCTCGTCTCCATGGATTAAAGTACTTTACTACTCTGGCGCATTTTTAAAACAACAGCTACATCTCCATGGAGACGAGCTGCTAACAAAAGGTTCAGTTATGTAAATGTCACTCACCATCCAGACATCGTGAAGTCTCTGTAGAGCATCCTCTTGCCCACCTCCCTCCTCTGGACCCTCCGTGGGAACTCCAGATGTGTGAACTCATTCCCCAACAAGTGAGGCTGCATGTAGGCCTACAAAAAAATATACAAATACTGTATAAGACAAGTGAGGCTGCATGTAGGCCTACAAGAAATATACAAATACTGTATAAGACAAGTGTGGCTGCATGTAGGCCTACAAAAAATATACAAATACTGTATAAGACAAGTGTGGCTGCATGTAGGCCTACAAAAAATATACAAATACTGTATAAGACAAGTGTGGCTGCATGTAGGCCTACAAAAATATACAAATACTGTATAAGACAAGTGTGGCTGCATGTAGGCCTACAAAAATTTACAAATACTGTATAAGACAAGTGTGGCTGCATGTAGGCCTACAACATAATGGTACAAATCCTATCTAGGACAAGCTGCATGTAGGCTTATGAAATCAAGACACAAATACTATATAAGTCAAGCTGTGTGTAGGCCTACGAAATACAGATACAAATACTATATAAGACAAGCTGCATGTAGGCCTATGGAATGAAGATACAAATACTATATAAGT
Organism: Periophthalmus magnuspinnatus; assembly: GCF_009829125.3. Taxonomy (NCBI): domain Eukaryota; kingdom Metazoa; phylum Chordata; class Actinopteri; order Gobiiformes; family Gobiidae; genus Periophthalmus; species Periophthalmus magnuspinnatus. The sequence goes on along the minus strand of NC_047131.1, from coordinate 3,487,859 downwards.
CAAGCTGTGTGCAAGCCTACGAAATAAAGATCCAAATACTATATAACCATGTAAGCCTTCAAAATAAAGATCCAAATACTATATAAGACAAGCTGCATGTAGGCCTATGAAGTACAGGGACAAATACTACATAAGACAAGTGTGGCTGCATGTAGGCCTGTGAAAAATAAAGACACAAATACTATATAAGACAAGCTGCGTGTAGGCCTGTGAAAAATAAAGACACAAATACTATATAAGACAAGCTGCATGTAGGCCTATGAAGTACAAGGACAAATACTACATAAGAAGTGTGGCTGCATGTGCACTACCAGTCACAAGTTTGGACACACATTTCCATTTACACATTTTGTCTACATAATTCCATATATCTTTCTTTATATATGTTATGTCTTCTGGCTAAAATGTCAAAAATATTAAACAAAGAAAAATAAATGAGAAGGTGTGTCCAAACTTTTGACCGACGAATGACAAATTGACAAACAGCACATAGAGATTGTGTCGTTTATAATCATCAGTCGTCAGCTTAGGTCTTTTTAATGCAGTGATTGAAAGTTTGTGTAAAATAATACTGCAAGACATTTTTATTTGATTTGACTACTGCAAAAAACAAGTGCAGCTGCATGTAGGTCTTTGGAATACAGAGACTAATACATACACAACATAAGAGAGGGCAACTCTGCCTGCGGATAGGAAAAACTATCCAAGAGCTCTAATAAACTGCTACAGAGAAGGCAGAGGAAGGGAGAGCTCATCCGCTAATATATGGCAGCTGGTGTTTGTACTGCGGGTGGTACCGTGTTGAGTTTAAAGTGTAAGTAAACACAGAATCAACTCTGCTGCTAAACTGTGTGTGTTATTTTAATAGCATTGTCTACGGTTCCTAGTCTTTTTTGGGGGGAGTTTTAGTGGAAAAAGGTTACATTTGCAGCTTTTCGTTGTACTGCCTCTAGTGGCAATTTCAAGTAGTACGTGACATCTGGCTGCAGGGGCGGAGTTTGACGTGTGGATACCTGTTCGATCAATCACACTGACCCCCCACACTTTCCCTTTGCTCCTCCAGGCACTACCCAGTTTAGCAGCTCTATTTAAGATGTGCTCGTGGGCGGAGTTTAGACGTTTAGTCCCACTACTTTAATGATACAGATACAAATAAACATACCAGGAACTGCAGCCTCTGTCTCTCCGACTCTGGAGTGAACTCTGAGGACATGGGGATGACCTCTCCAGACCGGATGATGATGGCTCTGAGGAGAAAGTAGCACCAGCAGTTCAATACATCTTATAAAATATCAACTCACCTGTTCCAAATTACTTTCAAATAACTGCATCTCTCTTTTACCTGCCTCTTTCATTTGCATTTTTGTCTCTTTACACCGTGTGAAGTGTCTCCGAGTGTCATGAAAAGCGCTATAAGTGTTATGTATTATTATAATTATACAAAGTACAAACCACAAATCTGTTTTAACTTCTAAAGCATTACTCGACGCCGTTAGCCGAAGGTCTCGTCGTAATGAGACAGATGTATAAATTCCACTCACATGAGACACCGTTCGTCCTGATTGGTTCATCGCTGTAATAGTTGTAATTACGATGATCCCGTTGTTTACCTGCTATCCCCTGCGTTCCCCACGTACAGATTCCCCAGTAAATACACCACCACCAGAGCCGTGCAGCCTCCGGAGATGTTGTACACGGACTTCTCCCGCTCAATCTGGAAGTCCTGAAAAACACACGTTCAACATTCAGTAAGCAAATTTAAAGATGCGCTATGGAACATTTGCACCACTTTTATTCCGTCCATAGATATGTTATTGCACTGGCTGTAATTATCCAAAGTACAGCATTAAAGATGATCTATTATGCCTGCGTCTGCTGTATAGCTGTAATCTCTGACACCTGTGGACCATTATGTCGTAATTTGAATAAATATTATATTCATCACGGCAAAGAGTCGGCACCTACGATGGATAGCTGCAGATCACGCCAGCAAGCAGCAGAGTGGTTTTCTTATTATTGGACCAAAGTGACACTGCTGAGTCCTGCATGTAACATCGATTAAGAAAAGAAAACTGGAGAAAGAAGTCACTCCAAATACAACTTTGAGCGGGTAAATGAGAAGGGGAAACAACTATAACATGGTAGAAGCTCTAAAAAGTCGATTTTGCATAATGTGTCTGCTTTAAACTTCTATCTTCATGAAGGGAAGCTACACGATTTTCATGGCATTTTGGAGCAATTTAAACACCATAATGAAAAAAAAAAAGTTTATGCTGTGGAATTTTCCAGATAATAGTATCTCAAGATGGTGGTTAAAGGTTGAAAAATGGGATACTGTTATAAACAAATACATTCTTATAAGGGTCCCAGTCCAGTCCCAATTTAGACCCAGTTTAGACCCAGTTTAGACCCAATTTAGACCCAATTTAGACCCAATTTAGACCCAATTTAGACCCAGTTTAGACCCAATTTAGACCCAATTTAGACCCAGTTTAGACCCAAATTAGACCAAGTTTAGACCAAGTTTAGATCCAATTTAGACCCAGTTTAGACCCAATTTAGACCCAGTTTAGACCCAATTAAGACCCAGTTTAGACCCAATTTAGACCCAATTTAGACCTAGTTTAGACCCAATTTAGACCCAATTTAGACCCAAATTAGACGAAGTTTAGACCAAGTTTAGATCCAATTTAGACCCAATTTAGATCCAGTTTAGACCCAGTTTAGACCTAAATTAGACCAAGTTTAGACCCAATTTAGACCCAGTTTAGACCCCATTTAGACCCCATTTAGTCCCAGCTTAAACCCAATATAGACCCGGTTTAGATCCAATTTAGACTCAGCTTAGACCCAGTTTAAACCCAGTTCAGACCCAGTTTAGACCCAATTTACACCCAATTTAGACCCATTGTAGACCCAGTTTAGACTCAGTGTAGACCCAATTTAGACCCAGTTTAGACCCAGTTTAGACCCAGTTTAGACCCATTTCAATGCGTGTGAATAGACCAATGTCTTTATTAATCAGAAACATTGTACATCCAATGGCAGCAAAAGAGAAAGGGAAGCACAGACATGGAAAGAGGAAATTATGAGCTGATGGATATAATACCAGTTAATTACCCCAGATTAATTTAGCGTTAATTAAACCCAAAACCGACCGCTTCGTTAATCAGATGAAGAATCACGCTGTCACCGGTTTAATCAAAATGTGAACGTATATTTGAAACGCCGTGATTTTAACCCCTTGTAATCCTCGGATGTGTTAGCCTGCTGTTAGCGACTCTGTGGGCTAGTACTTTTTTTTACTGTCAAGCCACAAAAAGCGACGCCCCCCTGTGGTGAGTTCAGTGTGGGTTTATCTGTGAAAACAGTGGTGGAGATATAGAAGGAGAGAGGGAGGAGAAGAAGAGAGAGTGAGAGGACAAGGAAAGGGAGAAGGAGATAGATAGAGATGGATAGAAAGGAAGAAAGAGACACAGAGGGAGGGAGAAAGGGAGAGTAAGAGGGGGGTAGAGAGGGATAGAGGGAAAAAGAGAGAAGAGAGTGAGAGAATGAAAGAGAGAGGGAGAAAAAATGAAAAAGGGAGGGTAAAAGAGAGGAACAGGGAGATAAAGGATAAAAAAATGGTGATGATGGAGAGGAAGGTGGGAGAAAGGGGATGAAAAGAGACAGTGAGAGAGGAGAAACATGGAGAGAGGGAGAACTATAGAGAAGGTTGGAGAGTGAGAGAAACAGAGAGAGGGGGAAGACAGAGAGTGAAAGAGGAGAGAAAAGGAGAGACAGAGAGAGAAAGGGAGAGTAAGAGAGCATTAGAAATCGAGGGAAAGAAAGAGAGAGAGTTGGATGGGGGTTAGACAGAGGGAGAGGGAGGGAGAGAGAGAGAGATGACAAGAATATTTGATGCTACTACTCAGCTGGTGATGACTTTATCTGAAAACAGAGAGAGACGAGAATGTGTTTCACTATGTAACAGATTTGGGGCACTGAGCATGCTGTTATATGTTTCCAAAAATGTTCCTATTAACTGTGCATTGCAGCTGAACATACTGCGTCTTTATTATTTGGAATTGTAGTAGTTTAATTGGTATTTCACAGCATTTTTAGAGCATGAAGAAGAGACAAAAAAGGTTCAGGTTTACAAACATGAAGTCAGTGTAAACCAGAACTAAACCAGGTACAGGGTTCTACAATGTACTGCAATCAAAATCAATAATCATATGAGTTGTTGTAATTCTCAGTTCTCAAATGCTGCCATGATGATGTGATAATAGAACATTCTCTGCAAAGAACAACATATCCCGTCTTTTAATAGAACAAATCGAGTTGGACCAATACAAACCTCCACAAACAAGTTCTGAAATTCATTTGCTTCCAGTATGAGTTTATCAAAACATATTTCTCAAATGTTAATGCTCCTGGAGGCGTTTGCAGCGTGCTCTCTGAACAGAATCACACTTTTTAAACAGAAATCTCACATCTAATGGCAACAATCATCTGTTTTTCTCCACAAATCGTACAGCCATGTAAACTAAGATGAATCTAAACCAAATCTACTAACCTGATCTATAACTACACTCAGGCTAAACCAGGTCTACACCAGGTCTACACCAGGTCTACACCAGGTCTAAACCTGGTCTAAACCTGGTCTACACCAGGTCTAATCCAGGTCTACACCAGGTCTAAACCCGGTCTAAACCCAGTCTACACCAGGTCTAAACCAGGTCTAAACCCAGTCTACACCAGGTCTAAACCCGGTCTAAACCCGGTCTAAACCCAGTCTACACCAGGTCTAAACCCGGTCTAAACCCAGTCTACACCAGGTCTAAACCCGGTCTAAACCCGGTCTAAACCTGGTCTCTGGGGTGTAAGGAGCCTGTCTGATGGATGTCCATGTCAGTAACCTTGAGAGATGAGAGGCAGTACAAATGTGTCCTTCACCCAACCCTGAATAATGAATCCCCTGCACATATTTATCCTGCTGTATCCGACCCAAAACCAGTCGCTGCAGGCAAGTCGTCAATAATGAAACAGTCTGTGAAAACATCCACACCTCAACTCCACTGCCCCACCAGAAGAGACTGACCCATCCACGAGACTGACACACAGGAGACGGGGCAGAACCACGTCAAAATGTATCATCGAGCCAAAGTCAATTCCTGCTGTCAATTCAATCCAATCCAATTTATTTTTGTAAAGCCCAAAATCACAACAGTTGTCACCTCTCAGGGTTTAACAACATCACTAAATTAACCAACAGAAAGTTAGAAAATCAATAAAAGGCAAGCAGGTTAACCAACATTCATAGAAAACAAGCAAATGGATAACTGTCCCTGAGCGCCCCCTGTCCTGTCCTGTCCTGTCCTGTCCTTAGACCGTCCTTCTTGGCAAAAAAACCCCCAAAAAACCACAGTGATTGAGCACTCCACTGGCACGGACAGGCTACACATGTGTCCAGGACTGATGCACATTTGCAGATAGATGTGCATCAGTCTTGGAAAGACCTTTTTTAACCACATAACAATAACAATGGAGTTTCGCCTTCATTAACTCAGAGGTGTGTTTTGATTAAGTCCAACCCACTGCGCTGGACTTACTTGTGATCTAGGTCAGATCTTTTTCGAACATTTTCAGATTGTTATGAGCTTTAAGCCATGTTATAATGCTGTTACCTCCTCAAAAACACACCAGAAGATGTGTTTTGTTTCATTCACACATGTTTGAGTAATCCTGGTTTACATCTGCGAAACTCCAAATGCTCTGTTCCACCTTGTGATGTCACGAAGCAATAATTTTGAAGTTAACAGCTGATTTTTTTACATTTAGTTCAGTTGAGATAAAATTATCCAAATGATTCTAGTGAAGGTGTGTGGAGTTTAAAAACACAGTGGAGCACTTCATGTATTACCACATGATGACATCACAAGGTGGAACAGAGTGTTTTCAGTTTGAGAGAAGAACTCTTGCAGCTTAAATATGCAGGGTGTGTGTGTTAAACATGTGTGAATGAAACAAAAAACAACTCCAGGTGTGTTTGTGATGAGGAAACAGCATTAAAACAGATCAGAAAACAGTGTAAAATGGGCCCTTTAATATAAACTTAGAAACATATTATGAGTCTATGAGACACTTCAGTCCTACTGGGCCATCCTGACAGGAGCAGTGGAGAGTGTGAGGACCCATCTCCAGACCTCGATTTCTAGTCAAGAGTACCTAGTTGGAGAATTATCTTACTGAGCATGGTTTAGATCAGGGCTGTCCAAACTACAGCCCAGATGCAGCCCTCAGACCAAATTTTGTTGGCCCTCTTGCCTTCTCCTAAACTGGCCCAATTGATCAGAAAGTATTTTTTACTACAAATTGAAGAGATTCCACCTCTAAAACGTGAATAACATCACATTGCATTGTGACATAGACCTAAAGATAATCTTCTGTCTTATTAAAGGTACAATAGCTCTGTCAAACCCTGTCTCCTAACTCTGACAAATTTAACTCCTTGTATCAACACTAGTCTGTGGCCCTCTGCTTCAATTATGTTTCAGAATGTGGCCCTCGGTGAAAAAAGTTTAGACACCCCTGGTTTAGATTGATGGGAATCACAAACCCCAAGAACAATGGGGTTTGTGACAGTTTGAGTTAAAAGGGAGCAAGAAATAACAGGGTTTAAGTAATTTGTTTGTGTGTTTATTCTAGTGGTGTACAATTGATAAGAAACGCTCAGACGATCTAAAACAGCTGCAGCGTTAAACAAGCCTAATTAGTCAAAGCTTTAATTGAGGAGCACACGACAGGTAATTAACTAAATAAATCATTTCTGTCCAGTGTTTTAGCAAAGGTATTAGCATATGTGGTGTTTTGAGGACAGAACGGCCTTTAGGCTTAAAATATGACATATTACAGTAGCCTATTTTTATCACTTTTGTCATCTTTTTTTTTTTTTTTTTATCACATGCGCTCGTGGTTACTGCACTGGGCTGATTTAATAATATGGGTCCATTAATTTCCTAAAAATGCAGAAGTGACTTTAAATGAATTCTCTGTGAATAACATAAAGTAAAAGGCAAAACCAATACAAAGACCACTTGTTGTTGACCACTGCCTCCTAGTGGTGAGATTGTGGAAGCACCAGGTTGTATTTAATAGCACTGTACTTTGTAATTGGATTATGAAAGACGCCCACTTCAGATCTAATTAAACACCTCTTGAACAGAACCAGCTACGGACATAAAAACAAGAGCTATAATAAACTATTTGTGTTTGTGGCATCACTCAACAGCTTTAAAAATGTGCACAAGTTGAATGTTTTAATATCCGATGCATTATTAATATGTCTGTCAATAGTCAAAGGTTAAATGCAGAGGTGTCCAAAGAGCTTTTTGACCCTCAGGCCTCCTACTGAATTGACCCAATATATTTCTTACTGCACATTTAAGTAACTGTATGACTATTACCTCAAAAACATCACACTGCACTGTGATCCAGACCTATAATGAATGTTCTAAGATTTATTAAAGGGTCAGTGTCTCAGTCAGAGCTCTGTTAATGTCTAAATCATTTACAATATTGACTCCCAGTCCGTGGCCCTCAGCTCCAAATCTGGTTCAATATTTGGCCCTCGTGAGTAAAATCAGTATTTGATTTAAACAGTTTTTCTTCTTATCTGAGAGAGAAAAATGTCACATGCTATCTTTGATAATATCCTACTGCCATACTGATGAGTGTCCTACATTTAAGGGCTGAAACACAAAAACACATGTATTTCAGCACCTTGTACAGATCTAAACTAAAGAGTAGCAGAATAAGTTAGCATTAGTGTAGGGTTAGGGTAGGCTTAGTGTAAAGGAAATTAAAATGTTGTGTGATTGTTTTACCTTTTAGAAATCACTTGGTCTTGTAAATAAAAATAAAAAACTCATTTGGTTTGGTAGTGTTAGGAAACCTTTCATGTAAACACGTTTGTTCCCTTTTGGCTGCTAATCTTGTTAAAATGTGTTTGTAATGTAAGTGAAGATAGATGTAATCAGACCATACAGTTGCTTTCATATCTCTCTCCCTTGAAGTGTATCACGCCTTGTATTGTTTTAACTCCACATGTTACATTCTGAGGTGATCCAGCTCATAAATGCCCCCAGGAGCTCATCTGACCACACCTCAAGAGGAGTGTCACATTCTTACTCTGAACTGTATGTCCTCTGGTTCATCTCAAACTATATAAACTTGGTGATTTCCATCATTTGGGGTCTGACATTAGGGGGAGATGCTGTCGGACCTATTTCTTGCAAAAAAATAAACTCTTCGTCTTTGCTTTAACATTCATCAGAACATGTAAAAGGAGACTTATTTCCACAACACTTAGGGTTAGTATTTGGTTGTTTGTGGACAAAATTACAGTACGTCAATAAAGCAGCCTTTGCAGCCTAATCAGATCCTTTGACATTGCAATTTTGAATCTTGCACCTCTACTACATTTCCTGACACATCCTCCTTCTGACCAACAGTGCAGTCTGACACTTCTGGTGATGTGGCCAGGCTGTTAACCTTTAAACTTTGCACCCGAGAGCTGTGAGGTCATCCCGCTCCGTTCGGATTGGCTGTGAGTCGTGGCCTTGCCCTGTTTTGATTGGCTGTAGCCGTGGCCCCTTTGCCCTCAGTCAAGGCTAAGTCTGAGCATCCACTTAGGAGCACAGGGAGCAGATGGAGTCCACCGCTAGCAGCAAAGACAGACCACACTCTGCTTATTTTAGAGCTGTTATTTTGACTAGTATACGAGGAATGACAGGAGGTTTCATAACATACATGTGGGAGCAACAACTGTATTCCATAATATTATTTAACGGTGCTATACTTTTTTTACAGTATTAAAATGTAAAAAACAGAAGTAGTTGATTTTAAACGGTTTACAGTGGTCTAAAGTTGGTCCTCATTTGCCTTAAGCATTTCAAGCATCCGAATTATTCATCGCAACTTGTTCTAACACGTACTTCCTGATTATTTTCTTCTGCAACAATATGGAAACTATAGTGGATTTGGATAATACAGTCTTGTCCTCACCATATCTTTGAATGCGTTCTCTATGGCACCGATGACCAGGCTCTCGTGTGAAACCTTCTTCTCACTAAAGAATCGTGCAGGTGGAGCGTGAGGTGAGCCCGGCGCTCCAGCAGCCCCCCTCAACGACACGGCCCTGCTCAGACCCTTCTGCGCCGGGGCCAGGTGCTGGTTCAGAGGCTCCTCCCCTAGACAGGTAGGGGGCGATGTACCGGGGGTGAGCAGGATGTCCATGACCTCCTGAAGGTGTAGAGCGATGTGGTGGTGGAGGAGGTGAGACGCCATGACAGCCACTCCAGACCCCGCGTGACCGTCAAACAGGGCCCAGTAATGGAAAGGAAGGTCCTCAGGGGAAGGGCTCTGAAAGAAGAGTTTTGTCATTAGGGATGTGCAATTAATCAGACTTATCAGCGTGATTTGAATTGTTACAAATTTCAATTAAGTGTTCAGAAGGTGCTTGGTCTCCCTGGAGCAAAGCCACTTTTCTAATCTAAAAGACTTTTAAAAGTGTTACAAAACTTTAAAATAAAATATATCAGGTCTATACTTTTTTACAAGTAAATTCTGAAACTATAGAAGTAATTGTGAGTCAGAAGAATCGTGATTATGATTTTTGGCAGTGTTGAGCAGCTTTATTTACTTGATACTACAACCTGAAACTCGATTTTGATACTAAGGAAAAGGTTTGATACTCGATACTTATGAAAGAAAAAAAAAGCTTTCTTAAACAACAGAATGTGACTTACAACACAAAATAATAGACATCTTCATAGTTCATCTCCATGTGCTCTTGTACTAGCTCTTAAACTATTCAGAAAATGTTCTACTTGTGTTATCGTGGCAGGTGGAGCCTTTACAGTTCCATACAGTTAAAATCATGAACGAATTAAGATTAAGATTGATGTAAGATTAATCACAATCAAAAAGAAATCGCAATTTGAACGGACGCAATTAGTTGAAGTAGGGATGGGACAATAAACCATAATACATAAAAAATGTACACAATCATTCATGGGACATTCTAAATAAACATGATAATGTCCAGAATATGCAGAAAACTTCTTCTCCCTGATCATCTCTTCTACATCATTGTTGTTTTCACCTATAACAAAGTACAATAATATAACAGTTGTTTAAATATGGAGCTTTTAATAATATTAAAATTATAATTATTCATGTAGAGAACATTTTTAAACATTTTTTAAACTGTCAACTATAATCGTTAATTGTAATTATTTTGGCCATGATAATATCAACGCCAAATTTCAGTATCGTCCCATGTCTAATTTGAAGAACCATGATTTCCTCCACAAACAGCATTCTGCATAAAAACCTGCTCCCCTCCAGACTCTGTACAAGCATGTAATGAAATGTGATCCTTTTTTCGGTTTGTCAGTTCACATTTCAGTCTTTTTGTTAGTTGTTGCTTTAAAATGTAAAATGTACACTCTGAACAGACTCCTACACTAAAAGAAACATTTTGCATGGAAATTGAATCACAATTGGAATGCTTGTCAAAAAAAAAAGAAGTAAATGTAGCTTTTCTTGCAGTTTTTATTTGCTATACCCACCTCTGGCCATTTCTGTTCTAAGTGAGCGCAGCCAGGATAAAGGACCGTTCTGATCAAAGCTTCAGAGAGCACCTGCCTGGATAAGCCTCTGCTCTGATGTTACAGCATGCTCGCTTTGTTCCCTTGTCTTTTGATAAACCTGCTCTAGTAAAACATTGTACATTTCACACCACTTTGTTCCTCTGTAAAGCCCCACAGCCCAGATAAAATGTGCTCTGATCTGTTTCATTCACAAAAGCCTTCAAAAACCTTCAGAACGTCTCTCATGTTTATCGAATGTGTCAAGCTTGACCGCAGCCACTTCACCTTCGCTTTCACATTGTGGGACAACTCAACAAGACATTTTTATTTGTTAAACATTTTGTAGGAATGACCCTTTTTTTTTTTTTTTTTCTCAGCAAAAACTTATATTATTTATTTTGCTGTTGTGGACAGTAACCAGTCTTTCCCAATGTCAGTATAAAAAAATGACATTGGGAATTTTTCATGACTTTCTTTAGTCAGAAGTTTACAGATATTTAATTAGTATTTGGTTCCATTGCCTTTAAACTGTATGACTTGGGTCAAATGTTTTGGATTTCCTTCCACAAGCTTCTCACAATAGTTGGCAGGGATTTTGGCCCATTCGTCCAGACAGAACTGGTGTAACTGAGCCAAGTTTGTGGCCATCTTGCTCGCACATATATAGGAATGAGATCAGAGCTTTGTGATGGTCACTCCAAAGCATTGACTTTGTTATGCTTAATCCACTTTGTAACCAGTTTGGCAGTATGCTTCAGGTCATTGTCCACTTGGAAGACTCATTTGTGCCCAAGCTTTAACTTCTTGGCTGATGTCTCAAGATGTTGTGTCAGTATTTCCACATAATGTTCTTTCCTCATGATACAATCTATTTTGTGAAGTGCCCCAGTAACTCCTGCAGCAAAACAACCCCATATTTCACAGTTTGGAGGAAAAAGGGGGAAGCTTGCGAGGCTGAAAACACCATCCTAACGTAATGATGCTCATTATGCCCAAACAGTTCAATTTTGGTTTGATCAGACCACAGGACATGTCTCAAAAATTTAAGTCTTCTTTGTCCCTGTGCACTGTAAACTGCCTTTTTTATGTTTCTTTTGGAGTAAAGTCTTCTTCCTGCAGAGTGGTCTTTCAGTCCATGTCACTGTGGATAATGACACACTCTTACAGCTTCAGCAGCATCTTCACAAAGTCTTTTGCTTTTGTTCTTGAGTTGATCTGCACATTTCAGACCAAAGCTCGTTCATCTCTGGGACACAGGACCCATCTCCTTCCTGAGTGGTGTGATGCTGGACATTCCCATGATCTTTATTTTTGAGTATAATTGTTTGAACAGATGAACGTGGCACCTTCAGGCGTCTGGACATTACACCAAGGATGAACTAGACTTGTGCAAATCCACAGTGATCTTCCTGATATCTGGGCTGATTTCTTTTTACTTTCCCATGATTTTACACAAAGTAGCAGTGTGTTTCAAGTGTGCCTTCAAATACATCCACAGTATTGTCTGTAATTAACTCAAATGTTGTCAATAAACCAATCAGAAGCTTCCAAAGACATGACATCATCATCTGGGTTTTCCCATATTGTTTAAAGTCATAGTAATCTTACTGTATGAAAACTTCTGACTTTGAAGAAACTCATGAAAAATTGTCTAAAAAATAATCCTCTCATTATTCTGGCATTTAGGAAATAGAAATAATTTGGGTAATACTAATTGACCTAAAACAGGAAGAGTTTAGTCTGATTTCATGTTATGTGTATGTGTCCTTTTATATAGAGCATGTAAACTTCTGGTTTCCACTGTACATGCAAGCTAGATGAGTTTAATGCCATATTGTGGAACATTTGAGAGAACAATAACATCTTTATGGAGACAAGCAGGTGGCTGATCCCCCACCAGAAAAGTTACATAGATTGTTCAATTTAAAGCGCACTAACAGCTTGGGCTACTTCAGTGATAAAGGTGTGAATAATATTTGGTTTGTGCTGAGCTTGTTCTAAATATAAAATCAGGAGCAGTGAGTTCTCCACAGTCTCTTATGGCTCTTGTGCATCTGCAGCAGTGAGTCATGGGGCTCTGCTGTCGGCTCTGGGTGAAAATACAGACACTATGAAAGAATTTTACCTTCACTGGTTCTCTACACTTAGGCTGTGAAACGATATGGAAAATGTGATAAAGCCACATGTAACATTTATAATTGTAGGGATGCCACTTGCAATCCATGAACACAAGCACAGAGTTCATAGTGACTCTTTCCTAATACAAACATTTGCTATTGATCTTATTCCAACCCACCTACTTTTGCTGTAAATGCTACTAAATGCTAAAATCTGATATAAAGTAGGTTGATTTCTGTCAAGTGTTCAATGTTTATATGCAACAACAAGTCAACACTGCACCGCTTCTCTGGGAGGTTTTAAAGCAGGTTTTTCGTCCCTATAGAACGTTTTTGCTGTCAAGATTGGCAGCCTCATGCAAAATAATACAAAATCTGTAGCAATGGCAGTGCCTAAAGCAACTTCCAAAATAATAACACTCACACCACATTCATACTAGGCAAAGTAGGTTAAGTGTTTTGCCAAAGGACACAATGACAGTTTCCTCTACAGTCACTGCGGCCCCCGTGTGGGACCTAGTTTCTCAGTGGTCTCCCATCCAAGTACTAACCAGGCCCGGCCACGCTGAGGTCGGGCACTGAGAAGCAGGTACAGCCTCGATATAGTCTGTCTTTTGGACGTGACGTATTCATACTGTGCAGTACATTATACGGTGGAGGCCGTTCACTTTGAAAAACACTGGGTTTGTATTCGTAAGCAGAAGTGAACGCTGGCTGCTAGTGTTCAGAGGAAAGCTGCAGAGTTGTGAGAAATCTCGGGGCCTAAAAACTGCTGAAGGGGCAGTGTGAGTGGACAGTGACTCCCACAGAGACTGAGAGCATTCAGGGACTCAACGACATGAGTATAAAAGAGCATGACTCTTAAAATACACTAGAAGGTTATTCATTTAGGTAACATGTTATAGTAATGGCACAAGTTAATGCATTAGCTCATCATGATTCTTACATCACATTTTCCTCTTTTTTTTTTTTTAATTTTCTGTAAAGTTTAAAAAGCATTCTTATCCGTTACGTTTTCCTCTCTGACACCCTCTTGTTCTCACTACATCCATAAATTGTGATTTGCATTTTCTACGTAAAATATTTTTTGCCGTTGTGGCAAAGTGGCTGTATTTTTCATATTCATTAGGTTCCATGAGCTAAATTTGTGCTCCCGGCTTTGAGAGACGCAAACCAAAACAAAACCTGCTTTGTGCTCCACTTTACAACACGATATCCATTTTGCATAGTAAATCTGACCCAAAGTTGACAAAAATATGTTTAGTTGGAGGTTTAGTTGATGAAAATGTATGTCATTTTTAGGGCTTTAGTCGACTAAAGACTTGTGCTGTTGTCAAACACTCACAAAACTTGAATCTTGTGGAAAAAAAAAAGAAGTACAAAAAAGTTCTAGTAAACAGAATCTTCATAAGTGAAAAGCCAGATGAAACGACCTGCTCCAAAGCTCCAAAAGCCCCAGATAAGTCTCCATACTTTCTCTTTTCTGCTTTGGTCTATAAAAATTATTAGTTGACTAATGAAAAACCTGGTTGACTAAAGCCCGCCACACACAACAGTATAATTAGCCTGGTTTAAGAACCGATTTGCTTCCTCCCGACTTCAGGGAGGCACGACCCGGCTTTGGATCCTCGTATGCATATTTTTAATCCGCTGTGTTCCTCATTTGTGTGGTGTCAGTAAGATTCTGAGCTGCTCTGTCATATTGTAACCACAAAAACATCGCTACAGTAACAGCCAATAAAACAGTGTCAGGGACAGACGGGGCTGACAGACAAACAGGCGCAAGATTCAAACTCAGGAAATAGTGAAAATAATGAACTGCAGTGTTCTCATCCTCTGCAAATAATGACTCCCAGCCCACAAAACAGTGTTATTAATCAATAGTGACTCTATTTCCTGTGTGCTTCTATTTATCTTAATTATTGCACCAAATTTCTCAGATAATAATAACATAACGAGACACTTTACTGTAAACAGACAATTTTTAGCTTGTGGTGTGTGGTCTCTTCGCTGCCATATCCCGCTAAATTCTTTGTACTCAGAGGATCACTAAGACTTTTAAATCTCATACAATTCTCCTTTTCTGTGGTCTGCATTTTTTGTCTCATGTTTACTGACCGTTTCGTGCTTGAGGCTGAGTCCATCTCCGTTGGGCAGAGACGACCTCCTTCTCCGAGACGGGGAGCGTGTGGTCCTCCTCTGCACCCGCAGCACCTCACAGCAGGCCTGGTCCTCATTCAGAGCGCTCTTCCCCGCGTTGATCACCCTGCACACAAACGGAAGGTGAGGAAAAGAGGTATAAGCCACTTCACTTTACATAACGGCCAAATACACACACATTTATGTTTTTATTTCATAGTGTGGAGCATTCCAAGCAA
This sequence comes from Periophthalmus magnuspinnatus, assembly GCF_009829125.3. Taxonomy (NCBI): domain Eukaryota; kingdom Metazoa; phylum Chordata; class Actinopteri; order Gobiiformes; family Gobiidae; genus Periophthalmus; species Periophthalmus magnuspinnatus. The sequence goes on along the minus strand of NC_047131.1, from coordinate 3,472,727 downwards.
GCATTTTTATCAATGGAAACAAGCAGAAAGCAGAAAATATACACCTTTAACATTCATTTAATCTATTCTACCTATCTTTTTATGGTTTGTTAGTTGAATCTTAGTTGTTCTTGTCTTAATCTACAAACCAATTATTATTTCAAGTATTACAAATAGTTTTCAACAGGATTAAAAGAGCTCGGGAATGCGTTGTCACACCTCATAAAAGTTTTGCCTAATGTTGCAACAATGGAGATTTTAAGATAATCAATACAATACTTGGCATTTATTTAAAAGTATTGTGGTACTAGTGTGATAAATGTAGTAGCAGCAGCAGTAGTAGTCGTAGTAGTAGTAGCAGTAGTTGTAGTAGTAACAGTGCATACTACTATCTGCATGTACAAACTCTTTTCAGGTCATTCACTTGTAAGTTTAAGGCCACCAGAGCAGAGCAGAGCAGTGGATGGGATGATTACATGCTACAGACGAGAGATGGAGGAGCCCTGTTCTGTGGGATGTGAAGGGGAAAGCCAGAGTGACCCCAGGCAGGAGCAGAGCTGTCAGATAAAGTTACTTCATGGAGTTTTGACACAATGGTATGACCCTAATTACCCGGCTCAGGAATGTGTGGCGTCAACTGGTTCAAGGAGTTTCAAAGAAGTTACAGCGAGAAAGAAAAGTACAAAATGTTTTCCCCCTTCAACCTAAAACATGCACGAGAGGTCTAAAATACATTTACTTGAGTAGTCACTGTAGTAGTAGTAGTACTAGTTTTCAGATACTTTGATTGATTACTCTTGTACAAGTGACAAAAGATTCACGCAGACAATATAAAATTACTTGAACATTTGTGTTTCTTCACTAAATACTGTTTACATGAGTAATTTCTTGGATCTCTAATTCTATTGAGTCATAATTTGTCATAATATAAACGATTTGGCTATACCACCTCTGCATTAGACGAACTGTCCAACAACTACTTTATATAATGATATTTGAAATAGGACCAGAAAGTCAGGGTGGGCAACAAGACAAAAGGTTTTGGACCCTAGATCATGATTTCAATGCCATCACAAATCATGAACACTTAATATCTTCTATCTGACTTTAGGGGGAAACTACAGTAATCTGCTTCTTCTGAGAGAGATCACACTTGAGATTGGTTAGATCCACCTGTCACTCACTCATCAATGGAGGATGAGAAGTGGGAGGGAAAAGTATCTATTTTAGTAAAGAGCTGGATTAAACCGAGAAACACTAAATCACAATATGATCATAACAGAGATCACACCAGTTTTATTCGTTTTTCATCCTCATACTGTCTAGTATTATACATATTTACTTGACACAAAACCATACTTTAAAAATTAGCTCTGATACAATGACATTTAAAATAAAATATAAAATATAATAAATAAAGTATCGTTTCCAATTTCAAATGTAGTTCACCAGAATAAAAGACTTGGTCTAGACCCTGTTGGAGCAGAGTACTTTTACATAAGTACCCTTTGCAGTAGAGTTTGACCCTGCTTTGCTCTTCTGCCTCAGTAACTCTCCTCTGTGACGTGACCATCTCAGAAAACCAGAGTGAACACTGCAGCATGTGATAAACCATGTGACCACCACGGACCCTCCGCACTGCAAGGGGTTAGAAGGAAGCTGCTGTTTAGCTAAAGGAATGCTAGGAGTATTTGTAGTGATAGTGGTAAAAATGGCAAAAGAAAAATAAAATCAGTCAGCTGGACAAAATGTTGTAGGAGTTAAGATGTTTGGCTGCTCATCCAAGGTGCTTCTTCAGTCCGGGTCAGATTACTGCTGGACCCTGCCTTATATCTGTCTGAAGGGAGGAGCAAACTACACCAAAACTCAAAACACCTATTTTTACACTTTCTGTTTGTAGGGTAGGTCTATTGTACTACCCTAAATGCGCACTGTGTCTGAGTCCTACTTAGCATAGTCATTCAAGCCCCTAATGAGTGATTTCACACCTATTAGCATCTTGTTTTTTGGTTTTTTTTTTTGGTTTGCTTTGGGTTTGAGGATGGAGTTATAGGTGAGGGACAGGTGATGTCTGAGGCCTCCATTCCTGTTCAAGGAAGAATTGTCTTTCCTAACAAAAAAGCTTAACTCTCCTCTCAAACCATTTCTTTTCTTTGGCTAAGATCTGCATCTCACTGTCTTCAAAGGAGTGACTAGTGGATGAAAGGACCTCTCGCGACCGTCGTGAGAGCTCCTCGGGTCCCCAGTCAGCTGTACATCTCCATCTCAACTTAGTGCGGCACATTAGACCTCAACTACAAACAGAAACTGTAAACAATAGTCGTTTACAGTTTCAGTGTAGTTAGTTCCTCCATTCAGACAGATTTAAGGCAGTGTCCAGCAGTAATCTGACCACAACTGAAGAAGAGGCTTGGATGAGCAGCCAAACGTCTTCACTCCTACAACGATTTGTCCAGTTGACAGATTTTATTAACTTTTTTGCTATGGATCAGACCTGGACGACTGAGGGATGACACACATTGTGAAAATAGTAGAACCTCAACTTACAGTAACACGAGATGAATTTAAAGGCACATGTCACCTGCATAGTTCCATGGAAATAGAAAGTTAAAACCATACTTTGGAACATTCTCCTCGGAAGTAGATACATTCAATGCCATACTGAGAAAGAAACAATTTTTTTAATGCAATAAGCACACAAAGACCTGCTTTATACTTTCCTTTTTGGCTAAACATTTATATTGTGGCTTTAGAAATATTTTATAATTATGTTTATAGATAGTACAGGTCATCAAGCACTCCAAGGGGCACCAGCTTAACTATACTGTACTATACTGTTTTGGCTGAATGACATTTAAGAGTTTATGTCCAAAGATTATCTCTAGCAGAAGACCAGACTTCACTAGGTGTTTAGTGCAGTTTGAGATTTTAAAACAGCTTTGTTCAAAACCCTAGAGCAGGTTACAATAACCGAAATGCTACGATAGTGAAAGAGGCTAGAATTCCACTGGATGCAAAAGTAGCCAAAAGACATCATCACTCAACAGTCAAGTGCTGCCTTCAATAGAATCATTTCAATTTTATAATGTTTTTTACAGATCAGGCACTTGAGGATAAAGTAACATAACTCTGAAGTATTTATAAAGTGCAGTTTATATTTTTTAGTCCTAATCCAAACATTGTGCGAAGTTCATCAAACCCTGGACTTGTAAACACGCCTGATACGTCGACCAGCTGTCTCGGAGTTTGTACAGGGAAATGTTACTTTGCGAAACCACATGAGGTTAGGACAGATCAATACTGTACACAAAATCAAATCAAAATTCAAGTCAAAAGTAGATTAAAATAATGCTGTTAAGTTATGTGTATGCCAGTCCAAATAAGTATCACTAAAAACATGTTACAGTATTTTTGAGGCTAATGTGTCAGTGAGTGTAAATGCAGTAAACTCCTCACGTCTAAACGGGACTTGAGTGTTGAGATGAGCAGAGGAAAAGACTGAGACGCACTCATCCATGTACAGTGTGTGCAGTGGACCAGACACAAGCTTAGACCTAAAGGAACCTCCAGCACTGAGATCAATGCGATTAGATTTGCAATTTATGTTTTAGCAGTTGGATTTTGCTCAAAGTTCATATTCTAAAGACGTCCAGGGCAGTGACATATGAGAGACCGAAGAATGAAGTATGAATAATCACATGCATTATCAGAAGAATGGTAATTCATCTTGCAGGCCAGTACATGAGTAATATTATGTCTTCTGCAAATAACAAATAACAAAATATCCTGTCTTTTTTCAAACATCCTGACATGGTTGATTCTTGGATGAGTTTAGCAGTTCAGCGTAAAATATTTTCTCTGCGTTGTTAACGTGTGCTGTAGTTAATGTTACGTAAAAATTGCTTATAAATGAAACACATATTAAAGGGTTTATGTAAGAATATGAGTCACTGTGTGTAGTGTGACGACGTCTTATGTGATGTAACTGCATTGCACCTAACAGCACATAGTGGAGATGTACACAACATACTGAAGTGACTACACAAATCTAAATATTTTACGTTGCCATGTTGTGACTCTGCTATCCTTGCTAACATTTTTTTTCAATGAATTAATGGTAAAATGTTAAAAAAGATATAATAAGGTAGAGTGAGGTGATAATGACAAAAATAAATATCATAATATCTTGGGATTAACTCTAATGAACAGTCAAACCTGCTGATTTTGAGGCATTTTATTTTTTTTTACTCCACTTTTTTTCTTTTTTTTTTTTTGCAATCTCCAGGGCAACAATTGTGAAACTAAAGGAAGGAAAAAGCCAGATACTCATTAATGGTTTGTTCAAATGGGTTTCAGTGCTAGTTTTAGTATCATTCTTGATAATACCGTATACTACATACTAATACTTTCTGTGCTGTAATCCTCCAGATTTTCATTAGACTCATGCTTTATATTGTATGTTTCTATATTTAGTAATAACGCACTATGGCACTACTTGCTGCAAATCCTGGTTATTTTTATCTGTTTTTCTTCCAAATGTGCCTGAAGCATGAGGCCTGTCCACTGGATAAAACCACTCATGATGATGCTCTTAACTACGGCTGGTGCCACAAAACAAGCAACGCCCTGAAGATACACAGCTGATGCCAAAGCATAACACAGCATCAGTGCAAGCGCAATGTAAAATGACACAGCATCAGTGCAAGTGCTACGTAACATAACACAGCATCAGTCCGCTATGGTGCAAGTGCAATGTAAAATAACATGTATGATACGTTACTTTCTGGCTATCAACCGTAATCATCAGTTTTGGTTAGATCTCTTTTGGATTACCCCTGGCCTGAGCAACATATTTTTTCGGATATTGCGAGATAGGACCAGTGCCTTTGCAGAGGTAGTCAATAGCATTTCTAATTTTGTTGTCTTCAATCGTAAATAATAAATTATGATTGAGGCACACTATATAAACTTTTTGATGAGGGTCCACCACCTGCTTGTCTCCATGTAGATGTTGCTTTGCCTGGAATGTTCCCCAGTATGGCATTATACTAATCTATTTCTATGGAAACAAACAGCTTACAGTAAGAATGCATGTTTTTCCAAGATATTTCTAGCAATTAAACACACTGTGGGACATTAAATTCATATATTAATGGAAAGGACACAAGCAGGTTTTTAAAGTACTGTTGTTACAATGTTGCTCAACCAAAATAAATAAAAAAGTATATTTAAAGAAGTGATTCTCAAACATTTGACACCGAGTACCATCAGATCTAAACCAGAACTATTATAGGTCTAAACTGCAGGGTTATAGGGCCAAACAAGGTCTAAAATTGGACCCAAAGGAGTAGAAAATTGTGTATTAAATTCATTCTTTCAGCAATTATTTGAACTGCAGAGGAATCCACCCATCACCTGGAGAAGCTCGTGTACCACCGAAAAACACTGGGTGAGAACAAGAATTTAATAGAGCTTGACTTAAACAAACGTGTATGTGAAGGACACACACAGAGCTGCTAACTGTACATGACATTTAGATGAAGCCACTGGAGATGAAATATTAGATAAAGATGAATGGAGAACAGTGTGCAGCTCTGAGGACGTCAACATTGATTTAACCATTAAGAAAAAGCAGCATCATTAATAGATAACCCTGTGAAGAACAACAGAGGCCTTGTTTATATTCCATAGATATAACAAAATGTGATTACAAGCTGAATGGAGTGGAGTTTGACTTTTCAACAAAACCATCATTGTTTCTAACACACTGATATTGCATTCAGTTTTCTTTTTGAAATGAGTGCTCTTAAGAAGACTTGTGTGCTCGTGTCTGCTGTGGTTGTAGCTATTATCTATGACACCCGTGGATCATTATGTTATAATTTGCACGTTTTAAGAGTGCAATATTCATCTAAAACGACTTAATAAAAGAAACAAGCCCGCTGACTTCCACGTTAGAAAACTGCGGTGCCCAATGGGAGCTGAGATCATCGTAAACATCATCATAACAAAGAGTCGTGAAGCTAGTGGCCCGTCCAATGGATACCTGCAGATCATACTAGGGAGAAGCAGATTTTTAAGAATTTGTACCAAAATTATTATGTGATGCTGCTGAATCCTACTCATATCATCAATTAAAAAATAAAAGTAAAGAACGAAGTAAGAGCAGTGGGTGTGGCCGATGGCAGTGATGGTTGATCGGGAAAATGACGTCTTGAAAATAAGCGATTAAAGATTGCTCAAACGTGCACGACTCACTCCAAAAACAACTTCCAGAGGGTAAATGACAAGAGGAAAGAACTACAGTATGACATGGCTTTTGCTTAAAAGGTCTGCTTTAAATAAATATACAAAACAAATAAATCGCCACATCATAATGCAACTATTGTGAGGCAGTAATGGGGATGGAACTTGGTTTTATTTGGTTTTAAAAAGTTGTATTTGAAGAAGCAACAATCAAAATTCAAAGTTCTTGATTTACCAATACGTTGCTACTGTCACTTAAGTATGCAAAAAAAAATCAACACCCACTAACAACATCAACACTAAAACTAGAGGGTCTATTATGATCATTGTGGTTATTGAAAATGGCAGAGTAGAGTTTGTATCTTGAGAACACCCACGTTCATAAGCTTTGGGTCATGACCGAAAGGACAAAAGCCACAATATAAACAACACAGTAGGGACTATGTCTCTCTTGCGACGCACTCGGAGGAGCTGAGGGTAGTGAGCGTGGAGGGGGAATTCTGAGTATGTGATCCAACTGTGCCTTGTGGTCCAACTATACCCATCGAATATACTTATTTTTGCTCATGTGCGTCTGATTTGATTGTATCGCTCTCTCTCTCTATATATATAGTTTCTATTTCTGTGGTAGATGAATGAACAGGAAACACAGACTGAACTTTTATTTGGAAGCTTTACACATTGACTTTAAGACGAGCATGTAGGGTGAGAGGGAACAACCCGATAAACTGCAAGAAGGAGTACCACACACTGCCAATCCTTGCAAAACATTGGACTATATTGTAACTTTAATAAACTCGCTTTTTCAGTGCATGGGACTACTTGATGCTCACAGTTATTGCCAAAATTTGCAAATAACGTACCACCGCTGATAAAAGCAGTTTCCACCCTGTAGCCCACCTGTGTGTCCTACAGGAGGGTTTGGGGAGGTCTGTTTGAGTTTGAGGAGGAGGAAGCCTGACTCCATGAGCTGGTATTTAGGTCACAATATCAGCAGAACATTTTGAATATCTCCCTGACAACTGAACTCCTCCTGAGATATTTGAATGTAACCTTTAGCACCGTGATAAGAGATGTGCTCCACTCTGCTCTTTGTGTCCAGTTTTTAAATTACTTACTAGTTATTTAACATCAAATGCAGAGATTATCCCATACTTCATTCTATTCTGTGCAACATTACCAAAGCAATGAAGTCCCATAACCGTCACTAGAAAAGTTACACAGTACAGCTTTACGTCACAAATCCCCAACTCTTGCTTTTGTTGGCTGCTTCATATTGCATCGAGAAATATGGAGTAAAATTATAAGTTTTTTGTGATTTCTGCTGAACACATAGATTAGATGAACTCATGCCTCACAGCAAGAAGGTTTGGTTCGATCCCCGGGTTGCCCAGGCCTTTCTGTGTGGAGTTTTTCATGTTTCTCCCCGTGTCTGGATGGGTTTCCTCCGGGTACTCCAGTTTCCCCCATCAACCAAAACATGAACGCCCTTCGAGACAGCTGTTGTTGTGATTTTGGGCATTACAGAAATAAATGAATTGAATTGAATTGAATGAATAGATGATGATGCCAAGGTACAAGCTTCAAAATTACAGTAGCACTTTTTCACATTTAACTGGAAATTCTTAACAGTATGCTTTAGCTGGACAAAGCATGAATAATGAATAGTGCACTGGAAACACTGCTTTTTAACAAACACATCCTTCTATCATCAAAAAACTATTAGTTCTATAGCTATAGCTTATTAAACAAAAGCTCCAGCTCCACTCATAACATATTCATAGCACATGGACGCTCACCCGGGCCATAACAATAACAAAGACATGAGGACGAAGAGGATGCTTTACTGTGCACCAAACCCACACAGTCTACACTCTATACTCACTCCGCGTAACCGGTGGACCAGGGCAGCCGGCTGGTCTCCTTCAGAATCAGGATGGGTCTGGCGATGTGGTCCGCAGAGCACTCCACCTCGTCCGGAGACAGCCCCAAAAACTCGGGTCTAGTGTAGGGGAACCTCAGCGGCAGCTCGGAGCCGCTCGGATGTTCCCCATTGGTTCCTCCGGACATCACACCCCCCATGAAACTCGCCACCGCGGACTTGACCCGGGTAAACATGGCCGTGCGTGGGTCCGGACACCACCCGGTTCGGTTCTCCGCGGGGCGACTCCTGCCTGCTGCTCCTTCTGCCGCTGTCCGGTGCGTAAAAGGCGGACGGGCACGGCTGCAGTGACGGCGGGAGAGTCACACATCCAGCAAGCTGCGCTCCCGAGAATCAACGCGGAAATACAACAAAACAGGGAAGCAAGGAAGGAGACAGTCATGTGACAAACCGGTTGTTGCTGGTGGATTTGTGCGCTTTGGTCCGTGAGCTGCTTACTGCGCGCGGAGGGAGATCGCGTGCGTAATCCTGCGGTCACGATTAGAGCGAGCCACGGCGCAAAGTCCAGAGCCAAAAGGAAGGGTTAAAAACACCACATAAACTCATTTTCTCTGAGTTGTGTTGATAAAGCCATGTAGGTCAGCGTGGATAGTTCATGATGCAGTTGTTACGCAGCGTGAGCACGTTGTCCACGCCCTCAGCAGGTCATTGAAGCGCGTGCGACTGTAAACCTAACTGACCGTAACCTCCCCTCTACACTGAGCTTGTGGCTAATTGTTTTAGGAAAAGGGCAAATCAGGACACGGGCACGAGCAACGTCATAACAATAACTCAGTGCAAGAACAGAGCCTCTATATTCAAATTAGACAACATAGGCTATATTAAAATACAAATACTCTCTCTATGTCCTCTCCCCTCTCTCCCTCTCTCTCTCATTTCCCTCTCTTTCTCTGTCTGTTTCCTTCTCTCTCTTTCTCTCCCTCCCTCTCTCACTCTATCTCTCTATTTCTCTCTCCCTCTTTCTCTCTGTCTGTTTCTCTTTCTCTCTGTCTCTTTCTCTCTCCCTCTCTCTCTTTCTTGCTCTCTTTCTCTCCCTCTCTCTGTCTGTCTATCTCTCTTGCTCTCTCTGTCTGTCTCTTTTTCTCTCTGTGTTTCCTTCTCTCTCCCTCTCTTTTTCTCCCTCTCTCTTTCTCCCTCTCTCTTTTTGTTCTCTTTCTCTCTCTGTCTCTCTCTCTGTCTGTCTGTCTATCTGTCTTTCTCTCTTGCTCTCTCAGTCTGTCTCTTTTTCTCTGTGTTTCCTTCTCTTTCCTTCTCTTTCTCTCCCTCTCTCTTTCCCTCTCTCTCTCTTTCTCCCTCTCTCTTTTTGCACTCTTTCTCTCTCTATCTGTCTCCTTCTCTCTCTCTGTCTGTCTCTTTTTCTCTCTGTGTCTCCTCTCTTTCTCTCCCTCTCTCTCTTTGTGACTCCCTTTCTCTCCCTCTTTCTCTCTCTCTTTCTGACTCCCTTTCTCTCACTCTCTCTCCCACTCTCTCACTCTCTTTCTCTTTTGCTCTCCCTCTCTCTCTCACACTCTCTTTCTCTCTCCCCCTCTCTCTGTTTATTCCTCTATCTTTTTCTCCCTCTCTCACTCTTTCTCTCTCTCTGTCTGTCTCCCTTTCTCTCTCACCCTCTCGCTCTTTTTCTCTCTCTTTCTAACTCCCTTTCTCTCCCTTTCTCTCACTCTCTTTCTCCCTCTCTCTCACTCTCTTTCTCTCTCCCTCTCTCTGTCTATCCCTCTATCTTTCTTTCCCTCTCTCACTCTTTCTCTCTGTCTGTCTCCCTTTCTCTCTCCCTCTCGCTCTTTCTCACTCTCTTTCTCTCTCTCTGTCTGTCTCTCTATTTATCTCTCACCCTCTCTCTCTGTCTGTCTTTCTCTCTTTGTCTCTTTCTCTCTGCCTCTCTCTCTGTCCCTTCCCCCTTTCTCTCACCCTCTTTTTCTCTATCTCTCTCCCTTCTCCCCACCCACCCCCTGTCTCTCTCTGTCTTCCCCCCTCTACCTCTCTCCCTCCTTCCCTCTCTCCCTCTCTTTCTCTCCCTCTTTCTCTCTCTCACAGTTAATCTTGTCCTGGGACAGTACACATCTTTTTCAGATAATCAGATGAGGTCGTCTTGTACAAACACCACATTAAAACTGGGACTAGAGGTTTGATTCTGCACCGAGACTAAAAAAAAAGATCAAACCAGTTTAAAGCTTTAAAGATGTTTTGTTTTTGTTTTTTTTTTTGTTTTTTTTTTTTGCAGCTCGTCTCTTGGCGATGGCAGCGTCTCAAAAACCTGATCAATAGTTTATTCATTTACAGGAGTTTTATTGCTATATTTGACTTGTAACTCGGTCTGGTTGTGCCACTTGTTCATCTCTATATTTTAAATTTTAATTCTGTTTTTTTTTTTTAACTAACAAACTGTTCCATGATGGACCCTCCACCAGAAAAGTTACACAGTGCACCTTTAAGTCAAATCAACCACCGCTACAGACAATAGTGTTTAAAGACTTAAACACTTCAAGTCTTCAGAGCTGAATATTTAAAAAAAAAAAAATCTAGCAGATTTGAGTTTGTTTTGAGATTTGTGTTTTTAAAATGAAAAATAATCTCAGTGCACAGTTTAAACGTGCACACCTGGAAACATCTGAGACAAATCAAATATATAATGACATTTCCACACACAGGGTTCATTTTACACTTCTGTTTTGTGATACTCAAACCTCATTCATGACATTTACAGGCACATTTTAGCACATTTCAGATAGATCGCTGTAGTATGTCTGGATATTCTTCAGGATAATAAAAATATGCATCAACATTATCTTTTTTTTTTACTGCGCACTTAGTTCCAAACTTTTCTTCCTGAATAACACCACGAGATATTCATAACGCCGTCTAATGTTGTTGTTGTAGTTTTGTATTGCTGTTTGACTTGGGTTTGAACTTTGATTGATTGAATCTCGTTGAGGCACTGAGCCAACCCACCGTGTTGTGTGTCTAGACTGTGCAGAGCAGAAGTGGCATTTACCAGAAGTGCACCTCTCCAAATGAACTGTTATATAACTGACTGCGAGCCATCCAAGCCACAGCATCCAACCGCTTTCATCTGCTCAACCTCCCGCAACTCACAAAGACCCGAGTCCCAATCACGAAAACAAGAGAAATGTTTCTGGGTCTGGAGAGCTGACATGTTTTGACAGAACTTGATTTCGCTGAACTGCAAAAATGTTTACTGACATCACAAGGTGGAGCAGAGTGTTTTCTGAGAGAAGAGAAAGCCTAAATATGTAAGATTTATGTGTTTATGATGAGGGAATGAAACAAAACACAACTGTGGGTATCAGTGTCGGGCCCTGCATTTGACCCTTGGGCCTTCAGACGTCCCACTTACACATTACAACATCACCTCAATACAGGTCAAGGTCAGTCAAGTGACACTTAATTTCAGGAGCATTCACAACTAAGTTCACAGATAATGTCAAAAATAAAAAATAAATATGTGATTTAAAGATGCCAAACAAAATGCCACCAAAATGACTCTATGTGAGTTTAAACAAGTCCAATAAACTCCACAATGTCAGTGTTTCATATAAGACACCAACCAGACAATAACAAAACAAACTATTCTTTGAAAATAAAGTAAACAGATTATTTACATTTTTGACAATAGTCAATACAACAGCAAATAACTGAAAATGTGGCACAGCCGAGATTGAACAAACTTTAGTGCAGTTTTATTTGAGGTGACTTCAATGTGCCACGTTATTATTAACATTATCAGGGTCGGCCCAACCTATAAGCAGACTAAGCAGCTGCTTAGGGCCCCAAGGCCACCAGGGGCCCCCAAGAGCCCATACATTTATATTGAAATATATAATATAATATATCAGGTTTTATTGGACACAGGGCTTGTGTGTTTACAGCAGCCTAAATGTCCCTCTAAAACAATTACATTTATTGTATAACTATAGCAGTAAAATCTCTGCTGCTGCTACATTTGTTTTTGAGTCGGGCAGAGGTGAGGGCAGCTCTGTGTTTACACTGGTGCAAGGACCCAACATAATGTAAATAAAAGCCCACTGTCACCCACGGGAACACATTAAAATCCACCAGAAATGAAGAAAATGAACGTGGTCAAGGTGATGATCAGAGTCATAATGTGTCAAATGTGAATCACAAATAGCTGAGCCAGGAGGCATCCGCCGTCAGGGGCCCCAAAGACAAATTCAGCTTAGGGCCCCCTGAAAGCTAGGGCCGGCCCTGAACATTATAGTCACTTTTTCATTGTGGAGCTCCGTCTACCTGCGTGCCGCTGAGCTGCAGGTCCACTCCAGTGTCTCCAAACATTTTTAAACTCACCATAGCTGTAAGTGCCCAGCCGTACAACAACAGTACAGTTTGCAGCATTTCTCAGAAGCTGTGAGCCACAGGGACTGTTCATAGTTGCTCGTCTGACGGACAAACCCTTTTCCTTGCTGGGACAGGTTAGCTAGCACAGGGGTTGGCCGACCTCTTCTCATAATATCCAGCTTTTTGTGAAAGGCCCGTCTTGAAAATGGCGTGGAAAGTATATCTGTAACCAGATCAATCTCTTCTCCTCCTTCAGCCATTATGGCTCTAAAATACAGCAATATCTGTTGGATCTCCAGGTTTAGTTTGACATTCTGCAAACTGCCGCCTTTCACTCTGTAGCAGTGATTATCATCCAATTACAGAACACGTACATGCCCAGTTCAGTGTAGGACCTTCTAGCTGGTCCTGGTGTGCAGAATGGAAATCTGATCGACTATTGAAACTGACTGTGTCTGTGTCTTACAGTGGGCGGGGCCTGCTCTTTTTACTCTGAAGGCCCCAGGAAAATGAAATTTGCACAAAAGGGGCGACAGTGGTTCAGTGGTTAGACCTGAAGGTTGGAGGATCGAGTCCTGCTTGGACCAAGTTCTGTTGTTGTGGCAAGACCCACATTGCCTAGTATGAAAGTGGTATGTGTGCGAATGATAGGTGGTGGTCGGAAGGGATTGCAGATTGGCAGCCTTGCTTCTGTCAGTCTGCCCCAGGGCAGCTGTGGCTACAGTAGTAGCTTACCATCACCAAGTGTGGAAATGAATGAATAATGACTATAGTGTAGTGCTTTGACAAGCCTGTAAAGCGCATTACAAGTGTAAGCCATTATTATTAAGAAGAATCTGCCCACGGCTGCTCACAGTCGAGACAGTCCCTTTTTCTTTGGTCCAAACAGAAAATTGTTGAGACGATTGCTCAGGTGTTTGACCATGGCCTCCTGGAAGGCCACGTCCTCTGCGCTCAGCTGCGCCCCCTGGAGTTTAAATTCATTTAGGAGGTCTTTGGCTGCAGCTTTGCCCACAGCCCTCATGTTTTTGATTGAGATTGTGACGTCCTGTTTGAGAATCTTCTGTTTGGTCTTCTCCTGCAGTCACCTGACAACCCGCCCCTGGTCTGTTGGTTTGAAGATGGACTTTTGGACCAGTTTTCGGACCAGAGCTCTGATAAAGAAGCAGGCCACAGGAGGTCCATCTAGGACCTTTGGAGGACTGGTGGGCTCTTTTCGACTGTAAGGCATAAACAAATTTTTATCTGCAATGCCATTTATATTCAAACAGCACCGGTGATAAAAGTGTGTTTAAATTCTCTCTCTCTCTCTACATATATATATATATATATATATATATATATATATATATATATATATATATATATATATATATATATATATATATATAATGAATGTGAATTTAATTTAGAATAAAGATTGATAAAGAATGAGATTATTTAATATACATAACATTTATGAAAGAATTCCTTTCACTTTTGAGTAGTAAGGGCTCATACCAGTGATTTTTCCATCCGAAACCAAGTAATACTATGGCAAGTTATGCAATATCGATCTACTGCTGATATCAATGAGTTTTTAATCAAAATGCATTGAAACTCTACTGTATAGAATTATATCTCCACTTTGCTCCACTCTGCCCAGCTTGATTTGATCTAAAAATGAAATACATGTGCAGAAAACTAAAATATTAACAGTGTATTTCAAAAATGATTTCAAATTTGATAAACAAAAAATAAGTAAGATAAGTAAGATTTTATGTATTTATTTTCTTTTTTGCAGAAATTTTGAGAAATTACTACTCAGTTAAGAGTAACTGTCAACAAAACATGTGATTTATAACTTGGAGGTAGTCTAATCAGAAAGACAAAACATGAACTAGATTTGAAGAGTAACTAAAATGGTAAAATAGTGAGAGAGCAGTGGCTCAGTGCACACTGTTGTTGTGTTTTTAGGCAAGACACTGCACCTAACTTGTCTTTGTAAGTCTTTGTCCAAAAAAGTGAATGCTTTGTTATTAATATTTAAATATTCCAGCATTAGTGTGTTTGAAAACTACTAAAAGACACGATTATTCCTACTTTATTACTTATACAATTTTATTAAAAGTTTCTCTGTGTTGTAAATATACTTGAGAACTTGTGTGAAATTTGCATTTAGAAGCATTATTAAGGTGCAGTTGTTTGCTAAATTGAATCTGAGGAAGTCCAAAGGAGTTTTTGATCCCAAGTCTGTTGTGCTGTTTCTCCACTCAGTTCACACCCAGAGAAGAACACATCCTGCTCTTTACTCCAGCATTTGAATCAAGACTGTGTTGGTGTATTGTTCAAAAGTAGAAAAAATATAATAGTGATTCTTTAACACACAATAGTTCGAGCCACAAACACAAAAAAATGTAACTCTCAGCAAAAGAAAATAGCTCAAAAACTCATTTATTCCTCTTTTTAGCACAATAAGAAAACTTTTTTCATAGTTTGGCCGGGCGTACGGCTTATACTCAGATGAAATTTATATGTGAAATATGTTTTTTTTTTTCTTCATTATTATGCATTTTTTGGCTGGTGCAACTTATACTCTGTAGTAGTAGTAGTAGTAGTAGTAGTAGTAGTAGTAGTAGTAGTAGTAGTAGTAGTAGTAGTAGTAGTAGTAGTAGTAACTTTTTTGCTAGAGGCATGTGATAGCACCAGAATTACTCAAATAATCCTAACATCTGGATTGCTTTCTTTGATTAAACATAGTTATTTATGTAATATTTGTATGTATTTATAATAATTGTTGTATAATAAAGTTTTACAATTTAGGGGAGCAATGTCTCATTGAGTCACAAAACCTGCAGTTAAATGGTAGAATGTAAATGGTAAATGATCCTATTTTTACATAACACTTTTCCACCTTCAAGGCTCAACGCTCTTTACATGGAGTAGTCACACACACATTCACTCACACATTCACACACACATTCACTCACACATTCACACACACATTCACACACACATACACACACACATTCACCCCCACATTCACACACACATTCACACACACATACACACCCCTTCACACACACATTCACTCACACATTCACACACACATTCACACACACATTCACACACACCCCCACTCACACATTCACACACACATACACACCCCTTCACTCACACATTCACACACACATACACACACCTTCACTCACACATTCATACACACATTGACACACACATTCACTCACACATACACATACACACACATTCACTCACACATTCATACACACATTCACACACACATTCACTCACACATTCACTCACACATTCACTCACACATTCATACACACATTCACACACACATTCACTCACACATTCACTCACACATTCATACACACATTCACACACACATTCACTCACACATTCACTCACACATTCACACGCACATTCACACACACATTCACACACACATTCATACACCAGTGTACACAGACAAATGAATTTAAATATGATTGAGTGAGATGACTTTATATTCTTCAGGGATGTGAAAATGGAGTGACAGGGACATATGAGTCCTATATGACCCAGAACTGAAAAAATCACGAGTTAACCAGTGATTGAAAGTTTTCCCTACAGTGTTTAGTCTGAGTGTAATGTCACTATTTTCTCTATCAGCTCAGATTGAACAAACTTTAGTGCAGTTTTAATTGAGGTGACTTCAATGCACCATGTTATTATTAACAGTATAAACTCACTTTTTCATTGTGGAGCTCCGTCTCCCTGCGTGCCGCTGAGCTGCAGGTCCACTCCAGTGTCTCCAAACTACAAACAACTAAATACAATTTCAAAAACATTACAATATGTATGTATATATATATATATATATATATATATATATATATATATATATATATATATATATATATATATATATATATATATATATATATATATATATATATATATATATATATAATATATATATATATATAATATATATATATATATATATTATATATATATACCATATATATATATATATACCATATATATATATATATATATATATATATATATATATATATATATATATATATATAATATATATATATATATATATATATATATATATATATATATATTTTTTTTTTTTTTTTAAACACCCAAATATATTTACAAATAACATATGTAACACTACCCACTGAAGTAGTAGTACTTCTACTCCTGTGAGATTAGTGAGGGATCAGGATCTCTAATCTTACTCAAAACAGGTTGCCAAGTGCTGAAAAACTTATCGGTACAGCCTCTTATAGAAAATCTGATTTTCTCTAATGTTAGATGGTGTATAAGGTCAGAAATCCACAATCCAAAGGTTGGGGGTTGTTTATCTTTCCACTTGAGCAGTATTAATCTGTGAGCCAAGAGTGTGGTATAGGCAATTATACTTTTATAATTTTTAGAAAGTTGAGCAGATTCCAGTGATATACCAAATATTGCGATTGTGGCTTCAGGCTCAATGCTATACCCTAATGCTTCGGAAAGAAATTTAAAGATGGACTGCCAGAAGTTTCCCAGCCTTGAACAGAACCAAAACATATGTGACAATGTCCCCAGTTCAGTTTCACAACGATCACAATTACCATCAAGTTCCGGTTTGATCTTAGAAAACTTTACTTTGGACCTGTCTCCAAACACTTTTAAACACACCATAGCTTTAAGTACCCAGCCGTACAACAACAGTACAATTTGACAAACCCTTTTCGTTGCTGGGACAGGTTAGCTAGCACAGGGGTTGGACGACCTCTTCTCATAATATCCAGCTTTTTGTGAAAGGCCCGTCTTGAAAATGGCGTGGAAAGTATATCTGCAACCAGATCAATCTCTTCTCCTCCTTCAGCCATTATGGCTCTAAAATACAGCAATATCTGTTGGATCTCCAGGTTTAGTTTGACATTCTGCAAACTGCCGCCTTTCACACTGTAGCAGTGATTAAATCCAGGCTCAAAACAGTTCTGTTTAGCTGTGCATACGACTGAAAGGTTTTTATTCTGCACTCTTCTGTTTTAATGTTAATTTTATGATGATTATTTGTGATTATTTACGTTTTGATTTGTGTGACTTTAATGTTCTTCTTATTCTGCAAATCACTTTGAATTACTTTGTGTACGAATTGTGCTATACAAATAAACTTGCCTTGCCTTATCCAATCACAGGACACGTACATGTCCAGTTTGCGCAGGACCTTCTAGCTGGCCCTGAAATGCAGAATGGAGATCTGATCGACTATTGAAACTGACTGTGTCTGTGTCTTAGAGTGGGCGGGGCCTGCTCTGTTTACTCTGAAGGCCCCAGGAAAATGAAATTGACCTGAAAACACAAGCAGCTGAAATATAATTGGATAAAAACCACAATAAACATCATTAGAAGTCACTCAACAAAATGGATATAATATGACACAAAGAGAGAATAGAGAATATTTTTGTTTATATATTTATGAAAATAAAATAAATTCACTTTTCTGAGCATGTTTAGGCCAGCAGAGAAGGCTTTGCTGGCCCTGACAGCCCATCACTGATGAGGAAACAACATTATAACAGAGATCAGAAAAAGTATAATATGGGCTCTTTAAAATTATTAAAAAAAATAAGCTGTGTTGGCAGTTTTTTCCACTTGTTTGTGCATCAGTGTATCTACCTGACCCTTGAACTCTTTTCTTTGCTGAAGAATAACATAGTTGTCATAGTCTGGTCGTTGTCTTCAGTAAAAATGCGTGGACTCAGTGACAGATGAGAGGTGTCCCTCTCATCCTGATCTATAATTCATGTTGTAGCAGAAAGAGCTCCACTGACCTCATTAACAACAAGGACGGTGCGTTCAGGGACCTGGGTCATTACAAGCTATTGCTTTGGCTAAAATCTTCCATAGTATGGCATTAAAGTTTCCGCAAAAAGGATTATTGTGAGCTGTAAGCCATGTTAGAATGAATCCTCCTCAAAAACATACCTGGGGTTGTGTTTCATTTCATTGACACATGTTTGAGTAACACTTTATTATTAGTCTGCCCGCATCTCCAAAGCTCAAAATGCTCTATTCCACCTTGTGATGTCATGAAGTGGTAGTTTTCAAGTTAACAGGTCTGTGGAGTTTAAAAACACACTGGTCCGATTTGTTTGTTTTCCAATGTATTTTTGCAACACCTGCTACTGAACAACTGAAAGATAAGCTCACATTCTACTATGGATCTTGATTAGTGGCTGATGGTTTTTGCATGTTCTGGGTTCTCTGTTTTCTTGTTGTGGTGATTGTCTTATCTTGTTTTTGGAGTTGATCGTTAACATTTGTTTGTCCAGACTGTAGCCTCAGTAACAGGGCACTGACAGGGAGCACAGGGTCAAGAGGAACAGTCAGCATCTTCATTCCTCACTGACTCACTCAGCAAAATCTATAACAGTATCTGAGTTAACAAAGCTTGGATTTAGAATGCGAGGAATAAGAATAGAATAAATATAATATAATAAAATATAACATAGATAAACACATAGGTCCAGTGACTTCTTAATCAAAAGAAGTGACCATTTCACAGTAGCGAGCAGTAGATTTTTATTTAGGCTGTTTTTAGTTTAGAAAAATGGCATTCTGACACTTTTAACCCTAAGTTAAGTTAACAAGAGTTAAGAGTGGGTGGGGCTAGGGGGTAGGGGGTAGATGAAAGCAAAAAAATCTATGCACCAACACCTCAAATGTGGGAAAATACAAGATTACTCAAACATAAAGGAATGACTCAACAAACAACTCTGGAGAGAGAGAAATAAACATGATAACACAGTCAACAGCTTGTTAAAGTTCATTAAACTTATCTTTTATTTGTGGGACACATTCTTTTTTATAGATTTTTCTAATCAGTGGATGAAAGAAATGTCAATTTATAAATGTGTGTGTCCTTTTGCAGTGTGTTTAGAAAGAGAGAAAGAGAGAGGGGAAGAGAGAAAGAATGAGAGGGGGAGGGAGAGAGAGAGGGGGAGAGAGAGTACAAAGCTCATGCTCCTTGATATAAAAGACATTTGTCTGCAGTGAGTCTGACCTGTGACCTGTGCTGCACATCTGATGAGATTCACTGTGTGATATAAGTGTTTTATAACAACTCACTGAAACTCAAACATAAACAGCCTCATCAGCCTATCTATCCATCCATTAGGGATGGATGGATAGATAGATACTACTCCTACAACTACTACTACTACTACATGTTTTAGCCAACAGAGAAGGCCTTGCTGGCCCTGGCGACCCACCACTGATGGGTCTGTTTGTGATGAGGAAACAGCATTATGGGTATTACACGTGATCAGAGGTGGAGAGCACTTGGTCACATTTACTCAGTTACATTTACATTTCCAAAACACTTTTTCACTCTTACTTGGACCACTACTTTGAACTTGTACTTGAGTAGTATTATTTTAAAGTAACATTGTTGACTACAGTTTTTTGGCTTCTCTCCTCACCTCTGCACACATCACTATCTGCATCTCTCTGTGCTATATTCTGTGCATTTCCTCTTCTGACCATCAGATGTCCTCCTGGTGCTGAGTATCTGTCTGTGTTTTTATTCCATTCTGTTTATGAAGCATTTCAATGCCTGACCACATCTGCTGCATAAACCCACTTAAACACGGATCAGATTTTATGCATTCCCATCATAAAATGACATGACTTTAGTGCTAAATAACCACTATAGCAACATGTTTAGGTGATATGTTAACACGTGGATGTGGATGATTTATGGGTATCAACAGGCTCTGGATGCCTTTCCCATCTGCACTTTAGAATGTTTGAGGCTGGGGTGGTCGGGCACTCCACAGGGGTCAATCCTGGGGTCATTTGTCTTCTTTATTACTGGTTTTTGCTGTAAACAAAAAGCAGCAGACCGTCATGGTGCGTGCCATGGGGAGAGGGAGTGCAAACTGGGATGTAAAGGTTATTTATTCTGTGTTTTTCAATTCAATTCAATTCAAGTTTATTTATATAGCACATTTAAAAAGATTCTGTGTTTTTGTCTAGATTTACAGCTGTGCAGAGGACAGGTGCGCCTTACACAACTTTGAAACCACTTCCAGGTGTCAATAGACAAGAGTGATGGTGAAGGTGAAGAAAGACCGGAGTATGTCCCGAAAATACATTTTGAAAGTTGAAAATTTACATAAGAATTAGACTTTTTTTTTTCTTTTTTTTTTTTTTACATTTTTAAATAATGAACACATATTTTAGACTCAGCACGAGGAGCAGGGAGCTCCACGAGTGAAAACATGCTGCTATAGCACTGCACTTGGTTAACTGCTTGAGATCATTTGACAGCTAAAATATATTAAATAAATCAGTGTTCACTCTTGTCCTGGTTTGATCCAGGCTAGTCCTGATGTAGACTTGGTTTGGTTTTGGCCCCTTTTAAATTTTGTCCTGGACTAAATCAAAATAACCTCGGACCAAACCAGAACTTAAACAGAAAGTGACTAAACCAAGACTAAACCAAAGCAAATACTCAGGAATGACTGAACCTCTGACATTTAAATGTGCATGTGTAACTTTCCTGTCAGAAAGACTTGCTTGTCTCCATGGAGATTGTGTTGCCTAGAATGCTTCACAGTTTGGCATTATCTGTGAGCTTGGACACATGCAGGGGGTGCCACCAGGTCACAGATCAGTAAAGAGGCAGTCCTGTTCAGTCATGTTTCAAGTGCATAATATATTATAGTATATATTATTAATATATAATATAATACAGTACAATATAAACACCTGTAATTGAAAAAAAGTCTAATATAAGTTTAAGCCACACTGTGGAACATTCCAGGCTAATGATGACAAGCATGTGACCTCCCACCAGAAAACTTACCTTTAACCTTTTAACCTGATCTTAAAAATCCGGTCTGCTCCACTGGAAAACTAAACGTCCAAATTAACTTTTCATTTCCTGCCAAACGTCACTCACACTGATACACAGGTACGACGTGTCTTTTTAGTTTGACAAAATACCACAGAACCTCAGAAACATGTCACCAGGGTTTTCTGCTGCGGAGCAGAAAATGTTTGCCGTAGTTGTATTTCTCTTTAATGTTTCTGGCTTCAGGATCTGCATTAAAATTCACGAGGTTGTTGAGTTGGAGAGGCCTATTTTGTTTGTACAAGATTGATTGAGACATTACTATTTCCAGCACAGTTTATTAAGCACGCATGTTCCTTTCACCGCCGCTGCTGCTGCTGCATTCTTGTTTGATGAGAGGAGGCGTCCTTAATGCCTTTCACAAAGTTTGGTTGATGTTATGGTGCAATTTGAAAGATTGGATTTGATGGAACCGAGGTAAACATGTCCACTTGGCTTTCTGTTATTAAAGAAAAGACACGGTTTGGGAGAAGCTTGGAAAATGTTTTGGATTGGCTTAGGTTACAAAAGGTAGCTGTAGTTTTGTATAAATTTGTCACGAGTTATACACACTGATAAGAATGTTATAATAATACAATAAGAATAATAAACATTCATATAGCTGCTGTAAAACACAGTGGTGGTTTTGATTATGTCGGGTGTGAAAAGTTTCTGTTGCCTATAGCAACCATACTGGAACTGTACTGTTTTAAAACTCAACTCTACTTCTTGCAGTTTTCAACTTTATTCCATCTTTTCTTTGCAAATTGCCACTTGGTAGAGTGTTTGTCCACTGACCTAAAGGTTGAGGGTTGGATTCCCGCTCTTGGTTGCGTGCTCAGATCCTTACAACCAATGAACCATTTACTTGTCTGATGTAAAACTGTTATTTGTTATGTTTTTGTTTATTTATTTATTTATCAGCTGGAATTTTAAAAGAAGAATTATATTAAAACTATTCAAATAACAAATTTTATGCCAAGAACTTAAAAATCTGTCACATGCACGTTCATCTGGTTTGGCCTTACTTTAGTCCATAAAGTCATTTTTAGTGATAGATGTACAAATATAGATTTCACAAATGGAATGTTAACTTGGATATGTTGTTTCCAATAGAAACCAGGTGTAGTTCAGTGTTTGTGGTTGAATCTTGGGTAAATTTATACCTTTTTCAGTCGTCTCACCTGGAGCAGCTCACATGTGGATAGGGCAAAATTCCTGTTTGTGAAAGTCAATACTTCTGACCCTGAATGTCTGTATCAATCACACATAACACGAAACACATTGAACTTCAAATGACTGTTTTGTGACTCAAATGACTCTAGTGGATATAACAGGATAGACACATTTTACCAAAACATAGTTACGGTAACATAATTTAAGACCTATTGTGTTTGTGTTTGCTATTTACTTATAATCTATGGCATCCATGGATCATTATGTTATAATTTGCATATTTCAGTCGCATTGCCGAATGTGTATCACCGATTAAAATTAAAATGTATAACAAAGTAAGTACGTCACGGTGGGTGTATGGTGGTGACGGTAAAAACGGGGATTGATCGGCAAGATAATGTGCTGAAAATAAGTCATTAAAGACTGCTCAAACCTGCACGACTTTGGGTGAGTAAATGGTGAGGGGAAACAAGTATAACATGTTTTTTAAGTTCTAAAAAGTCTATTTTGCAGAATAGGGCTGCTTTAAAAAAAAAAAAAAAAAAAAGGATTAAATGTTTGTATTATTTCTTTTTACATTTTGGTGAAGTTCATGTTACTTCTGGGTAGGGAATGGGCAGCAGATAGGCAGCAAAGATGGTGTGAACAAGGGTCAAAACCTGTCTAAATGGGACAATAGTGATGATTAGACCAGTAAAAAATAAATTACAACACCTTTATTTTGTTAAATGAGGTTTAAACTGTGTAAATTGTCTGCATTTTCGAAGTTAGCCTATTTTTAGTGTTGACGACATAGTTTGAGGTATTCCATTTTAGAAATCACCATTATTTCCTGTATTTTTTCAACATTTCTGCAGTAATAAATCTACAGGCTTTAAGGCATAATATATCTGCTTTAAGTTCAGATCAAAGAAATATGGAAAGTGCCCCATGGAGGACTGAACATGCAAATGAGGCGAAACACATTCACTGATCTATGACTGCACTACAAACATTTGCTTCCATCAAACTTGCCATAATTCGTCGTCCCTCCACAATTTCACACTGCCAACTGATACGTTTGAACCTGGCAGGGTGGAGTTTGGACCGTTTTGAACTCACAAATCCCACATGAGTTTTGCCTGCTGGCTGACATAAATGGCAAGAGATAACCTATAAAACATGCCCAGAAAATCCTTAAGAGTCCGGACCAAAATCCAGGATTGGGATCTGAACAGCACTTTCTAGAAGGTGTGAACAGAGCTGGTGATGAATCAAATCTGAATAGTCTATTGGACTATTGCACTTATTGTTTCCGCGTATTTTAATCACACATCTACAGTCAGTCCTGGAGCAGCATGTGGTTTGGAGCAGCTTGAATTTGGGATTAAATAGGATCATTTGGAGTTTTAAATGACCCTAGAGTGGTAAACAATTATTAGATTTTAAAAGTTGAGTTTTATTTAACTACAACACTAGTATGATTTTTCATTTTGGTTGTTTTTATCGAACTGGAAAACACAGGAAAACATGTGTCCTTACTGTGAGCGGGCTTGCATTCCCACAAACCTAACTCTTATTTGGTCCATTTGCTTGTTTCCATGGAAATGATTCTCCCAATATGGCATAAAAAAGAATTTATCTCCATGAAGAACGTTCCAAAGTGTGGTTTGAACTTTTTATTTTCATGAAATCATGCAGGTGACGTGCCACCTTCAGAGAGTTGCACACTGCACCTTTAAAAAGTCTTGGTTAATGGTGATTTTTAAGATATTTATAGGTTTTGGATCAGATTTGGGCTTTTTTTTTTCTGTTTTTTCTGTGTTTCCAGTGAAGTCCAGAGCTGCTCACATGCTGTTTTCTTTGTGATATCCATTTAGAGTTTGCCAATTACCCAACCAGAACCAACACCAGTCTATTCCATGTGTTTAATAACAGCTCCAGACACTTTTCCTTGCCTGGAATACCAATACACACTTGTCTGCGTTGTCAATCAGTCTTGTGTCTACTTCTGGGTCCAATTATCTTTGCTTGTAACATCCGCCTTGCTTTTGTTCATGAATAATTACAAATATGGATTACAATACCAACCTCTCTGTCCAGCTATGACTGAATAACATAACTGGTTGTGCAATGCTATTTTCCTGGGACAAACCGCACTCAACACTGAATTATAAATAGTAATAGTATGAAATAAATCTCTGTTTTGAAGTTTCCCATGACAGATTACATTTCAGAATGCCACTTAGTGATTTGTGTTGTGATAAAAATTACTTTGAAAAATTTGCCCTTGAACAGTTTGACATATTGTTTTTGAGTATTTCCCCAGAACATTTTTTTATTTTTTTTTTACCACAACAAACCCAGTGAAAAAGGTGCATGACCTGAATAGACTTTGCTCAAGATGATCTCAAATATGATGTCATAGTTTCGGATGTTCCGGACATGTCCCACAGGGAGGAAGCCCCGGGGAAGACCCAGGACACGCTGGAGGGACTATGTCTCTTGACTGGCCTGGGAACACCTTGGGGTCCCACCGGAGGAGCTGGAGGATGTGTCTGGAGTGAGGGAAGTCTGGAATCCCTGCTTGGATAAGAGGAAGAAAATTGATGGATGGATGGAGTTTTGGATGGAGGACAGAAGCCTATTGAACTCTATTCACTGTTTTTGAAAGAATCATACTAATTGGGTACACATTTAACAGTCACACACTGTTTTTGAAGAGATTTCACCTTCATTGATTTTAAAAAATATGTGTAAAAATATGTGTATTTATGCAGGTTTTTGTTTCATGTGTATGGGCCATAGACTGTTTATATACCTAACCCACTAGCTGCTGCATTCCAAACAGGAGGTGATCATCGACGTGCTTCCGGCTCCATCGACTCTGTGCTTTAATTCACTTTCTATTGAAAAACTGCCGTCCCTCTCTCTGTAACTGCAGCTGTCAGACTCGTCATTCTGTTCTTAAAATGTTTGTATCAACCCGCTCTATGTGATCCTGGGGTTTTTAGTTGGATATTTTGTCTATAAATCAAGATGAACTTTAATAACAGACAAATCAGGCGCCTTCTTTCCTCAGAGTCACTCCCACTAGTGTTAGCAACGGGTTTGATTGACAGTGTGTTGTGGAAAAATTACAGTTCAAGATGAAAAGTAATCCATTTACGAAGCTCGGTGAGTTTTGAAATACAGGGAAAAAAAAGTTTATTGTTTGTTACAGCAGATACAGACAGGACAGGGCCCAGGCCTGCCCTGGCCACAGACGGGTAGCCTCCCGGCCTCTCCTCCAGTTCCCCTCTCACTCTAAGTCCAAGTCTCAACAACCAACCCACACCCTGAGCACCTGAGCTCTGACCATTTTATACCAGAATGACAATGATACATACATTTCAAAGCAGAGTGACTTTTGTTTCACACCTATGAGATAATGAACTTAGCCAGGTATTCCAACATCGAGTTTCCTGTGGGATGGAGACAGAGCCTTCACACATGTTAATGTCTGGTCTGGGTCTGACAAACTGATGTGATCTCACTCATGTGATCAAATGCATTTAAATACACAACAT
The DNA here is from genome assembly GCF_009829125.3 of Periophthalmus magnuspinnatus. Lineage (NCBI taxonomy): Eukaryota > Metazoa > Chordata > Actinopteri > Gobiiformes > Gobiidae > Periophthalmus > Periophthalmus magnuspinnatus. The sequence continues at coordinate 3,446,632 of NC_047131.1, read as the reverse complement.
GAATATACTTAAATTTCTATCACAAGTGTTGCTAAGCGCCCACTCCCTGCTAAACCAGCTGGAAGGGCAGGAAGGGGCGTTACCTTCAACAGCCTGGCTCCCGATTGGCTCTTTGGTTACTATAATACTCGCAGTCAAAATTCCAAATATGGAACTGTGAACGCTGTAGGTGACATCACACTCAGTGCACGTCTTTATACAGGCTCTAGGATAGGCCCAGTAATTACCATGAAACATTCTGACAGTGGAGACTCAAATTCCGTTCTCTTCTGACCGGACAAACTCACCACATTCATCTCACGACTTTTTCAGCTGACGAAAATCACTCACACAAATGAAATGTGCTTGAGAAATAAAGTTTGACTTGAGTTGAGAGCAATCTCTGGTGTTCAGTGATGGAGTCTGCTTCTGAAACTAACACTTCGGATGGAGAAGAGGCTGAACTTTGTACCATGTTACACATGTTACAACATAAATCAGGTAAAACATCTGCAGTCTGTCAGTTCCACCACACAGGCCTGTCTGTGCACAGCGGCACGCTAATGAGCACACTATGTCTCAGAGCTAACAGTCACTTTTATCAAAATCGGAAAACATAAAATAAACACCCTATTGTAATCCAAATTCATTAAAATAGTTTCTGGTGCTGTTTAAATATTTATTAAAATTAGCATTAGCACTTTAACATTAGCACTGAGACACAAACATGTCTCTCTAAACACAGAAGTGTCTCTGGTGAAGTATTCATTTTATTTGTGGAGTGTTTAACATGTTGTCAGTGACATCCACCTGCAGCTCTCTGTCCATTGTCTGATCTTTAAATATTTATACATTATAGCGTGACTTGGTAAAACCCTCATAAAGATAAAGTCAGACATGAAGCAGTGATACTAACAGTGAGGCTACGGGTGCTGTTGTGCACAGAGTCTATTATGTCCTCTCCGATCTCTGTTTTTTAAACCTTTAATGTCTTTTCTTTTTCAAATTGGAGGACATAATAACAGGCTTTTTCAAAAAGCTGATTACACAAACATTAACCAAGTCAAACGTCTGTGTTTGTTGATGTCATTTCAGACAGAGGGCAGCGGCCTGTGTAACTCTGAAAGAGATTTACTGCTTTTGAAAGAAATATCCAAATTTATGATCCAAGAATGTTGAATCTCATTATTATTTGTTTTGATTGGCTCCACAAAGTTGCCGTGTTATTCTAATGGCTTAACGTTCAACTGACAACAATCACTCACAAGAACATGTGGGGTTGAGTAATGGCACGTCGCTCTGGAGCTATTTTGAAAACCACCATACTTTATTTATGTCGACAGAGAAAACACTGAACTTCGTGCCAGTTTTTGTTTCATGTGCCCAATAATTACAGAGATATTAAACATAAACCACCCTGACACTTCCACTGTAGAGCTGTGCCCTGTCCTCCAGCTCTCACGACTCTGCAGCTCCATCTCTGAGCTCACGTGAGGGTTGGCATGTTATAAACCTTTTAAAGTTTTTTCTTTTTTTTTTCTTTTACGTATTGAGGGGTATAATAAACTGCTTTTTCACCAACCATTGTCCTCAGAGCATGTTTCACCTTCTGCTCGTTTCCAGGCAACCGTCTGTTGGCACGCCGCCGCGCTCTTCTGTGGGTCAGTGTTTCGTTTATTCACGCTGCCATTCACCTTCCCAGCATTAAGAGACAGTCCCTGAATTTTTGAATCAATCCTCCTTCTTTCTCCTCCTTTCTTCTCTCCTCCTCTCTGCTTCTCTCCCTCCTCTTCTTTCTCTCTTTTCTCCATTATTCCTCCCTCACTCCTCTCTCTTGCTATCCTCTTTACCTTTCTCTCCCCATCCTCTCTTCAGTACCTCCCCTTCTCTCTTCTCCCTCCTTCTCTGCCTCCTCTCTCTCTTCCTCTTTTCCTTTTCCTTTCTCCCTTCCCCCTTCAGCTCTCTCCCTCTTCCCTCGCTCGTCTCCTCCTATTCTCTCCCTCTTCTCCCCCTTTCTGCTCCTCTCTCGATACTCTCCCCTAGCTCCCTTGCTGTCTTCTCTCTCCTTCACTTCCCCCTCTTTTCCTCTCCTTTCCTTCCTTCTCTCTCCTCTTCATTTTCTCTCCCCCTCCTCTTTCTCTGTCACTCCCCTCTCTCCGTTCCTCTTCCTCTGCCCTCTCCTCTGTTGATCTTTCTCTCTCACCTCTCCTCTCTCCACCCATCTATTTCCTTTCGCCCTTTGTCTCTCTCTCTTTCCTCTCTCTCTCACTTCGTTATCTATCCTCACCTTTCTCTTCTCATCTTCTTTTTGCCCCTCTTCTCTCTTTTCCTCCCTCCTTCTCCTTTTCTCCTCCTCCACTTCATATTAGCTCTCCAAGTCTTCCGTCAGATCTTCTCCCTCCTCTTTTTTCTCACTTCCCCCTCTCCTATTCCCTCTTTTCTATCGCTCTATTCTCTCTCCACCCTCCCTCTCCCTCCTCCTCCTTTTTCTCTCCTCTGCTCGCTCTCACCTCCTCCCCTCTTTCTCCCTTTGCTCTCCTCTACTTTTTTCTCCCCTTCTCCCTGCTCCCTCGAATACCTCTCCTTTTTTTCCTCCTCTCTCCATGCTTACCTCCCTCTCTCCTTTTCTCCACCCCTCTCTCCATCCTGTTTCCCTTTCCTCCCCTTTTCCTCTCCATCCTTCTACCTTTCTATACCCTTTACCTCCTCGTCCTCCCCCCTCCCTGTGCTCCTCTTTCATCCTCCTCTCTCTTCTCTTTCTCTTTCCTCTCCTCCTATTGAACGATTTATGTAAAAACAAAAGAAAGTGTAACTGATCACTATGTTTCTACCTTTTATTGTTTTGAAAATACTATGTTCACCCAAAACAACATAACAACATGTCTGGAAAGTTTCAGTTTTGTTTTTGACGCTTTTAGTCTCCACTCTCTTTGCTCAGTCACTCCCCCTTCAGAGCGGCATCACAGCTTGAATCAGCTAATCAAACTACTGGAAATCGCGCCGGGTTTGTGAAGTTGTAGTATATTGTTTTGCATTGTACTTTTGTAATTGTTTGAATAGGGCCCAGGAGCGATCGCTAGATTACTCAAACATGCATGGATGACATCTAAAAGCAACTTCAGGCATGTTTTTGGAGCATTAGCATTTGAAAGAAGACTGAAAAATGACTCACTAAACTAATATATGAGTGCTGCGTTTCAGAACTTGTTTGTAGGGGTCTAAACTACAGGGTGAGCGGGTTTAATGAGACAACTCAAAGACAGAACAGCCTGTTTCATTCTCAACAGGACTGCGTCTCCCAAATAATTGCAGCCTTTGCAGTTTGCTAATTGTGACCATTAAAATTGCAAATTCAATAGCAATTTATGCAGTTCAATTTATAAGCTTCTCCAGGCGTTAGTCACTCATCATTGGAATAGTCTCCCTCTGAGAACGAGAGAAAGTCCATCACTGTTACTTTCAAACTGCACTTTAAACCGTGGCTGAACTGTGAAACTGTGAACTCCGTTTATTCTTCTGTGTTATGTCTTTTATGTAAGATTTTGTAGTCACGCTTCTGTTTCGTCTAGTCTGTCTGGCCAGTTTTATGAATAGATTTTGGTTTACTCAAAGCCAGGTATTGAAAGCCTAGTATAAAGTATCTACATTTAGTAGTGCACAATACTTTAGACTTGTATCTGGATGCACTTCATTTAATACCATGTGAATACTGATAAAATGCAGCCACAACATGAGACACTGATCCTCAGAGTCAAGGACAGAGCTGTGAGTTCCTGTGGCCGTGTCGCTGTGTGGGGATTCATGAAGATAACACTCTGCTGACCAGAAGAGGATACTCCTTTACACACATACACACACACGAGACACTATAAAAACAGTACTCATGCACATCTCAGGATTCTCTTCTGTCCTTTCCGTAGAGTCCGTTGCTTCATTGTTCACTTTGCCTGTGTGAAACTCATTAAACCTTCTGACTCTTTGTTTCAGTCTCTTGGTCGTCTTTGACACTTACACCAGAAACAAACATTATTACATCTTGGTGACCGTGACGTGATGGAGCAGAGTGATCAGGAGGACCTTGGGGCATATCGAGGAGTTGATGATGGTGTCAGTGACAGTCAGAGTACCCACACAATGAGGTGAGCAGAAAACCTTTTTAATCACATCTCTACAGAGCGCAGTTTTGATTTGATAAGACAGTGGCCACCAGCATTCTGACCAGAACTGAGGAAGCGGCTTGGATGAGCAGCTAAACGTCTTCACTCCTACAACGATCTGTCCAGTTGACAGATTTTGCTATGGATCAGACCTGGACAACTGAGGGTCTACACAGACATTTGATGAGGGCTGTCACTGTCACATGAATCTGTAATTCTCTGTCTATTTAGAAAATAGTTTATAATTAGGGAGGCCTATCTCGTCCAGTTTGAGTTTTTACACATGTAAAGTTGCATGAAGCACAGGGGCAAATCAATGAGCCAGTGTTAGAAATCCTGGTCAGAACAGGTGGCACTAGGCCTGGTCAGACTGATAATAAACCAGGTCTATTGTTGTCTTAGACTCTGAGGGTGTGGAAACATTCTATGTCCAAGATGGTTGGACCGTGAGGCTTAGAGCCTTGGGTTTAGAACCCACTCAGCTGAGCAAAGTTTGTTTGAACCGGCAGGGACAGAACCGCTTTTTCTTCTTTTGGGGTCACTGTGAGTGTCTTTGGTCTGTGACTTCTCATTTGGAGCCTTTATCTCATAGAGCAGAGGCCGGAGGCTGTATTTGGGGCTGGAGAAAAGACAAAATCCTGGGGACTAGGAGTGTGGGGTCTTTAAAACTGAAATCAGACCTCTGTGAAGGAGCTTGGGTGGACAAGGTCAGATCTGGTGGGATCTCTGTGTGGTGAAAGGATTAGGTCTGTACATAAAGTTTTTATAACTATTTTAATTCCCAATAGTTCGAATTACAGGTAAAACAAACTTAGAGACAGACAGGACTGCACTGGTGGAAAGAGCAGATATTTAGTGAATAATACCATCACTGTCAGAGTCTTATCACCCCTCTCTCTCTCCTCTCTCTCCTCTCTCTCCTCCACTTTATGGAACTTAAATACTGTAGGTTTATGCTAAAAGGCAAATTAAGACTTTGTATTTATATGACAAATATATGGCAACAATATTTATAATTTTCATGAAAATAAACAACACAAAATCCATCAGTTTTTGGGATTTTTACTTTAAATTAAATCCCCTAATTATAAAGTGGTCATATTATTATTTTATTTTTTATTTTTTACTTTTTCCTTTATTGTCGCTGTTACTTGGAAATAAAATATATAGTTCTATAATTACACAAATATTGTAGCTCCTCCACAGCTGCAAAATGGCAATAACTAACATGACTGAACAAATACTATGACAGAAGAGACGTGGAATCATTTACTTTTGTTGGACAAAGGAAAGTTTTTAAAGTGTGTGAGAGAGTTACAGATCAGTTTGTCAGGGTAAGATATTTCTTATACTACTCAGAATATTACCATGAATGAGCTAAAATAACCCCTCAAATTATATAAAAAGAGCTTTTTACTGTTCAGTCCAATAAAAAAAGTAGTAGAAGTAGTAGTAGTAGTAGTAGTAGTAGTAGTAGTAGTAGTAGTAGTGGCACCATTGGCTTTTGTTTTTTTTTATTTTGTCTAATGTGGATGAAGCATGACTGTTACAAAAAGTGCAGATTTTGACAGTAGTGTTCAGTTTATGATGTTGGATCCTGATCTGAAATAGTTCTTGGTGATTTATTAGTAGTAAAAGTACTTTGTCATGTTCTTGAAGGACTAGCAGAAGTAGTGAAAGAGCTGTATTTGTAGTTGTAGCATTACCTGTAAGTACCTTTAATGATCTTCAGTAGATATGTGAAGCAGTGGTATATAAATGACTTCATGGGCTGATTACAGAACTATTTTGAGATGAAAGAAAACAGCTTGAAAACCTAATTACATTTCTTCAAATGAATGAAAAGACTGAAAACCTGCTTTCCGGGTTAAGGACTTATTTCTCAAACATGAAATCCTAATCAAATACATTCATCAAAATAATAATGTAACACAATTTTATCTTCAAAATGAAAACAATAAATTATGACGCAAACGCTGCCAATTTGAAAGACGCCTTTTCAGCTGTAAAGAGGAAGTCAGGAAGCAGTAATTATTATTATTTTTGAGTATTACATTAATTATTCAGTTGACATGAGCTGGTTTCCGTGGTTATCAGACACACTTTTGTTTGTTTAATTCACAATGAAACAAAAGCAGGAAATATGTTAATCATCAACATGGGATATTAAGTGTTGATGAAACTGGTTCCAAGAATGAAACAGTAGCCTTGTTTTTTTAAAGCTGCATTGTGTAAATGGCAGGTTTTTTGTTTTTTTTTTCTATTCTACGTGTGTCCATATTGCTTTGTTTTTAATGTTCCAAGGTATGGCATTAAACATATCTATACAGCCATACCATCAGCTGCTTTTACAATATATCTGTATTGGGGTAAAACAAATACTATTTTATCATGAAAAAAATAAAAATAAAATCCCGTACAGTCACTTTCATCGACATAAAGTGTGAAATGTTGGTGAGAACAATTTGATCCTCACTTATGTCCATATAACTACTAATCAAAGACTTCATTCATAATCAAGAAATAGTTTATAAAGAATGGTGGCGGCAGTAACGCTAACAATAACTAGCATGCTAACACGCAGCTTCCTGATTATCGGACAGCTTGTTGACCAAGAGCTTCTTATACACTGCCTGGCCAAAAAAAAAGTTGACTTTTTTTTTTTAGCCAGGAGGTGTATCATAAAATCAGGTACAAGGCCTTTAAGTAGTTACTAACCCTGAATGATTCTTGATTCTTGATATTGTGAATTAAATCTTTGTTCATGCTTTAAGAAGAATAATTCAGCTGTAGATATTCTAAAGTGGTACCCGTGCATGTCTTTAAAGTTTTTTCTTATACTGCCTACAGCACTGTAGCTCGTTTTCTGTAGTTTTGGCTGTTTATCTCCTCCCTGGCTCTCCTCCTCGGTGCCGCAGAGGTTGGGTTTGTCCTGGCTGATATGGGCTGGACCTAAAGAGGCTCCTTTGGGCTCCACTGGACCACACAACCTGGCATCCGCAGATAGGCCCTGTCCATCTGTGGAACACATTCTGCCAGAAGCCATAAGCACAAGTATGTTTACTGAGGCAGAAGCGTCGCTGTAGCTCCACTGTACATGAACAAGCAGCAGGTACTGAGGGTCAGAGTGGAGAATGTGACGATGTCATACTCCCAGACGGGGCAAGAGACAGATTTCTATACTGATTACATTGTACTTTTTTATGAAATATCCAAAAGGTAAATGCACAAATGTTGAACCTGTCTATTAATGACTAGACCCAAGAACTCAGTGCATTACAAGAGAACAATACACATTTGAGCTGCTCCGTCTGTGTTAAAGGTCCTGTATTACACAAAATGTTATAATGCTTTCACCTCATCAGAGTTAAAGAGCTGCAGAGTAGTGTTTTGTTTCATTCACACATGTTTGTTTTTGTCATCTCCAAAGCTCTAAATGCTCTTTTCCACCTTGTGATGTCATGAAGTGATAGTTTTCAAGTTAACAGCTCCTTTTACCTTTAGTTCAGTAGAGATCAGCAACTCCAGAGCTGAAATGATCCAAATGACTCTAATGAAGGTGTGTGTAGTTTAACACAATGGAGCACTTCCTGTATTACCACATGACATCACAAGGTGGGACAGAGCATTTTCTGTTTGAGAGAAGAACTCAGGGTTTGTGTGTTAAACATGTGTGAATGAAACAAAACACAACTCCAGGTCTGTGTGTGATGAGGAAACAACATTAGAACAGAGATCAGAAAATAATATAATATGATATAGGCCCTTTAAATATCACTGGCCACTACAGAATGTTGTGGTGTGGTCTGACACTCACATTATTATTTTCTATTTTATCAGCTCTAAACACATTGAGTTTTTGTTATAGTCAGACAGAAGTATTGCTGTACATACTTATAGCTATGGGGTATAGAATGAAGCTGGAGGACAGGTCTGTATTCTATAGTAGAGATTTCTGTGCAAATGTCAGATTGCTGATTTGTTTTAGTTAATATCTCTGCCTATTCACATGAAACAAAAACTGACAGAAAGTTCAATATCTATCTATTCATTATTCTCTCAGCATAAATAAACAAAAGTGAAATTATTTTTCCACCATTGCTTCACAAATTGGTCCCATTATTCAATAAGACAGATGTGACTGTTGTCACTTGAAAAGATTTTAAACCATAAGATTAAGTTTGTAGACCCAATCTCGAACAAATAATGATAAATTCAAGCTTTTTGAGTCATACAAAAACAGTGAATGTCCCATAAACCTGTAGGCCCCTGGAGTCCATCTCAAATGATGACATTTTTGAATGTCATTTTACAGGGGACATTTCTTATAGACTTTTCCACAGTTCGTACATAGGCAACGTTATATTCCTCAGTGTCATGTTTTTACACTTGTTCTCCAGTGATGTGATAAGGAGATATGTAACTTGAACATTCACTATCGAAGCTGCTGTGGGCACCACCACTGTCATTCAGGGTGTATTATTTTGCATAGTGCTGTCAGTCTTGACTGACCTTGCACAATGTGGATTCTCATGATATTTGTGAGTTCACAAACTCATGAGAATCCATCTGGAGATAGTCCCGCTGTAAGGTTCAAATTAGCCCAGCAGCTGGTGGACCAATCACAGAGCCGCACTGAGCCGTTTGTGTGGAAGCCAAAGGTTAAGCACCCAAAGGAACCTATTTTAGCAGAAATACACATACCTAATGTCTGTGCTTTTCTCTCAACTGGATGTAGCAAAAGTTTGACTTTTCATATTTTTTTGCTGTTGCAACGCTTCCACCAATCAGATTCAAATATTTGTCATGACTTTCCGTCTTTCCCGATGGCTTTCAGTGACAGCCGTCCAGACTGATAAATGTGTAGCACTCAGTTCAGAGTGCTGCATCTCAGTGTGACATGATCCAGCTCAGATCTGGACAGCATCAGTCCCACAGAGACTAGAGAGCCACTTTAAAGCCTCAGGAGAATCAGTGCAGTGGTGACGTGTTGGTCACATGAACATTAAACATATTACACAAATCAACCTACTTTATATCAGATTATAGAGCCAAAACTTTTCTCAGATTCTCCATAGAAATGAACAAGCGTCCAGCTTAACAGGAAGTGCCAGCACAAAGAAAGAGCAGGTTAGTGACATTTAGAGAACAAAATGGGAGGAGCGGAATAAGGTTTATATAGGTCTGATGTTTTAAATGTTATGTTAAGGTTAATATAGGTTAACATGTCAATTCAATCTGGAACATTCCCAAGAGCTTTGAAAACTGCAGTTATCAAGCCTCTCCTAAAGATGAGCAGTCTTGATGAAACAATAATGAACAATTATCGACTGATCTCAAATCTGCCGTTTTTAGGCAAAGTCCTCGAAAAAGTTGTTTACCAACAGCTTATTAACTTTTTATAAGTGAACAGCTCCTTTGATGTTTTCCAATCAGGTTTTAGACTCCACCACAGCACTGAGACTGCTCTTATCAAGGTGACAAATGACATCCGCCTGAACACTGATGCAGGCAAAGTCTCTTGATCCTGTTAGATCTGAGTGCTGCTTTTGACACAGTGGGTCATGGGATCCTCTTACAGAGACTAGAGGACTGGGTGGGCATCTCTGGTACGGCACTAAACTAGTTCAAGTCCTATCTAGAAAACAGGGAGTACTTTGTTGAAATTGGAAAATTAGTCTCAGATAAAATGTGACCTGTGGGGTGCCCCAGGGGTCAATCCTGGGACCCCTGTTGTTCAGTCTCCACATGCTGCCGTTAGGACAATTAATACGCAGCAATAATGTGTCCTATCACAACTCTGCAGACGACACTCAGATCAATGTCTCACTGGCAGCAGGTGACTATGGACCAGTGGATTCACTCTGCCACTGCATCCAACAGATCAGTGTGTGGAGGAAAAACAACTTTCTCCAGCTAAACTCAGACAAGACTCAAGTCATCAACTTTGGCCACAGAAACTTAGAGAAAATGTCAGCAGTCACCTCCAGTCTCTCCAACTTTCAAATCAGGCTAGAAATCTAGGAGTAATAATGGACTCAGACTTGATCTTTAACAGCCACATCAAATCAATAACATCTGCAGCGTTTTACCACCTAAAAAACATTTCAAATATCAAAGGTAAACTGTCAAAACCAGACTTATCCATGCGTTTGTCTCCAGTAGGTTAGACTACTGTAATGTCCTGCTCACTGGCCTCTCCAAACGAGCCTTAAGACAGAACAGTACATCCAGAACACTGCTGCTCGGGTTCTGACTAGAACCAGGAAGTACTTCACACATGTGTCCTGTGCTCAGGCCTCTGGCTCCTGTGGCTCAGAGAATAGACTTTAAAGCAGCTCTGTGTGAACAAGTCTCTCCATGGACCAGCACCAAAGAACATCTCCCACATGTTAGAGCCACATGAACCATCTCACATGAGGAGGACTTCAGGGACCGGCCTCCTGCTGGTGCCAGAGTCAGGACTAAACATGGAGAATCAGTGTTTCAGTTTTATGCAGCTAAAACCTGGAACAGTCTTCTTGAAGATGTGAGACAGGCCTCTACTTTGACAATGTTTAAATCCAGGCTCCAAACAGTTCTGTTTATCTGTGCATATGACTGAAAGGGTTTTATTCTGCACTTTTCTCATTTAATGTTAATCTTATGATGATTATTTGTGATTATTTATGTTTTGATTTGTGTGATTTTAATGTTCTTCTTATTCTGTAAAGCACTTTGAATTACTTTGTATACGACTTGTGCTATACAAATAAACTTGCCTTGCCTAATGTAAGGTCTGATGTTTTAAATGTTATATTTATATTATTACACACATTTTTCCTACTGTATCATATTTAGATTCATTAGTGTTACCATTTGCATTAACATCTCTCTCTTTAAGCTTAGACAAACTGCTTTTGTCTAAACCTTGTTCTAATTATGAGTCTATTGTCATCTTTTCCAGGATGTGCGGGTCTGAGTCGGTTCATTACTGTGACTGGTGTAAGTTGAAGTGATTTTTCTTCTTCAGGATGTAAGTGTCAGAGTATGAATGGCTACTTCCTCCAGGGCTGATCTACAAAGGCAGAGTAAGCACAGAAGGGCTATTAACACTGGGCTGGAGCTCGGGTAATGGACTCTCATTAAACTTGTACTGAGAAGATTGCACTTTTGGACTCATAATTTCTCCATAATTTCAACATCATGTTTAGTTATTGTTTTAACGTATATGTCGGTATAGCACTTTTGGACACTTTAAACTTTTTGGGAGTTTCACCTGTAACTTGCCCTGGTGTCAGCTTTGTGTCTCCATGGGGATAAATTATACACCATTGGGCAGAATATTAGGGCAAAGCAATAACAGGTGATGGACTCTCTGATATGAAAGTTACACTGTGCAGCTTTATTTACATGCTGCACATTTTCCTCTCATTTGCAGCTTTGTGTTTTTAAAAGTAGCTATTTGTGTGTCAAAGCTAATGATAATGCTAGTGTAATCTAAATCTCAAAATAGAACACAAAACAACTTTATGAAAATACTTCTAAGGACATGTTGATTGTTTTTCTGTGCAAAATCTGTCTGATTGTAGAGCTTTTATAACATCGCTAATTCATTTTCATTTCAGTTTCTAGACACAAATAGCTACTGGTGTAAACACAGAAGCTTCTAACAGTGAAGTATTTACATGGTAGTAAAGGTCTTGACGTGCTGTCTATGTGTAACCTGCAGCCTGGTGATTAAATATTGATTTATTTTAGAGGCTCTCAAATCATTTCCAATACAAAATGAATGGAGCGGGAAGTGTGGCTCTGTGCAAAGGCTTTGTATATCTGTGCACTTTCATTTGACTGTTGCACTGGGGCGACAGTAGCTCAGTTGGTAGAGTGTTTGTCCACTGATCCCGCCCTCAGCATAAACATCATTGGTTGAGCGGTCAGATCCATTGACCTACAGTTTGGTGGGGCGGCCGTCTAATACAAATAGAGCCGTGAAGTTTGTAGGAAACTATGCTATATAACAAGCTGATTGCAGACACATAAAGGGAGGTCAGACAATGGGGAAAATCAAGTTCAACAAAGGAGTCTAGGAGTGTTTAAACATTTAACACAGCGGCCCCTTCAGAGCGCCCCCTGCTCCCAGCCTCAAATGTATCAGCAAGTCAACCATTTCTTACCTCAAAAGTAGAAATATATAGAAAGTGACAATGGATAAGACATGGAGGTTTGATTGAGCATTGTGAAATCAGACACTGTAAATTCATTCATGTGGAATTATTTCAAATATTCTATTCTGGAGCATTCCTGTGTCACTGATCTGAAAATTGCTGGTTCAAACCCCGCTCTTGACATAAACATCATTGGCAGAGGGGTCGGACAGTGTGGTTCCAGCTCCCACAGATGAATGCTGTTGTTGTGTCCTTGGACAAGACACTTAACCTACCTCACCCCCAGTGTCTGTGTGCACTGGTGTGTGAATGTGTGTGTGTGAATGGGTGAGTGGCTTCTTGATGTAAAGCGCTTTGAGTGTCTTGAAGGTGGAACAGCGCTTAATCAATCTGTGACGACCACCGTTGGGTCAAAGACAGAACAATAGTATAGCATTACGAGCAAGTTGCCAGAAGCCATAAGCACAAGTATGTTTACTGGGGCAGAAGCGTCGCTGTAGCTCCACTGTACATGAACAAGCAGCAGGTACTGAGGGTCAGAGTGGTGAATGTGACGATGTCATACTCCCAGACGGGGCAAGAGACAGATTTCTATACTGATTACATTGTACTTTTCTATGAAATATCCAACAGGTAAATGCACAAATGTTGAACCTGTCTATTAATGACTAGACCCAAGAACTCAGTGCATTACAAGAGAACAATACACATTTGAGCTGCTCCGTCTGTGTTAAAGGTCCTGTATTACACAAAACGTTATAATGCTTTCACCTCATCAGAGTTAAAGAGCTGCAGAGTTGTGTTTTGTTTCATTCACACATGTTTGAGTAACCGTTTATTATTATCATCTCCAAAGTTCAAAACACTCTGTTCTACCTTGTGATGTCATGAAGTGATAGTTTTCAAGTTAACATCTCCTTTTACCTTTAGTTCAGTAGAGATCAGCAACTCCAGAGCTGAAATCATCCAAATGACTCTATTGAAGGTGTGTGTAATTTAACAACGCAATGGAGCACTTCCTGTATTACCGCATGACATCACAAGGTGGGACAGAGCATTTTCTGTTTGAGAGAAGAACTCAGGGTTTGTGTGTTAAACATGTGTGAATGAAACAAAACACAACTCCAGGTCTGCTCATGATGAGGAAACAACATAAATACACACATAGAACATAGAAAAATAATATAATACAGACCCTTTAAATATCGTTGGCCACTACAGAATGTTGTGATGTCGTCTGACACTCTGTTCCACCACATTATTATTTTCTGTTTCATCCACTATAAAAAGCGGGAGTGGCTCCTTGATGTAAAGCGCTTTGAGTGCCTTGAAGGAGGAACAGCGCTCAATCAGTCTGTGGCGGCTACTGTTGAGTCAAAAATAGAACGATAGTATAACATTAAGAGCAATGTATTCATCAACCTGTGGCAACAAATTCACTGGACCCAGTTTACAGCCTGTTATTACCATAAGACTTTTACATGCGCAGGAAACACTCAAGTGTAAACCTCTGATGTGAGCAATCTGTTTTCTTTCTGATTGTTCATCATTGTATTTTTTCTAGTTTACAATTGCGCACACACTACACACAGTACACAATACACACAGTAAACACACTACACACACACTTTGACAATGTTTAAATCCAGGCTCAAATAGTTCTGTTAAGCTGCATATGACTGAAAGGGTTTTATTCTGGCCTCTTCTCCTTTAATGTTAATTTTATTTGTGATTATTTATGCTTTGATTTGTTTGTTTGTGATTTTAACGTTTTTCTTATTCTGTAAAGCTCTTTGAATTACTTTTTGTACCAGTTGTGACATACAAATAAACCTGCCGTGCTTTGCCACCGCATCAAAACTGGAACTTAACCCAGAACTATACCTGGAACATAGATCAGGACTAAATCAGGACTGAACCAGGACTAAAACAGGACTAAATCAAGTCCACATCTAGTCTAAACTGAGCTCAAACCATGACCATACCACTGTACTTATTGTGAGTTCTATAGATTTTCCTCAGTGTTTTTTTTTTCCTGTTGTGTCTCTATGTGGAGAATCTGACATGGTCTGACCCATTTCCAGGTCAGTGTCATGGAGCTTGTTTGCATAAAATGATTGTCCTCTTGGGATTGTTTCAGGCCAAAACAGTAAATTCAACAGAGCCAAGGTCAATGTGAGGAAACTATAGGCAGGAAAAGATACAGTCTGCAAAAAGGGTCCTTCTTGGTGCAGGGTCCGCCACCGGCTTGTCTCCAGAGTTATAATTTTGTCTGGAATGTTCCCTGCTTTGTAATGAAGACGTGTGACCACAAAGCAAGATTTGAACGTTTCATTTAAATTCTTGCTATGGTTTTGACTTTTTGTTGCCATAATTTCGGGTCATTTTGGTTTAATCCTTTGACAGTTAAAGTGCAGTTTGTAACTTTTCTAGTGAACCTGCTTGTCTCCAATGTCCCACAGTATGGCATTAACCTGTTATAGATCTCACCGCCCTCCTACTTTACAACTCTCCAGAGAAGAAATTATGTCCACAAAACAAGTTACCACTTGTTTTGACTATATTTTATATACAAACATACATTTTATATTTGGTTTTGACATGGTATATAAATGCACATAAGTAATAGAGCAGCTGGAGCATTATAGAGCATTTCCAAATGTCTCCATTTGGAGAGTGTTAGGAGAGGTTTGGATAAATTTGGAAAAAATCCCTCCATAAAACACCTGGATTTACTAATCATAAAATGAGTGTAAAAATATCATTTTTACAGATATTGTCCTCAAATTTGAATTGTCAGAGGTCAACAATATTTTCGGTTGAGATATAGTGTATTTTTGTCCAGAGCTAGTGTATAAATGCTCAGCAGACACACTTACAGTGATTTTGACACCTGTTGGTAAAACTATTGGGCGTTACCTTCACAAAGACCCCAAACTTGTGCATTTACTACTGAGGGTTGAATAATGGTTATCATTTAATTTGCAGAGCTCAGAACAAAGGCAATTTCACCAAAATGACCCGGAATTATAAGGGGTTAAACTTAATCTTGCATTTATTCAATTACAAGTGAAATAACTAAATAAATGTGAAAAATATGCATTCTTACTGTGAGCACGATTGCCTCTCCACAGATCTGACCTGTAAATTGAGCTTGCGGCACCACCTGCTCGTCTGTAATACAGTGAAACAATCCGGGCAAATCAATAGCGTTGTCATGGAGACAAGCATGTTACATAGTGGACCAAGTTTTTTTATTTATGTTTTTAAATGTACATCATGTTTATGTATTTATTTATTTACCGTGCTTGTCCTCTTCCTGTTCCTCCTCTGTGTACAGACTTTTTCCTGATTTTGTTTGCTCACCACAGACACGCCGCAGTGCCCTTGAGTTGCCACGGCTACACACACGTGCGTTTGTGTGACGGGGTAAAGCGTCTTAACACATGGCTCACGTTCAAGAAAGTAAACACAAGCAGGACATGGTTTTGGACAGGTTTCCTTACAGTCTGTCTGTGGGTTTCAGAGGGATGAAAAATGTGTACCACTGCCATAGCAATTAATAATTCAAAACCAAATATTCTAGGTTTGGAATGGTCAAAAGTCCTCAAAATGGTGTCAGTAACAGGAAACTGAAACACGTTATTCCATGTGTTATATGCAACATTTGGTCAATTTTGCTATGGCAACAGTCCTATTTTATTATTGTGAAACCCATGTATATGTTGTATTCATGATGTACAGTTGGAGTCAGATGGAGTGCAGGGTGTTAAATAAATCTATGACAGATTTACAGAAATGACCAGAAAATCCTCATGTGGAACCTAATGACTTTTTGTTACGGGTCGGGTCCACAAATTTGCCATATTAAACTTATGGCTTAAAGTCCTTTCAACTGACAACAATCACACATGATAGAATTTGACCACCCATAACTTTATTGATAAAAATACTCCACCTTCACCCTGTGCTAGATAGAGGACAACTTCAGCTTTGTGCCAGTTTTTGTTTCATGTGGATTGTCCCTGTGACTAACCATAAACCAGGTCAAAACATCTGCATTATCAGTTAAATATCAAATTCTACCATAGAGACCAACCAATTCTTTATGTTTCCTTTGGTCCTTGGTCTTGGTGCAGGTGGAGGGAAACCAGGACACAATGAAGCAGCCGATTTCCTGTGTAGAAAACATGGTGGACGTTGTTTACTTACCAGAACAGGAAGTGTGGAGCAACTTGGCACAGGTCCCGGTGGATTGCAATGTTTTTGTAGTCTTTTTTCTGCTAAGAATGTGTCAGGAAATCACCATTAGGCCAGTTTCCACATCGTTGCACCATCGAGATGTTTGTAGAGGAATTTATCAGGAAAAAGGTTATTTAGTCTGTTCTTAAGACATCTGCTTTATCCCACAGTCAATTTAAAACCTCGAGTCTAGTTAAACGATATATTAAGATCAATAGAGCTGATTTACATATGTAACGGCGTAAATACCAAAGGATGCCTAGTGTCTTCTTAGGGTTTCTAGTATTTGACTGGTTTAAAAAGGACGACAATCACAACTGTAGCTGGGTTTCCACTGCCTTAAACTATATTGAGGACACGTACAAGTTTGTGTTGTGTGTTGTGTTTCAGGTACTTTGTAGAGATTGACTTTAGGTTTGTTTCCGACTGATCATAGAAACTAAAAGAGCGTTGCTTATTCTGTGCTGCTAGATTTGATTTTGATCTGCACATGCTCTGAGGACACAGATAGGTCATATTTATGAAAATTCCTATGTACCAAACCTTCTCCTCAGTTTGATTAGTTTGCTCAATGCCCAGTCTTGTGAACGTTCAATAAACTGACCGAAGTCCTGGGAACCACAGTTATCGACCTGTAAACTTTCAGCTGCAGGAGACAGCTTAAAGGTTATTGGAATGCATTTGTTTACCAACTCAAAGACTGTTCAGGCACCCAAATACACCCTTTAAAGTGCACACCACACAGATTTGTATGTTTTTCTAATTACTACATGGTCTGGTGAGATAGTCCCTGTGAGATAGTACAGTTAAGTGGCAATTTGTTGAAAAAAATGTCATCAACACCTAAAATACCACCCAAATGCAGCAATAATTTGTGCACAAGGAAGGCATTTTCTGACAGTTTAAACAAGCATTAAACAAAATAATGGTCTTAGTCTCATAACTACTGTGCAATTTGGCACAGGTTTTGGCCCTTGTTTACATTATGGCTGATAAATAATGGGATTACCTTAGGAAATGTGCAATCAAAACTGCACATGGGCAGTAGGAATGTACAATAAAAAAAAGACTGAAGTGATTGCCTGGACAGAGCGATGGGGAAGTGCTCGGGATTAGTCTTTTTCATT
This sequence comes from Periophthalmus magnuspinnatus, assembly GCF_009829125.3. Lineage (NCBI taxonomy): Eukaryota > Metazoa > Chordata > Actinopteri > Gobiiformes > Gobiidae > Periophthalmus > Periophthalmus magnuspinnatus. The sequence goes on along the minus strand of NC_047131.1, from coordinate 3,428,980 downwards.
TACGTTGAGTGGTGGGTGTTGATTGTATGGGCGTATGTTGTTGGTGATGTCCCAAGACAAATTTTGTCTCGTGGGAGGCAATAAAGGATTATCTTTAAAACTAAGATTTTAACTAGACGCCTCTGATGCCCCGATGTGAATGCACCATAATAATTGAGGATTAATCCAGTTATGTTTTTGTGGAGGTAACAACATTGCACAAGACTAAAAGCTCACAAGAGTCAATTCTGCATAATATAAGACCTTTAAATAGTTATTTTTTGTAAAATTAGTAGTCAAACCAGTCCTGTGTGTGTAGTGCACTCTGAAATGCACTTGTTTTCCAACTCTAAGGCAGTCTTACACAAATACACCCTTTAAGCCTCTTCAGTCATGCTTGTAACATGCTCTGTATGTAGTCCCCACTCTTCTCTCTGTCTTCCCATTTTCACAGGACAAACCAATCACGTGTCCCTCTGAAGTCTAGCCCGGTCTAGACTAGAGACACTGGTGACCCTATGGACGGGAGGGGGGGTAGCATTAGCATGCCACACTGGGTGCCTGGCGTTCCTAGTGGGATGCAGAGCGACGTGCTGACTGGGAATTTCAGACATGTCCACCAGACCTAGAGATGCCCCGCCCTCAAAGACAGACTACAGTGGCATAATCCCAGCTAATGTCCACATTATGTAATGTTTGTCTATTAGGCTTCTTTAAAGAGACGGTATTACACCTCCGTGGGGTATTATTATCAACACAACATATTTACATCACCATGAAAATGCTATATTCACCCAAAACAACTTATTAACATGCTTTATAAATTTCATTTCAGTTTCTGACGCTCTGTCTCCCCTCACTTTGCTCTTCATGCTAAGTCACTTCCCGTTCAGAGCGCTGTCACAACACAAACAGCATGAAACTACTGCACATCGCATCAGGTTTGTGAAGTTGTAGTGTATTGTTTTTTAACATACTTTTGTAAAGCTGTGGAAAATTACCATCTAGATACTCAAGGTCACTTTACAACTTTATACAAACAAAAAATATAGAGTAAAAGCATACAGTTAAAAAGGACAGTGCAGTGAGGGTCTGGTGGAATGGTGGAGTGAACAGGTCAGTCTAAAGAGATCTGAGTTTTGAGCATGGACTTGACGTGTAGGAGTGAGTTTGTGTGGCTGAGGTCAGGAGGGAGGGTGTTTCAGAGCTGAGGAGCACAGCGGCTGAAAGCTCCGCTCCTCATGGTGATGAGAGCTGGAGGGAGGAGGAGGAGGAGCGGAGGGAGCGGGCGGGAGTGGTGGTATGAAGGAGCTCAGCGGGATACGGAGGTGCGAGGCTGTAGAGTGCTTTGAATGTACGGAGCAGTATTTGTGTTGAAAGCGGTATGTGATGGGAAGTGGTAGTAATAGTATTAAAGACAATGACACTGTGCTTGTGTGCGATAATTTATAATCTGTGACACTTGTGGATCATTATGTTATTATATGGACATTTTAAATTGCAGTAAAATGACTTAAAAGAACGTAAAAGAATCAAATCTGCTGACTTCTGCATTTGAAAACTGTGGTGCCCAATGGGAGCTGATGTCACTATAAGCGTCATCACTACAAAGAGACATGGAGTCGTCAGCTCTTCTGATGAACAGCTGTTACGTCCTGAATACAGGAGTATAAAGAGTGCTCAAATATGCATGCTAACTGCTAAATAGAACTTTGAGAGGGTAAACATGAAGGAAAATGACTATAGTTAAAAGCTTTGAGAAAAGTTGTAAATGAATGCAGGAATTCCCCATGTATTTGTTACAGGTCAGATCTGTGGGAGGCCTACCTCACTCTCAGTAAGAAAACATGATTATCGAGATATTTTTGAGCAATAAAAACACCTATAATTCAAATAAATTAAATATTGCTTCGATGCCATACTGTGGAACATTCCAGGCAAAGCCATAATATATCCATGGAGACCCCACCAGAAAAGTGACATAGTGCAGCTTTAAGAGATGTTGCTTTTGCCTGTTCATTTGTAATGCCATATTCTTTTATCATAAATGCATGTGCATGTTGAGACGCACACAGACACCGCAGTGCTCTTTATTCACATGATGACAGTTATAATGACAGCATTTGTATACGATGAGATGCTTCATTAGGGCAGATGCAGATTTTAATGATGAACTTGTCCACATAAATGAACCACTTGCACATACTCAAAGACGCATTGTAATAGCTACCCCTGCCCTTTCTGTAGTGTTGTTTTTCTGCCATTTTGGACAAAGCCTGTACTTGAGTCCACTTTGGGAGTTCACTTGAGCAGTTCACTTGATTGTTCTTCAACAGTTTGAGCACTTTCACAGCCTCAAGCGAGACAAAAAAACAAAAAACAAAAAACAACAACACCTTTGTCTTTCTAAGTTTAATTCTTTTCTTTTGAGGTGTTAGAGAAACTCCATTTCTGTGCTGTTCTGAGGTCACTCACTCTCAGGTCAGTCCTTGTTATCTTGGCCGACGTCACCAGAGGTATAATACTCACTACAATAGAAGTACAGTAGAAAGTACAGCTACCTGCTCATAAACAATGAAAAAGTAAAAGTATCCACTGTAAAATGTTCTTAAGTAAAGTACAGATACCTAACATTTTTACTTAACTACAGTACGTATACTTTTTTTCTCCATGTTCGAGTTAGAGTTTCATTAAATCAAGCCTGTTACAGTTAGCATAACATAAAACAAAAACATGCATTTAACCTATACAAACTTTGACAAATGTAACACATACTGTAAAATACATTTGTAAAATAGAAATCAAATATACATACAACCAATGCCACATTTTGAAGTATTACCACAGACTGAGTTGGCTTGGACACACTGCTCACACCTTCAACTAATTAACACAATCAGTCGAGGCAGCACTTTCTACAGAATTACTGAATATGACCACAGAGGGCAGCACTGACAGAACACTACATGTTCTATTAAACTTATTCCACCCACTTTTGCCCCTAAATGTCACACTGTCTTTGTGATGGCACTTCTGATTGATTTATTTGTGTAAAATGTTCAACGTTCATGTGACCAACAAGTCAACACTGCACTGATCCTCTGGGAGACTTTGTAACAGCTTTGTCTGTGTAGAACTGATTTGCTGTCAAGATCAGCAGCCTCATGCATAATAATACAATCCAAAAGGAGATGGCAGCGCCCATGGCAACTTCTGAAATAAGGTGAATAAAACTCCTCATAAATGTTACTGTATCACATAGTCACATTTTTATATGAAATAATTGAATAAAATGTATATCTTACAATCATGAAGGAATTAGAGTTTTGTTTTGCATTATTAATGTAATAATATTCTTACTCCTGACTGTTATTCCATAAGAACATTTTCAGTTAAGAAAACATTTTGTGAATCCCAAAAATGTTGGTAAGAAGTACAAAATAATAAAATCATATTTACACTTGTGGTCATATAGAGAATGCATCATACACCACACTGTTGAATGACACTGTCTGACATGAAATCAGACTAAACATTTCCTGTTTTAGGTCAATTAGTATTACCAAAATAATTTCTCTTTGCTAAATGCCAGAATAATGAGGGAAGGATTTTTTTAGGCATTTTTCTTGACTTTCTTCAAAGTCAAAAGTTTACATACAATAAAATTCCTATGCATTTAAACAATTTGGGAAAAACCCAGATGATGATGTTGTGTCTTTGGAGGTTTCTTTGTTTAACATCAAAAGAAATCAGCCCAGATATCAGGAAGATCACTGTGGATTTGCACAGGTCTGGTTCATCCTTGGTGTAATGTCCAGACTCCTGAAGGTGCCACATTCATCTGTTCAAACAATTATACACAAAAATAAAGACCATGGGAATGTCCAGCATCACACCACTCAGGAAGGAGACGGGTCCTGTGTCCCAGAGATGAACGAGCTTTAGTCTGAAATGTGCAGATCAACTCAAGAACAAAAGCAAAAGACTTTGTGAAGATGCTGCTGAAGCTGTAAGAGTGTGTCATTATCCACAGTGAAACGAGGACTGTACTAACATGGACTGAAAGACCACTCTGCAGGAAGAAGACTTTACTCCAAAAGAAACATAAAAAAGACATATTATAGTTTGCAAATGCACAGGGACAAAGACCTTAATTGTCCTGTGGTCTGACAAAGCTAAAATTGACCTGTTTTGCCATAATTGAGGAAAAAGGAGGAAGCTTGCAAGGCTGAGAACACCCAACTGTGAAATACGGGGGTGACAGCATCATGTTGTGAGGTTGTTTTGCTGCAGGAGTGACTGGTGCACTTCACAAAATAAATGGCATCGTGAGGAAAGAACATTATGTGGAAATACTGAAGCAACATCTTGAGACATCAGCCAAGAAGTTAAAGCTTGGGCACAAATGGGTCTTCCAAATGGACCTGAAGCATACTGCCAAACTGGTTACAAAGTGGCTTAAGGATAACAAAGTCAATGTTTTAGAGTGGCCATCACAAAGCTCTGATCTCAGTCCTGTTGAAAATACATGGACAGATCTGAAAAGGCCTGTACGAGCAAGACGGCCACAAACTTGGTTCAGCTAGACCAGCTCTGTCAAAAGGAAGGGGCCAAAATTACTGCCAACTATTGTGAGAAGCTTATGGAAGGAAATCCAAAACATTTGACCCAAGTCATACAGTTTAAAGGCAATTGTAACAAACCCTAATGAAATGTATGTAAACTTCTGACTGAAGAAAGTCATGAAAAATTGTCTTTCTCTCGTTATTCTGGCATTTAGCAAATAGAAATAATTTTGGTAATCCTAATTGAAACAGCCTACCTACAGAGATTGTAAATATAGTACGGCCAGAATGATACTGCTGTGTGCTGTCTGCATGTGATTATAGGACAATTTTATCACTTGTGAACCAGGAAGTAAAGTTGATGCATTGTTAGCATTCTAGTTGTCATTAGCATTACTGTGAAAGTTCCTCTCTGGCCTCTTAAATATGTGAAACACACTTATAAATTCATTGCAGTTCAAGATTAGGATGATATAGGAATGCCATAGGAAAGTGTTTGGACAGCTGCAAACAGTTTAGATTAACTTTCTTCCTTTTTTCCACATTTTTAATCAGGCACAGCACCTTTATGTGTGAGTAAATTGTCTGCTGGGAGACTTGGCCATATATGATTCATATTTAACGTGATGTATAGTTTATGATGCATGTGGGAGTTCTGTCAGTGTCTTAATAATGCACAACTATTTTTGCACATAGTAACAGCAACAACACTGAGCTGACTGGTCATACAGCCTCTCCAAAAAATGTTTATATTGTAGAGAATGAAAACACACATAAGAGCTGCCAGTCTTGCCCCACCAAATCACCATGGTTTCACATACAAACAAATAAAATATATTTCAGATAAGCAAGATGTGTGTCTTAAATCTTATCAGAAACAGCAATTGCACAAGTTATGAAAAATAAACATGGGATTGCAATATGTCCTTCGTAAGTTATCAGGAAAAAAACAAACAAAACACAAGCAGTTTGGCAGTAATGGTTTTAATTTGATAAATGTATATGCCACAGACTCATAGGTTTTCATTTAGAGTAGATAAAAAACAACCACCAGGAATACCATACCACCATTTTCTTGTTCCTATTGTGTGTCACCTGTCTGTTACTGTCAGCCAATCACAGCCTCCAGCGGCCTCCTCAGCCTCTCCTCTTCACCCATGTAAGTATGACTTTAGAGTGTATTTTTCATTTTGTAATACAGTGGCCCCTCGCTATATTGCGGCTCACCTTTTGCGGTCTTGCTGTTTCACAGATTTTTTTTTGTCCTGACTGGTTAAGGGACGTGTCTCCTGTACAGGTCAGCCAAATTGACATAAATGTTGGATCGCAGTGTGACTCTGAAGTGCTGTATGTTTGCAAGTTTTCTCCCTAACAAAACCCACAATGTCGATGCAATGTTTTGCACTGAAAAAGGCACCTGCACCCGCGCCCAAAAGGACAAAGAAGATGCTAACCATCGCAGAAAAAGTTGGACATCTGGACATGTTGAAGAAAGGTAGAAGTTATGTAGCTGTAGAAGGCGCCATTATGGAATAAATTAATCTTCAGTTTGTCACGTAAAGAAGGAAGAAAATAGCATAAGGACGAAAGCAGCAATAAGTTTTAACAAGGATGCAAAAAGGGCTGTAACTGCAACAAGACTATCGTGTGGGTTGAGTCTGCTTTAGCTCTGTGGATCAGTGACTGTAGGAAAAAGAACATTAAGCTGGATACCAACATCATCCATGCAAAAGTGCTGAAAAAAACGCTTTATGAAACCTTTGCTGACAGCGATGACATTCATGACAGCGAGCAGCAGGCCATTGACGAGTCCTTTTCACGCAGTACCAAGCCCATTTAATGGCAGCAAGTAACTCGGAAAAAGATACCTGCACCAAGGCCTTCAGTGGAAAAAGACTTTACAGCGGAGTGGTGCCAGGACGAAGAGACGTGGTCAGAGGAGCTGTGCAATACACCTGAGTCACTATTAATGTTCTATATGTCCAACCTTGTAGGTTGATCATTAAAATGAAATTTGTTACAGTATTTCTAAAATCTATCATTTTTATTTACAGTACAGTATAGTATTTGGTTTCATTCTATAATCCTGTGCTTATTTTTTAAAATCTACAAAGGTTTGAACTTTGAGAGTGTTTAAACAAGAGAGAAATGTGAGAAAATATTAATACCTGTGTGAGAAAAGTGTATAAAGTGTGTGGTGAGGGGTTTTACAGCTGCAAAACATATAGAATAAGTGTAAAAAATAAAGCAGACTACTTTGCGTGTTTCGCCTAATTGCAGGTTATTTTAGAACATAACCCCTGTCATAAACGAGGGACCACTGTACATGTTTTTTCCTTCATTTTTACAAATTTTTTGGCTGGTACGACTTATACTCCGGAAAATACGGTAACTGTACTTTTAATTACTCAACGTTGGAACAAAACAAAACAAAACAAAAAACCTCTACATTTATTGGTCAGTGGTTGTTTTTATATAACACCTTTCCACCCTCAAGGCACTCAAAGCACTTTATATCAAGGAAGCACTCACCTATTCACACACACATTCACCAGTGTACACAGACACTGGAGGTGCGCTGGATTAAGTGTCTTCCCCAAGAACACAATGGCACCATGACTACTCTACCAATAAAGTTTTTATTTTTTTAATGTTGATAGTCAAACCGTCAACCTATGGATCAGTGGACGAACATCAACACCAACCGAGCTACTGTCACACATTTATTAATCTTTTTAGTTTTGTGCAGGTACAATTCACGTTAGAAACAGGTTACGCAAACACCACTAAAACATATCAATCAAGTATAAGGACCCACAGAGACTTTTCATTTCTGAGTAATTACTGTGGCTTTCTTATCTGCTAATTAAAACTTTTATAAGAACATGATAATAGCACTAACTCTATTATAAGTCTATTATAAAAGGGAGAATACATTCCCATGGTTTTACTGACATGTTGCACAATTCGGTTTGGCAGAGTTTGGGGCTTATTTTGGCCTGAGATTTGACTTCAACTATTGTCCAATTTAGAGCAAAAACAACACAATTTGAACACACAACTATTATTGGCAGCAAAGTTAGGTGAAAATAATGATGCAATGGTAGTATCTATTGATATTTTGTGTATTTCAGATTTAAATTTGATTTGTTTTCTGAATATTTTGACTAAAATCGCAACTGTGATTCACTATTGGTTCTGTTGAAAAAGTGCTCCATGTAACTTTTCGGGTGCTTGTCTCAATGGAGATGTTATTGCTTAACCTGGAATGTTCCACAATGTGATATAACATTTCTACCTTGCATTTACTCAAATGTCTCACATGTTTTTATTAGTAAGAAATGCATTGGTAAAACATGAGGTCTTACTGTGTGCAGGCTCTCCTCACCACAGATCTGACCTGTAACTTAGCCTGGTGGCGTGACGTGCGTCTTTCCACACAGAAAGACAAGTTTTATGTCATATCTCCATAGAAACAAGAAGGAGGATTCCCATTGCACTTCTGGTCAACAATAAATAAAAAATAATAAACAGCACCAAGACATTTTCATATCAGATATATATTTTCATAAAGCACTTTCAGAGGACGATACACACATCTTCATTTACATATATTAATTCTATTTACACTTTTATGTACAAGTATTTACAAAACTTACAACAGTGATCTAATGCAGTCTGGTTTTAAAAGGAACCTGATTTGCCGACAGCGGGGGAGAGGCGCCATGAAAAAACTGGATTTGGATTCATTTTATAAGGTCAATATTATTATTATTATGATTATTTTTATTATTATTATTACAAAACCCATTGCTTTCTACCCCATGCTTTGAGTTCCAAGCCTGGGAGCAGTGAAACAAAACAGAGCGTCTTCTTCTTCTTCTAAAACTTCGAAATTACGTCAAAGGAAACACTCCTCATTATACTGGGCCGGGATCAGACATTTCAGACACTAATGGGATCCACATATGCTGGTTTTTTAAACAACACCTCCACAATCGTACAGCTTTTACATCATGTGACATAAAGATGCACTGCGTAACTTTTCTGATGGAGAAATGTCTGCCACGTTGATATTCTCCATAGAGATGTTATTGTGTTATTGCTCTCACAGTATAGGTGTTGTTTTTGAGCAATATAAAAGCACTTGTAATGTAGAATAGTTATTTTAATACCATATTGCGGAACTTTCCAGGGTAAGCAATAACATCACCATGGAGACAAGCAGGTGGTTTCAATCTTCAGCCGAAAAAATTCATAGTGCATATTTAAATGAGTGATCGCAATGCAAACTTTGGGATTTTGGATGCGTCTTTACCTCTCTTTACCAACGTGGTACAAAGTGACATAACCATGCCACATCTGCCAAAATAAAATACAACGCAGAGAGGAAATTTTTTCAAGTTTTGATTTCAGATTCCTGCCTGTATTATTGTAAACCATGACCTGAATGACGGAGAACCAGCCTGAATCCTGTATTGACACCTTTACAGCACAAAACAATGGCATCTTTGGCATTACTTCAGACATAGTTCCACTGGCGGATGTGTATTTCAGCGTCACACACTGCGCACACACACAAATTGACACAATACTTTTCATCTGGTGTTTAACTGAAAGCCAAACCTCACCCCCCACGGTCCAGGATGCCAGGGATATTAAGGAAGTGACGTTTCGTGACAGGAATGCACTGGCCACTATGAGAGAGGGGCGGGGACTCTTCTGAACGTGGTCTGTTTTATCCATGCGTTTCAGATTAATGAAAAAATTTGGACCGTTGGCCTGGCAATTAGCTATTCTGAACAACATAGTCCACCTTTTGCATGGTCAAAAGTTCTCAAAATGGCTCCTATCAACAGAATTCGACACATAGCTTTTGGAGACAAGCCACTTTCACACTTGCCACATGGATGCTGCTTAATTGTAACTTAAAATAAACTTTAAAAATGTGTTAAACCAATTAAAATTGTTTGCAAAGGCGAAGGTTGAGGAATGCCCGAAGCTCATTTTTTATGTTGCATCAAAGTGACATTGGTTGAGAGTTACAATACTGTGCAAGAGTCAAGGTTATGACCAAATAAGGGGTATCAATACATAAAAAACTTCAAAACTGCAACAATATTGTGTAAAATCTCTAGCATTAAAGAGCACAGAGCTCCATGGCACTGCCCCTATCCTGCAACGGTGAAGACAGTGTTGCCTTAGGTTCGTGCACTCTCATTACTAATTTTAAAGATATTTTTGTACACTTTGAGAAATAGGATATAAAGCAGGATGGTACAATAAGCAAAATTTGGGAAATTGGACTATAATGGCACATGTGCTGCAACTCTACCACTGAGCCATGTTCTACTGCTGTTACCTCATGAAAAACAGACCTGGAGATGTGTTTTGTTTCATTCACACATGTTTGAGTTACACTTTATTATTAGTCTGTCTAAATCTCCAAAGCTCAAAATGCTCTGTTCCACCTTGTGATGTCATGAAGTGGTAGTTTTCAAGTTAACTGCCACCTTTTTCTTTTTGTTCGATATAATTGGGCATTTCCTGGGCTGAAATGAAACAAATGACTTTAGTGAAGGTGTGTGGAGTTTAAAAACACAGTGGAGCACTTCCTGGACCAGAGTGTTTTCAGGTTGAGAGTAGAATTCACTCTAAATATGCAGGATTTATGTGTTGAATATATCAAAATATATCAAAACAAAACACAACTCCAGGTCTGTTTGTGATGAGGAAACAACATCGTTAAAAAAATCTGAAAATACCTTAATACGGGCCGTTTAATGAGTAAAGCTTGTATTTTAACTTAATAAATGTATCGATTATTACATGATTGGGCCCTTGTGTGTCTCTTATGCAAACTCAGAACTGAAATGTTGATTATAAACGCGTTGTTTTCCTTGAATACCCTCAAAAACATTCACTCTTACTGCCTCTCCACAGACCTGTCCTGTAATCTGGCCCGGTGATATCTGCCACTTGTCTCCATGGAAATTGTAAAATGTAATGACATGCTGTGAACCATTACAGCAAAGCAATAACAGCAATAAAATCTCTATGGAAAAAAAGATGACGTAACCCTCCACCATAAAAGTTACATATTCCAGCTTTAACCAAAATCCATCTGCAGTACTTTGACAAATCCTCAAACTTTTGCACAGCACTGTTTTTCTAAGAGACGATTGTGTTACTTAAGAGACGTGTGGTCTGGAGGAGTCATTTTGAGCGCTGTTACCTTCTGGCTGCACCAAACTTTATCTTTGTAAACACAGTGAAAGGATGTGGTGTTCAGTGGCGCTAAAACATCCAGCCGGGGCAAGGGTATTCCTGGAAAAGGAGCTTCACATAATAAAAAGTATTTAACCATTCCTGGAGGTCCCAGAATAACTATCCATGTGGTTTGGAATGAGAAATACCACTTTAAAAACAGCTTTAAGACACAAGCTCGAATTTATCTTACATGCCCTCAAGTCCCTTTAGGTATGAATAAGTACCTTTGTAAACATAGGCCTGTGTGGAGCTCAACAGTGACTGCCGCTCCCCTGGTTCTGGACCATAGACTGTATAAAGAAGTGGACTGAGTGAGTGTGACGTCACCGATAGAGTTCAGCTCCAGTCAAATGAAGCTCATCGAGGCTAGAGAAGTTATGGTGGGGAATTTGGAGTTGAGTTCCGTGTTTGGAATTCCAACTGTGAGTATCATAGCAACCAAAGAGCCAATCCAGAGCGAGGATGTTGAAGGTAACGCCCCTTCCCGCACACACCGTTGGTTTAGCAGCGGGTGTTTAGCCACCTTGTCAATCAAACGTGTTGCTAACACTACCATGAGTGACTTTGGAGAAAGAAGGCACCGGATTTGTCTGTTATTAATGTTCAGATCTTAATTTACAGACAAAATAGTGAAATAAAAACACCAGGATCATGTAGAGCGGGTTAATATGGAAATTTTAAGACCAAAATGCTGAGTTTGAAAGCAGCAGTTACAGAGAGAGGGGCCATAATTTTTCAATAGAAAGTGAATTGGAGTTGAGCCGGAAGTGTGCCCTTGATCACTTTCTATTTGGAACCCAGCAGATAGTGGTTTAGCTCTGTTCATTTATATATATACAGTCTATAGTCTCTGGAAGTAAATTTCCCATTACTTTTTCCCATAGACTTTGCAAAAAACAACTTCCTTATGGATATTAGTTACCACATAACTGCTTAGCCTCCGCGACGCCCTAATATTTGATTTTTTTTTTTTTCCAAAAGTCCATGGGAAAAAATTAAGGGAAAATAGACTTCTGGAACCAGAGCGGACTTCGAAATGCATGTGACTGTTGAGCTCCATTAATCTGCTTGAATGGACATTTTGGGGGAATTGTCCAACTCGCGCCAGTTCGCAGAGCTAGCGGTGGGGCTACGGTTGGTCATTTTGGTGAGAAGAGTGGTCCTCCGGAGGCTGCTGTCCGAATCCTCTTTCTTAAGGTTCGAGCGGAATCTATGGCAACAGGAAAAACAGTGCAAAAAGTCCTGGAGGAGGTGTCCGCTGAAGATCATGTAGATCCAGGGGTTGCAGCAGCTGTTGAGACTGGCCAGCAGTGCAGACAGGGTCACGGCCGTGTTTTCAGAATCTGTGAGAAGAAAAGTAACAGGAAAACAGTCATTAGGCCAAAATGCTGTGTGTACGTGTTAAGTTGTTCTGAAGCTTTCTATAAGTTTGAAAATGATGATAAATGATGGCAGTTTCCATGGCAACCATTAACTAAATATACATCTTTTTAAAGGGAAAAAGTCCTGAGACTGGGTTGGAATAAGTAAAATTCTTATAACTATTACAATTTTTTAAATGAGACTAAATCTGGAAATAGACTAGACCAAACCAGGACTACAAGAGGACTAAACCAGGTCTACAACAGGACTAAACTGGACTCAAACCAGGACCATATGGCCTGGGACAAGTGTATATAACAGGATAAAACTCAAACACTCGTTGCATAACTTTTCTGGTATATCGCCTGCTTGTCTCCATGGAAATATATATATTTTTTATCTACATTATGGCATTAAATGTGACTGTAGCATAAAAATATTAGACTTAGATAAGTTTAATGCCATATTGTAAAACATTTTAAGCAAAGCAATAACACCTCTATAGAGACAAGCAGGTGGTGGATCTACTGCCAGAGAAAGTTAGACTGCACCTTTAACTTAACATGAATAACTTTAAACGAAGTGTGGTCTATAGCAGTGGGTGGAATGTAACAAAGTAAAAGTAGTAAAGTACTGTACTTAAACCTACATTTTAAGTATCTTTTTACTTTTAGTTCACTACATTTGAGAGCAGGTATCTGTACTTTCTACTCCAGTACATTTTTGAACAGGACTGAAAAATAAAAGTATTGTTATTATTGTTTGAGACCTGCTGAAGCGTCTGAGGGTTTATTAATTTTTGATTAATAAACCCTCAGACTCATTAAATTTGAAGCTCTTTAAGGACATTTTTAAACGAGTACCTGAATATTTTTTAACTAAGTAGATTTTCAATGTTACGCTTTTACTTTTACTTGAGTATTTATTGGCCCTGGTATCTGTACTTTTACTTTACAAAATTGAGCACTTCTTTCATAACTGGTCTATAGACACAACTTATCAGTCAATACAAGACTATGATATGTCTAAATCAGTACTTTACAAAACCAAATACTTCTATCTCTTTCAGGACAAAACCGTATATCAACCCAGAACATGTAGTAAATTAATTCAGGAGGACAAAGCTTTGGGTATCAGCATGTAAAATAAACTACTCTTGAAGACCCCTGTACAGTAAAGTACAAGAACAGCCCCAGGTACCTACACCAGATTCTGAAAATCACTGCTCTGTATAATGATTTCATGTGACTTAACATCAGTAAAAGAGAGCTCAGAACGCAGTAAGATAAATAACGTGTAGGTGATTTATGGTAAAGTTGAGGTCAGCCTGTTTGTGGAGCACCTCAGCTCAGCAGGAAAAAACTGTGCAGACGAGAAGTCCATAAGAAAAGCAACGGGAGCCTCGTAACTTCATCTCTCAGGCTCCACTTTGACATGAGAAAATATAATACATATATATGTTCTCTAACCCGCCCCTCGTGACTTTAATTAAAAGTTAAAAGTCACTGTCAAAGTATGCCTCTTTCATCTACTTTGTTTTCAGTAATTTTATGCACTGTAATTAGTATTCTGCTCTCCCTGTTTTGTTCAGAACATTCATGCGTAAAAGTGGTGCGCTCTTGGATCGTTACGCACAGGATGTTTTCCCTCATTGCGCACTAAAATGTGGAATCTTTAAGTTTAGAAGACTCATTGGCCAAACTCACCGTCCCACTGGAAGTTCTTGTCCCAAACGGACCACATTTGCACGGTGAAGAAAGGTGCCCAGCAGATGATATAGGCCAGGACGATCACAAAAGTCATCTTGACCGTGCGCAGCTTGGCTCTGGAGATCGTGGTGACGCTGCTCACAGAGTGTTTACCAATGAGCCCGTTCTTACCCGCGGCCCCAGACACGCTCTTGCGCTTCTTGTATTTGATGTTGTTCCAGATGCTGTGGCAGATGAAGCCGTAGCAGATCATGAGGATGACCACGGGCACGAGGAAAATGCCCACGGTTATCCACGTGATGTACGCTTTGGCCCCCCACGGCTCGATGAAGTTTGCCCAGCAGTCGTACACCTCCGAGCCGTTTTGAATCTCACTCAAAGAGAAAATAAAGTACTGTGGAGTGCTGAGCACCAGACTGCACACCCACGTGGATACAATCATAATGTACGCGCGCTGTGTGGGCTGCTGCAGCGTCTTGAGCGGGTGGCAGATGGCGATGTATCGGTCCATGGTCATCATGACCATCATATAAGTGGAGGCAAACATGCCCATGACCTGCAGGTGCTTCACGATGCGGCACAGAGCGTCTGGACCCGAGAAGCGGAACGTGACCTTCCAGCACAGCTGCGGCAACACCTGGAAGAAGGCCACCACGAGGTCCGCGAGGCTCAGGTGTCGGATGAACAGGTGCATGCGGGACATCTTCTTTTTGGTGTGGCGCATGGCCAGCAGCACGCTCACGTTCCCGGCCACAGCCACCACGAACGTGACGCACAGCACCAGGATCTCGATCTTGGCCACCTCTTCGTTGCGCGCGAACGGGTCCGAGCCGTTGGTGCTCCCGCTACTGTTGTCCATGGTCAGGTCAGGAGTGAGCGCGTAAGAGAGGTTCCCCGCGCCCAGCAGCAGCGCGCGCTCCGCTGCGTGCATGGCACAGCCTGTGCGCGCGGGCCGTGAGTGGTCAGCAGGACCTAGAGCTCGCGCAGACAGTGGTCGTTGTGTTCAGTGCGACCACAGTCAGAGCCTTTTAAAGCCGAGTCAGGTTTCACGCGCCCTGCGTGAAGCGACGCACTGCAAAAAATCACTCCCACCTCAGAAACAGAGCAAAAGAGAAACGACTCTGACTAGACACTGTGTTCATGCCAGAACACATTAACATTAATATGACCATTCACAAAACTCGAACAGGTCATTTTCCTTATAAAGCAAAAATGAGCAAACAGTGGATTAAGTTAAAGCAAAAATGTCTTATGATCAGCTGAACCAAATCAAGGCATGTGGCCTCTATAAAGATCACATTTTAAGACCCATTTACATTTGACATCACATTTTAAGTGTTTATTGTTAAAGGTGAATGCCAGAATAATAAACTTTATAGAACTGAGACATTTTATGATAAAGAAATGTGCTGAACATAATTCAGTGGACCTAATAATATAGTTTTGTAATATAGTATATGTTAATATAGTTTTTGACAAAACAAGCTTTCTTCTGAAGTGAAAGGTTCTATAGACTATAACATTATGACTTTGGGAGTGTGGTATATTTTTGCAGTGCAGAGTCCAGCCCCAGTGGAGCAGCTCCACATCAGCACTGCCCCTGACCTGTGCCAGGGCTGAGCCTCCTCACACATGTATACAGTCATGTGCTCACAGTTTAACACTTTATTTTGTGACCTCACATTTCAAACACCAGACAGACATTAGTGTTGTGCAGACTTGTGAGATCGACTTTAGAGCAGACCTGGGCATTTTGTGACCTGTATATTACTATATCATACATTTACTTATGCACATTTGTTTCTAGCTGTCCGCCACATGTCCGGATTCAAAAAGGGCTCTTGGGGAAAATAAATAAAATAAAAAATGCCGCTCCTTGGGTTAAGCTGTGCAATTCATAAGATTTTAGCAATAAACAAATAACATGAGATTTACAGTTATTGTTACAAAAATATGAAATTTAAAACCAGTGAGGACACGCTGGATAAAATAAAACATATTTTACTTGTTGAAAGTAAGAAAGTTGATTATACTATAAACCACATGTGTCAAACTCAAGGTCCGTGGGCCAAATTCGGCCCGCCACTTCATTTTATGTGGCCAGCAACAGAGTAAATTAAAAGGTATGACTGTCTTAAAATATCAGTTTATCAGGAGATACACAGTTAAACAGCCATTTTTTTATGACTATGCAAATCCATATGCAATATTTGTAACTTAAATAAGTACTAAATATAGAAACTGTTAATTAACAAGATTAAAACATAGTGACGTTTATCTTACAGTTACTTATCTGACCCTTTGAGAGCAACCATTTTGTTGATGTGATCCTCAGTGAAAATGAGTTTAACACCCCTACTATAAACAAAATGATTATGATTTTTATTATTTTTTCCATGAACTCACATGAATGCATCATCACAGAAAAGTACAGAGTTGAGGGAGGAGACGGGGCAAATATTTTCAGAGCACCCAAGCCTCAAATGAAACTCTCATGAAAAAAAAAAAACCCTCTTAAAACTAATGAAGGTTCAAAACTATAATGTGATTAAAAGCCCAGAGTGATATTTCATCATAATACACTCTCATAATTCCTGTGTACTACTCAAGTATTACTCAAGTTAGAGCTTAGTGTCTGGACAGATCTGATTTATTATTTAAAGTGAATGTAATTGAAAGGATTAAACATTAACTAGTATTTTTAAGGATGGATAAAAAAAAAAAAAACCCTAAATGTGATCTGAAAGAATGATGCAACAAACACAAACGTTCAGTTCATTTAATATTGTCAAAACTTGTATTACGTCAGTAGAGTGTTTGTCCTCTGATCCCAAGGTTGGCAGTTTTAGTCCCGCTACAGGCTTAAAAAGGTGACACAAATGAATACTGCCATTGCGTCCTTTGGCAAGACACTTAATCCGCCTTGCCTCCATCGTGCATGTATAAAATATAAACTTCTTTGAGTGTCTTGAAGGCAGAAAAACAAATAAATGTTACAGTTTTCACCATGTACTCACAGTTGGAGCAGATTTATCACTTACGCTTCCACTACAGGACGGTTTTACTGACAAATCCCTCAATCAGTGGCAGTCGAAGTTACAAGCTCGATAAATATAGAGCTGGTGAAAATATCCCTACACGATGATGGTACTGCAATATTAAGACAGGATTTGTACTTTACGTGTCAAACACCTATCTCCTGGCAGAGTGTGGAGCCTGTGTCGACCTGTCTTAAGTCATCTCGGTGCCGTGGGCTCTTGTCGGGGCCCTTGTGTTATGGTGTCGGCTTGACGCACTGTGACACCTGTCTGCTCCTGGAAGTGAGGATGACAGAGCTACAGAGCCACATCTCCTGACTCAAACCCAGAGCCTCCTGAACTCAGTGGTGACAGTAGGAAAATCTAATTCCATGTCCATGGCCAAGATGAATAAATTACATGTGTTGTAGCTGTTTCCGGTGTAAAATGAGCTCCTGCTGGCGTGGCGTCACCCAGCCTCTGCCCATGACATGACACATGGGGTTGTCATGACGCTGCTGAGTTAAAGGGTCCAACTTCTTCTGCTGCCTCATACAACTATTCCCTCGTTAGATTTCAGGTAGAATCTCGTAGACATGTAAGACATTATTAGATATTGTGTAACTTGTAATAATGATATTACTAACAGTCCCAATTCCCAGATGTCAAATCGATCCCAGTCATGTATCCCTAAAGAGTTAGGCCTATTTGATGCTCAAAACTTTAAGACAAGGAAGGAACTGGGAATTTTATGTATGAATGTGCCTAATATCATCAAAATGAGATTAAAGTCTGTGGACCTTCTTCTGTCTGTGGACCTTCTCCTGTCAGTGCACTTTCACCTTTCTGTGCACTTTCTCCTGTCTGTGGACCTTCTGTCTGTGGACCTTCTCTTGTCTGTGGACCTTCTGTCTGTGGACCTTCTCCTGTCTGTGGACCTTCACGTGTCTGTGCACTTTCACCTGTCTGTGAACCTTCTCCTGTCTGTGCACCTTCTCTTGTCTGTGGACCTTCTCCTGTCTGCTGACCTTCTCCTGTCTGTGGACCTTCTGTCTGTGGACCTTCTCCTGTCTGTGGACCTTCTCCTGTCTGTGGACCTTCTTCTGTCTGTGGACCTTCTCCTGTCAGTGCACTTTCACCTGTCTGTGGACCTTCTGTCTGTGCACCTTCTGTCTGTGGTCCTTCTGTCTGTGGACCTTCTCCTGTCTGTGGACCTTCTCCTGTCTGTTGGCCTTCACGTGTCTGTGCACTTTCACCTGTCTGTGAACCTTCTCCTGTCTGTGGACCTTCTCCTGTCTGTGGACCTTCTCCTGTCTGTTGGCCTTCACGTGTCTGTGCACTTTCACCTGTCTGTGAACCTTCTCCTGTCTGTGGTCCTTCTGTCTGTGGTCCTTCTGTCTGTGGACCTTCTCCTGTCTGTGGACCTTCTCTTGTCTGTGGACCTTCTCCTGTCTGTGGACCTTCACCTGTCTGTGCACCTTCTCTTGTCTGTGGTCCTTCTGTCTGTGGACCTTCACCTGTCTGTGCACCTTCTCTTGTCTGTGGTCCTTCTGTCTGTGGACCTTCACCTGTCTGTGGACCTTCTCTTGTTTGTGGACCTTCTCTTGTCTGTGGGCCTTCACGTGTCTGTGGACCTTCTCTTGTCTGTGGTCCTTCTGTCTGTGGACCTTCACCTGTCTGTGCACCTTCTCTTGTCTGTGGTCCTTTTGGCTATGGACCTTCTCTTGTCTGTGGACCTTCTCTTGTCTGTGGACCTTCTCCTGTCTGTGGACCTTCTCTTGTCTGTGGTCCTTCTCTTGTCTGTGGACCTTCTCCTGTCTGTGGTCCTTCTCTTGTCTGTGGTCCTTCTGTCTGTGGACCTTCACCTGTCTGTGGACCTTCTCTTGTTTGTGGACCTTCTCTTGTCTGTGGTCCTTCTGTCTTTGGACCTTCACCTGTCTGTGGACCTTCTCTTGTTTCTGGACCTTCTGTTTGTAGTCCTTCTTTCTTTGGACCTTCACCTGTCTGTGGACCTTCTCTTGTTTGTGGACCTTCTCTTGTCTGTGGGCCTTCACCTGTTTGTGGACCTTCTCCTGCTCAAAGCTTAAATGTTTTGAATCTCTTTCTCTGTGAGCTGTGGAAATGACTGTGATTAAAACTGTTGCTGGTGTTTATTTTGCACCTTCGCCTCTTATGAAAATGAGAGTCTGCTTCTCTCATTCAGCTCTGTCTGTATAAATAAAGATAAATGAAAATGAAATTAATGTACCACAACTTTTATTCATGTAAGAGTACTGTTCACTGTGTAAAAGTACTGTTGACTGTTTAAGAGTACTGGTCACTCTGATATATATCTGAAAACTACTCCAAACTATTTGTTAACAGTTTAATAAGCTGCATCAGATAAAAATTATTAGGGCAATAATCAATCAACAAATCGTGACTAATTGCCTGTAAAACACTAATCATAGTCATGTGGATAATAGTATAGTTATCTGGACTACGCAGACTCTAAAACACATGACAAAAACAAAGACACTGGCATTTTTCAGCCTCCAGTCTCCAGATTTCAGCTTTTATTTGGTTGATAATATATTTAAAGACTCGATGTATGAAATATGGACCAGGTGACTATCCAAAACAATGTCAGACTTTGATGATGACTAAAATAATGGTTGCAGCCCTGTACTTGATTACATGTGGCCTAATCGAGTAGGCTCCTTCCCACCTCTGCACCTCCCATCCCAGCTGCTTGCCTTTGTTGACTTTATCTGTATTCGATGATTGCCTCTTCTTTACTCTGCCTGTGTTTTGAGCCATAACATTGTGCAGTGCTTATTAGAGTTTCCATTGCGACAGCACATGACTGTGGCCCTTCTGTGTCTGGGGAGCTCAGTGTTCGATCCATGCGGCGATACAAGGAGCGCGATCCTTATCTTTATTGTGTCGCTCTCAATTTGCACGTCTGCTTTCTTTCATTTCCGACATCTACCCTGCGCCCAGAAGCTACCCCTACATGGTCCACAGCTGTTTTTACTGAAGATCCTGCCTCCTTCTTGAACTGGTTAAGTCATTATTTCTCAGTGCTAATCTGTTGGCTACATCAGACCTCCACTAAAGGGAAGCAATGCTCACTCAGTCAGAGATAGTTTAGATATAGGTGCATGACAATGTTACTCAAGTACAAGGCTGTAACTAATGATTATTCAAATAGTCTTATTATTTCTATTGTGCATTGACATTTTAAATACATTATCAACCAAATAGATGTTGAAGTATAGTGAAAGAAGACCAAAAAGTGCTGCTGTCTTTGTTTTAGAAATTTTTTGGCATGTGTTTTAGAGCCTTTATTCTCCATATAATGATGCGATCATCAAAATATGGCGATTGGATTAGTCAAGATTATGACAAAATAACACAAGAAACATTGTTTAAATTCATTGGATTCATGTATAACATTTGTATGATTACAGCTAAAGATACACTATGTAACTTTTTGGGTGATCTTTTTGTCTTCATGGTATACGTTATCACTTTGCCTAGAATAATCCAAAGTATAGCATTCATCTCGCATTTTTTTCAGTTGGATGTTTTTTATTAAAATTGGGCATTCTTACAGTGAGTGGGGGTCACCTCTCCAGAGATATGACCTGTAACTCGGCCTGGAGATGTATAAATGTATTGCCATACTGTGGAGCATTCCAAGCAAAGCAATAACAAGCCATTTGTCGTGTTTAACTTTCATTTCCTTTTTTATTTTGTTTTTTTCCTAAGGCATCTCTAGAGACGTGTGGCACATACTGAAACAAACACGGTGGATTTTACCAATAACTTTCGATCCTGAGCTTTTATTCATTAAGCGCCTACCAAAAGTTCTAATTAAACTAATACAAGCGATATTAATCCAGTCATCTTTATTTATATAGTATAGCACATTTCATAAACACGAGATTTTCCAAAGTGCTGCACAGATACAATAAAAGACAATTACTAAAACCTACAAAATGAAAAAGTATTAAAATACATACAGCTAAAAGTAGTTATAACAGAATGTATAATAGACTATAGAGCATGTAACATATCCTGCATTGAAACAGCCCTAATTAAAAACTAATTTTCTCCTAAAAAGTCCCACTGCCCTCTTGAACTGCTTTAGGCGGATAATGGCTTTTCTTAATTGTCTCGTTGTTGCTTTGTGAGCTTATCTCCACATCAGACATTCAAAATAGCACTCTCCCAAGGGTGCCCTGCCCTGACCCCGCCCCTTCCCATGGGTGCCCTGTTGTGAGTTATGTCCCCATCCCCGCCCTAAATGTACAGTCCCCCCGGGGGTCAGGGCTGTCTCTGCAGAGAGGATGTGCACAATGTTTTTAACCTCATCTCCTGTTTGTGAGGATGGTCATTGAAGAAGACACTATTTTTATGAATATTATTACCGCTCTGGGCACCTATTGTTGTACAGGACTTTGCATCAGAGGCTTCTGAACGGTCTGTGTCTGTCTGCAGTGTTTCCGGGACATTGTACTTAACAAGGGGAGTCCTGATCCTATAGGAGATAGTGAAGCCTTTTACTACAGGGCTGAACAGAGGGCAATGCACACAGTGGTTTAATGACATAACAGAGACTCAGTGACACAGCACAGATGTGATTTGAGAAGTGCGCCAACTCAAATTGTGATTTCTATTTCATCATATCGACATATTGCACTGCTCCACTTGGAAGTAGCTCAGTTGGTAGATTGTTTGTCCACTGACCCACAGGTTGGCGGTGCAAATCCAGATCATACACCAGTGTCTGCGTACACTGGTGTATGAATATGTGTGTGAATGGGTGCGTGCCTTGAAGGTGGAAAAGGGGGCTGACTAAATACTTTTTTGCTCTACTGTATATACCTATATGAATGGTTTGGCCCATTCCTCCTGCAGATCTCCTCTAGAGCAGTGATGTTTTGGGGCTGTTGCTGGGCAACATGGACTTCATGGACTTTCAACTCCCTCCAAACATTTTTTTATGGGGTTGAGATCGGGAGATTGGGTAGGCCACTCCAGGACCTTGAAATGCTTCTTACAAAGCCACTCCTTCGTTTCCCAGGCAGTGTGTTTGGGATCATTGTCACACTGAAAGACCCAGCCACGTTTCATCTTCAGTGACCTTGCTGATGGAAGGAGGTTTTCACTCAAAATATCACATTACCCCATTCATTCTTTCCTTTACATGGATCAGTCGTCCTAGTCCTTTTGCAGCAAAACAGCCCCAAAGCATGATGTTTCCACCCCCATGCTTCACAGTAGGTATGGTGTTGGATGCAACTCAGCATTCTTTCTCCTCCAAGCACGACAAGTTATATTTTTGTTGTATTTTTTTTTCCCCCTTTTTTTCTTTTTTTTCAAATGAATAGGAACTTTAAACAAAACATTCATTTTATGTTCAAATGGAAGATAGGGGTGGGACTTAACAAGTTTTCTTCTTCCTGCTCCTTTTTGAGCTTGTATAGGAACAAAACTGTCAGATGTGCTTTGGTTGTGCCTGATACGTGTGCTCAAAATGAATAAAAAAAACAAAACAAAACATCACAACAAAGTGCTGCCTGCTGTTGGATCTTTCTCTGGATAGCTGAAGATCACGCTAGTGAGCAATGGATTAATACAAAAAAGGTGGTCTAAAATGGCTACGTAGTGCAATGCTGCTCAATCCAATGTGTATCATTGATTAAAAAAATAAAATCAGAGAATGAAGTAAATTCAGAGCAGCCGGCGTGCATGGGGAGCTGGGGACGTCTCAACTGCAGGAGAATAAATATTACTCAAACATGCGTGAATCACTCTAAATACAACTTTAAGTGTCTAAACAAGGAGAAAAATTATTATTACACAGTTGTAAGCTCTTAAAAGTCGATTTTGCATGATCTGTCCCTCTAAAGGAGTATATGAGGATAAGGTAAATTGAGTCTCAGTTGTTCGATCACATGATATCTTTATAAACACTGGGTTTTCTGTTCAAAGCTTCTTTATTAAGGTCATTTTAGGACGAAAAGGGGCTGATATATTAAGGTGAGGGGTAATGGAAAGTCCTCATGTCCCAAAATGGTTTCAGGCGTTTAATATATTTGATGAAATGTGTAGATACCAAAGAGAATGAACTGTGTGGTAAACACAAGACCCCGATGACAGAGCCAGAACTGAACCAGGAGTGAATTAAACAGGAAAACGAGTGAGGAGGTGATTAGTTTTTTTATATAAACTTTGGAGCTAATGCAGTTATGCAGATTATTGATAGATATGTTTGGGAAAATGGAGAAGATGGAGAGGCTGAGGAGGCTAATGGGGTCCAGAGCAGGGGTGTGGCAAATATCTTATTTCATGATCTATGTATTTTAATTTGAATAAAGTACATATAACTTATTTGATGGAGGTCTGCAACCAACTTGTCTCAATGGAGATGCTATTGCTTTGCTTGAAATGTTCCGCTCATAGGCTTTATAAAGAAGTCGACTAAGGGAGTGTGACATCACCTGTAGCATTTGGCTTCAGTCAAATGAAGCTCATCGAGGCTAGCTGTTATGGTAGCTAATTTGGAGATGATTTTCATATTTGGAATTCTGACCGTGAGTAAACCAAAAGAGCCAATCTGAAACCAGGCTGTTGAAGGTACACTGTCAATCAAACCTGTTGCTAAAGCTTGCAGGAGTGACAAAGTAAAAAACAATAGGATCATGTAAGGCAGGTTAATACAGCCATTTTAAGACCAAAATGACAAGTCTCAGTGTTGCCATGACGGATTTTCAACGTAAAGTGAATTGGAGCCAGAGTTGATGGAGCCAGAACCGTGCTCATGATCACTTCCTATTTCCAGCGCAGTGGCCAGCGTGTTAGCTATGTCCATTTAAATACAGTATGATTGAACAGTAAATTTATCTGTCTTAATGAAAACAAACAGACCCAAGTTACAGGTCAGATCTGTGGAGAGGCATCATGGACTAAGACTTCAAGGTATTATAAAATGAGTAATAAAAACAGCCATAATTAAATAAAAACAAGCGAGAGTGTCATATCGTGGAACATTTTAAGCAAAACAATACCTCCACCGGAAAAGTGAAACAGTCCAACTTTAAATTCACTTGTCAAGATCCTACAAACAGGACTAACAGATAATTGCCCTTAACAGGAGGGATGCACTGCAGCAGGGCTAACGTCCAACTGGAGTCCCCGTGTAGGCTAGGATTAAAGTTCATAAAAGGAAATGTTCAAGGAAAATTACGCAACAAACTCCATTACAAACTCCTCACAGCAGCCGATCTTTCACATACATCAAATTTTCCAAATCATCACCCTCTCCAGGACACATTCAAGTTAATATGTAACTGTTTCTATCCTGACGTGAACTTGTGTACATTTATTTTGCATGTTCTTTCCCATTAGGAGTGTTATACATGGGGGACGTACTTGCCTGTAATCTCAGTGTTATATAGAGCCATGTCTGTCGGGTGGCACTGTTCTTAGCCCACATGCCTGTCTACCCCTGGCTTCTGTCTTTCACACCTCCACTGTTCAGCTATGTGCTCTGAGTGGTCCCTCACCCTCCTCCTCCGTGACATAACATCACGCACACAGGATATCGCTATTAAGCACTACCCCAAATGGAAGTCCTTATAGAAAAAGCCACAAATTTAAACAAGGCTGTACACATAATGATATGGTGATGCTGTGGGTCAGACCGACATGGAAATTAACTACAGACTCAAATAAATAGTTAGGGTGAAATGTTCTTGTTTTTGTACATTTTAGAAATAAATCAATTTTCCAGTGATCGGAGTAAAAGGAATAGTTTGCAGTATTTTTTTGTTGTATTTTTGTTGTAATTTTAGATGGAGGGCAGGGGGCGCTATGTCTATGGGCAACGAAATGATTTTTAAAGAAAGAATTTGGTCCTTAAACTTGCCATATTAATATTATAACTATTCTGCGTTTGTGCGTGAGCGTGTCTGTGTGTGTGTGAGAGGGTGTGTGTGTGTGTGTGTGTGAGAGAGGGGGTGTGTCGGGGTGTGTGTGCATGAGTGTGTCTCTGTTGGTGTGCGGGGGTGTGTGTGTGTGTCTGTGTGTGTGTGTATGTATGTGCATGTGTGAGGGTGTGTGTGTGGGGGTGTTTGTGTGCGGGTGTGTGTGTGTGCACAGGAGTGTGTTTGGAAGGAGTTTTAATATTATAACCATTCTGTGTGTGTGTGTAGGTATGTGTGTGTTCGTGTTCGTGTGTGTAAAAATGCATTCTTACTGTTGGCTGGCCTCTTCACAGATCTGACCTGTAACTTGGCCTTATTCTTACCTGTATTTTACCCAAATTGACCCAGTGGACCCAAACTCTTACTATTTTATTAAAAAAGTAACATAAACATAAATGTTGGTGTGGGAGGAGTCTAGGCCCATATTCTGTTGTATGAAGCAGGTGGTTAATTACACGTTAGCATACATGTTAGCATACACTGTTATGTAAGTCTAATAGTTGAGCTCTATATGTTCTGCTCTAAACATAACCTCTGACCTACACAAGTGACCGACACTTATGTAACCTACACAGCTCCAGTGGAGCCAATTATTAACATGTAAAACTGGAAAAGAGCAACTTGTTATTTATGAAATGTGCACAAAAGGTAGATTCAGCAAAACTTACGTTTTTAAGATGTGTTTATTGCTCCAAATAATCTCCAAAAACGTGCTTTCTTATTGTGAGTGGGGTCGCCTCTCCACAGATCTGACCTGTAAATTAACAAACAGGTTAGAACAAAATTCTGGCATAGAGGCCGTAGCACAAAAGATAAACTCACAATACACACTTTTTTCCCCACATATTAGACCAGTTAGTAAAAGAGCCAGGTTCACTGATGAGAGACTCGATAAACAGGATTTTAAAAAGTATTACAGGAAAATGAGGAAGTAGTGTTGGGAGTGAATACACGTAATTTTATCCAAAGTGAACATTTAACGCCATAACATTACAAAATACAGTTATTCAAATAAAAGAGGCATGTGTAAATTAGACGAGCTTTGGGTCCCTGGTCATTGCTGTATGTCACATTTACTCCCCGAGTCTAACCAGGTAAAGTCCAATGAGAAACTTTACCACACCAGAGAAAACCAGGAACATTTGAGAAATCTGGGAAATATGATCACATAACCTACAACGGTCATTTGGATTTCACACAAGTAAGATTACATCTGTGGAGGATAAACACACAGATGTGCCTTATCTTGTGCCTTATCTTGTGAGATCAAATGAGATGAGGTCGTCTCAAGGTCACGTCCTCTGGAGCAGATAATCAGGGTGAAGGACACATGCTAGAGGTGCATGATGGGTATTCCTGAAGCTCTTTGAAACTGTTCTTTGCTATGACACAATGTGTTTCTTTGCTATAACAAACTAACTTCACCCAAACATAACAAATGTCGTTGCTCTAAGTCATGCCTGCATCAGACTTTTAAATCACGAGGACAAGAAAACAGTTGCTAACATGTGACAGCTTTGTTTTACTGAACATTTTGGCTAAACGTTAAGTTGCCATCACTGTAAAAACATGTAGTTTATCACAAGATCAGACTGAACTGAGGACTGAGCCAGGTATGAACACAGAGCCTCGGACTAGACCAGGACTAGACCAGGACTAGACCAGGACTAGACCAGGACTAGACCAGAACTGAACCAAGACTAGACCAGAACTGAACCAGGACTAGACCAGAACTGAACCAGGACTAAACCAGGGCTAAACTAGGACTAGACCAGGACTAAACCAGGGCTAAACCAGGGCTAGAGCAGGACTAGAGCAGGACTAAACCAGGACTAAACCAGGACCCAAATCAGGACTCAAATCAGGGCTAAACCAGGACTGGACCAGGACTAAACTAGGTCTAAACCAGAACTAAACCAGCAATAAACCAGGACTAAACCAAGACTAAACCAGGACTAAACCAGGACTAAACCAGGACTAAACCAGGACTAAACCAGGACCAAACCAGGACACAAACAAGGACTAAACCAAGACTAAGCCAGGACTCAAAGCAGAACTAAACCAGGACTATTCATGAGCATCAAATAAGATGTTAAAGGTGCACTATGCAACATTTTTGATGGAGTAAAAACATACAGTTAAAGCTCCCATCTGTAAGTGTATTTGATTTGTTTTTTTTTTATACCAGATGTGAAACCTGTTCTCTCTCGTCTTTTTCTGTTAGGCCAAGGCTGGTACACTGTAAGACAGCAGTAATGTAGACATCATCTAGTGGTGATATGTGAGAATACAACAGGGGCAGGTCAGCCAATCTAATTACAAATGGTAGCTTTAAAGGTTGACTAGTTAGATCTGCAAGATATAAGACGACCTTTTTTTTACTAACCTAAAGTTGAAAATGCCTGTATTTCATGTAGCTCTACACAGTATAACATATAAGTAAAAAGAGCACAGCTTATACAAGGACACGCTTGAGTTACCCTCCTGCCACGCTGGAAAGAATGAAAATGGAAAGACCACAGTGTTAAAGTGAGTACAAGTGGATAGGTCACAGGGACAGACAGATTAAATTGGAGGCTGAGATAGTTTGGACATGCACCGAAGAGGGAGAGAGGATATATGGTACAGAGGAGTTAGCGTGTTCTACTGTTCTCAAGAAGCATCACATTATTTATAAGTCTAACTCACGTTCTTTTTCTTAAATTAGTAAAACTACACAGTACTATTTCATCATTAACTTTGATAGATCACATTCTAATGTCTCTGTATTATAGATGATTAGCTGCAAACATCAGGGTCCAGAGCCGTGTGGACCTGATTTATGAGCAGACTTAGCATGTAGCACTAATGATGTAGTATAAACAGTATGAACAGTATGTGTCCTGCATGTAGCTTAGCCTCCTGTGTCCCAGTGTGGTACTCAGTGTGAATGTAAGTAATGTGCCATGGATTAAAGGGTTTACATTCTCATGTAATCAGGGCATCTGGGCAACAAGAGAATATACCACATATGTTTTTACTTTCATTCAATTATAACACTTCAGTGACTGTAGGAACTGTACACAAAAGGGATATTAATCAATATCACTTTATTTGTCCCTGAGGAGTCAGTAAAACCTAAAGCAAAAGCTCAAACAAAGGTGTCAGTGCCGCTCAACAGGTTGGGTCATCAGATTCAGTTTAGGGCATCCTGAGGGTGTCACAAACCTCAGGACAAAAGCCTTCATATTTGTGGTGAAGCCCGGGCATCACAGCAGGTCCAGGGAGAGACACAACATGAAAGCCTCTTCTGAAACTCTCTCTCAGCTTTGTTGTTTTTCATCATTGATGAGACAAACCTTTCCCTCTAGCCATAATCGGTGTAGGAAATCTGTTTCAGTGTTGTAAAAAGTCTTTAGCATTTCAGAGGTAGCTGGTTAGCATAGCTAGCTCCATGCAGGGTTGCCACAGATGCAGGAAAAATAAACTGCTGAAATCACACAATCCAATAACCACGACCATGGCAACCAGTCAATAAAAATAAATAAATAAAATGAAAACACAACATGTACAAAGTGTACAGCAACAAATAATTTAAGTGTTTAAGTGTCGTCCCATTTTGATGCCTAGAAGCCAAAGCAATAACGTCTCCATGGAGACAAACAAGTGGAGAATCTTCTGTGAAGAGGCCATGGGGCATAATGACAGACACATGCTGGAGGAAAAGTACTGTCTGCCACTAACAGTGGGAATTTAAACAAATCATGGAAAATAAACAAGTGTTTGATTTTTTTTAACATGATAATAAAATTGTAACTGATACCAAACATGTTGCTTATAAGACACTACAGCTACATCGTTATCATGAGAAGGGAAATTAAAGTGTGTGTGTTTTATTTTCATAATATGATCCAAAAAGTTTTAGATTTCACATAAATTGAAATGTACCACAGGTTTTAGAATGATGTTGAGCTGTTTCTTTCACAAGTATAAGATTCTAGTATACACCATGGACCACTATGAACCTACTAGACATGAGGAATTACACAGATATAAGACACATGGGAATAGAAAAGAAAGTACTGTGATTTAATGTTAAAAATGACATTCTATTGTCTAAAGAGTGTTTGTATTTTCATTGTGGAGTTGGAATCAGTATTGAGTATCTATACCTTAGTATCAAAATCGAGTTTGAAATGTGAGTACTGTGACAGCACTAGAGCGGACATACTGTAGTTCATCAATTTGTGTTCAGAAAACTTCAGAGCGCCCAAGAAAGTTTAGAATTAATATCTTCTGTATGTTCTATTGCTGATCTAAATGCTGTCAGGTCCAAAATGTCATCTAAATGCAAAAAGCTGCTGATCTGCTAAATTAGACAGAGTATCAAGGCAGGGTATTAGCTTCATCCAAGCTGCATTTCCCGTGGGTGCACCAAGCTACTGCCATCTCAGAGAGCACGTCCAATCTGAGCACATTTTATTTGATGATGAAAAAAAAAAAAAAAAAAAAAAAAAAAAACTTTTACTAAAAATGATAAATGGTCACATTTTTATATGGCGCTTTTCCACCTCAAGGCACTCAAACCACTCACCATTCACACACACATTCATACACCAATGTACACACACGGGATGAAGTGGATAAGTGTCTTGCCCAAGGATACAACTGCAGCATTCATCTATGGAGCTAGTGAAATTTTTGGTTGATCAAGTCCTCAAAATGTCCTCAAAAACACACTTGAAAACAGCTCCCACCTCATTCATCGCAGGAGCATCAGTCACGAGCCATCAACAACTATTACTTAACTTTACCTTGAAATGGATTTTTGTCAGGTTAAGCACACATATATTTGCATAGATAATCACTCAGAGTTGTTTATGGGTTCAACTGAAAAGGTGACCGTCCTTAAGCATTGATTCAAATACATCTCTCAGGAAGTGTGCTGGTCCCAGGCACGCACACGCTCATCTCTGATAATCCCACTCAAGGTTGATGAGACACTCACCCTGCGTCAGAAGTCAAGTGCTTTGGCTAAATATATGTGGCTACACTCGATATGAGCTTTGGACCATGTTATAGCGTTCATCAAACACATGCCTTAAGTGGTTTTATATGTCATCCAGGCATGTTTGAGTCATCTTGCCCTATTTGAATCCATGGTTAGCAGTACAAGCATGTACAAGGCTCCGCCCACAAGCCTCTGTCACCCGTGCTCTAACACAGCGATTGTTCACAAATACAATGGTCCCTCGCTATAACGCGGTTCACCTTTCGTGGCCTCACTGTTTTGCAGATTTGTTTAGTGCATTTTTACATGATTTTTTTAAAAAGCAACAACAGCGGAGCGGCGCCAGAACGAAGAGGCACGGTCAGAGGAACTGTGAAATACACGAGAGTCACTATTAATGAATTAAACAAGACAGAAATGTGAGAAAATGTTAATGCCTGTGTGAGAAAGTGTATAAAGTGTGTGGTGAGAGGTTTTACAGCTGCAAAACAGAATAATTGTAAAAAATAAAGCTGATACTTCGCGGATTTCATCTATTGCGGGTTATTTTCAGAACGTGACCCCCACGATAAACCAGGGACCACTGTATACAAAAGCGTGATACAAAACAATACACTACAACTTCACAAACCTGGTGTGATGTGCAGTAGTTTCATATGAAGGATGCACGCTGATAATATTATGTTAACGCTCTGAATGGGGAGTGACTTAGTACAGAGAGGAACGTAAAAAATGAAGCAGAAACTAATTAAACTTTTTTAATACATTATTTTCAGAGAATATAGCTTTTGTAAAACAACTAAAGGTAACACAATGACCTAAATATGTTGTGTTGAGAAAAAATACCCCATGTAAGTGTAATATCTCCTCAAAATAACTTCAAAATATTAAAGGTGCACTATGAGACTTTTATTATTTTATTGTATTGTACGTCAAGGGGATGTTAATGCTTTGCCTAAAATGTTCCACACTTTCGCATTAATTTTTGGCTGGTACACAAAACAGTTTGGCAAACACTATAAAAAATTATCTCACTACAGCACAACATTGTTCCCAAACTTGATATAACTGAAAACATGTTGAAAAGGAGTTTGAATCATTTTATGTAGCTAAAACATCAATGAATCAGGCAGGAAGTGAATATTGAACAACCCATATTATTTATTATATATATATATATATATATATATATATATATATATATATATATATATATATATATATATATATATATATATATATATATATATATATATATATATATATATATATATATATATATATATATATAAAACTCAGCATATATATATGCTGAGTTCACACATTGTGCAAAGCGGTGGTGGTGAAGTGGTTTAAAAGTCTGTCCCTCAGTGAAATGAAACCACTCCTGCTCAAAGCTCATTCACAGTTTAACCTCAAGAGCCCTCAGCCATTCAGACCTGAATCTGTGCATTTGAACCCACACGCCTTTGAAGGTTTTTCATCACAAAAGTGAAATACTTCAGTGGTTCATTTACATTTGATCTATATTTAAATAAATGCAGGACCACTCACTGTTTTAGATGTCTAGCTGTATAATATCTGTGCCAGTGCTTATAGCAGTTTGAGAGGAAAATACAACTGAATGACATAACCTGATGTATTTGAGAGTGCATTTTGATGGATGAGAACCACAGGGAAGCAACTGGAAGGGGGTTATGGGTTTAGTTTATTTATTTAGAACAGAGCATTTTGAGCTTTGGAGATGTAGACAGACTAATAATAAAAAGTTACTCAGACGTGTGAATAAAACAAAACACAACTCCAGGTCTGTTTTTGATGATGTAGGGACATTCAAACATGGCTAAAATTTCACAAAAGTCAATCTGGCGTAATACAGGACCTTTAAACTTAACAGGAGAGATGCATTGTACCAGGTTGTAGTTTTAGTACTATTTTCTACCTGTAGTCCCTGGGCAGGCTGATGTTATAGTTGTTAAATGTCTTTATATTTTGACCTTTATGACAGGGCCATTATAAAAGTTCTGTAACATCATTCACATCCAGTTCTCTGAGCAGCTTAAAATCCTCAGGCATCATTCAAACGCATTTTCCACCACTATATTCACTCCAAAACATCTCACCCAGTCCAGACACTCATCAGTCCACACTGTTGCTCATAAAGACCCCAGGGATTTCAGACATGTGCGAGTAGTAGATGTTAATTTGAAAACTTTCGCTTCATGACATCACAACGTGGAACAGAGCATTTTGAGCTTTGGAGATGTAGGACAGGCCCTGCTTTAAAACTCAATCCCGTTGTGAGTTGGAGAATCATTTGGAGAATCACACACTGCATGCCCATCTGAAGCGAGGAAGGATAACTTTTACCAGCTGCATGACTAGCAATTTCGCTTCACAGACAGAAGGTCCTCGGTTCAATTCCCACGAGGCAACGGGTCCTTTCTGTGTGAAGGGTACTTGTCCTCCCTGTGTCTGGGTATATTAAACTATATTAACAGTATGATGTCTTAATAATAGATGTGTCACGGGACGCTTCTTGGAAATAGATGTTGGACAGAAAATACTAAACATCCTTGGTTTTATTTAGGTTCTCACGTTACTATGTTTGACTCACGCATCCCACACATTTATATATTTATATACAAATACTCCATAAGGCTGCAGGGTCAGTGTGATATACTCAGCATGTCCCGGGATTAGTTCAGGACAACGGCATCATGGGAAGATTGTACATGCAAAATGTCATAATGAACTGCAACATGAATTCACATATGTTTTAAAAAGTACAGTCATTGTTTACTTTGGCTAGTTTTGTATTTCTAATTTCTCTTTGTCTGAGTATATTACATTATTGGGATCACATGATTAATGTTTAAAAAGTGCTCGATAAATGTCTTAAACTGCTGCTTTTCTACCTTCAAGGCTCAAGACGCTTTACATCAAGGAATCAATCACACATTCACACACACTTTCACACACACGTTCACACACACGTTCACACACCATTGTACACGGACACTGGGGTCGAGGTGGGTGAAGTGTCTTGCCCAAGGACACAACAACAGCATTCATCTGTGCAACCTAGAGTCGCACCGCCAATCTGTGGGTTTGTGGATCTGACCGCTCAATCGATGACGTTTATGTCGAGAGCGGGATTCGAACCAACAACCTTCAGATCAGTGCGCAAACGCTCACAATACTAACCTGTAATCTGCCCACCTACGTTTGAATTCTGTTGAACGGTGATTACATGCAGGTATCTTTCGTCGACAGTATACGTGTTGATCAAAGACTATTTTCAGACGTAATCGTTTTCATTCAGTAGTTCCATTCATATCTGCAGAGTTCAAATGGGGACATCCAGTTTCATATCCGCAGACTGTTAATGAACAAAGAAAAGATGTACAGACCAGTTCATTTCGAGCTTAAATAGCTGAATCTCACCCTGACTTAACTGGTTCAATGAACTTTAGATGAGAGAATGTTCGGATGTGACTTATACTAGAATAAGCTTAAATTCAGAGCTCTATTGTTTTGTTTATGTTATAAGTGTGTGGCAGAAAATAATTGCATGGATTTTGTCGAATTTTGCTGTATCTAAGATGTTTTGAAATGCCTTAGTCATTTCAAGGTTCAATTTCAGAGTCTAAAGTCCCAGATCTCGCACATAGCCTCTCTATTAGATTTGATGTTTTCTACAAGGTCACAACACAATACCTTTTGTTCCTGGACAAAAACAATATGATTTGCTGCAGAAAAACATAGCCAAAACAGGGATATTTTAGTGAGTGCATATTTAATTTATCCAGTTTATCCTGTATTAAGAGTTAATACAAATATCTGACTTGTCTCTGGCTGTTGTATTTGTCCATATACATAGATTAATGACTTTATAGGAGTTCACATATTAACCTTTTGCTTCATCAATTTATATAACATATTTACTTTATGATGATTATAACCTAAACATACAGCCACGTCATACGCCTGTTAGACCTGTTACTCAGTGACTTACACATTGGTATTACTAAAACTAAACCAGGACTAAACCCAGGAATAGACCAAAATGAAACCAGGTACTAAACCAGGACTAAACCAGGACTGCACCAGAAACAGACCAAAACAAACCAGGTACTAAACTACGATGAAAAAAAAAACAGGAATTGACCAAAATTAAACCGGGTGCCAGGACTAAACCAGAACTAAATCAGGACTAGAACAAAACTAAACCAGGACTAACCCAGGACCAAGACTAAACGAGACAGGTGCACACAGACACAGCACACACACACGGCTAAAGAAACTACTGCTCATAGCGCCAGGTTTGTGAAGTTGCACTGATTTTGCATAATTCCTCCCCTTTCTAATAAACCGTTTGTCGAAGCCACTCAGGCCACTCATAAAAGAACTCTCTCAGCGCTAAGTGCCTCTCATAGTTTAGCAGCTGGAGGAAATAACTCTCTTCCATCTGTCTGTGCTCGTACTATTTCTATACATTATGCCTCAAACACTTGAGAGGGACAGTACTTAAGAGGAGCTGGGAACAGATAAGTTAAACAGGTCAAGGGTAAAGTCTCCTATTGAACCCAAGTGCACAGTCAAGCGACAAATGATCCTTTTAGCTTTAAAACGTGACAAGAATTACGTATGAGGTCTTTAGTCTGGTCTCTGGTCTTTTCCGAAGGGCCCAGAAAACCCACCCAGACACAGGGAGAACATGCAAACTCCACACCACACAGCCAAATAATAGGACTGTTGCCATAGTGAATAACAATTTAAAACAAAATATTATATCTTTTCAATAGGGAAAAGTTCTCAAAATGTTGCATATAACAGGAATCTGAAAGTCACTGTCTGAGTTCTACAATTAACTTATGTAATAAATCCAGAAAAGACGAAGAGGTCGATATAAATCTACGTGACATTCACTGTTTTGGAAAAAAATATCCAATCTTATGATCCTTAAACGTTAAGCCATATATTTATTGGTAAGGGATTGGCTCCAGGAAAGTTCTTTGGTGTTGAATAATGACATCACATTCTGAAGCTAGATAGACAGTAAAAAATATCTTTTCCTTGTATTTATTTATGCCAATATTGGCTTTCTACCAGATTTTGTTTCCTGTAGAGTCTCATGTACAGTAGGTTTACAGATGAACCATAAACCAGGACATAACATCTGCATGCAACAGTTAAAAGGCAAATTCTACCATTCCACCATATTATCTGATGAGATATTTATCAAAACAAATGTGGCAGCTTACGAAGAAGAAACGAAATAAAATATATCCCAGGGCACTGAAAAACTTGAGTGAAGCACTAAACTC
The DNA here is from genome assembly GCF_009829125.3 of Periophthalmus magnuspinnatus. Classification (NCBI taxonomy): domain Eukaryota; kingdom Metazoa; phylum Chordata; class Actinopteri; order Gobiiformes; family Gobiidae; genus Periophthalmus; species Periophthalmus magnuspinnatus. The sequence goes on along the minus strand of NC_047131.1, from coordinate 3,393,782 downwards.
TTCATCTGAGGCGAGAAAAGTTTTGTACAAAATGACGAGTGACGCCTGCGTTTCACACGTGTCACTGAAATCCACTCCGTTTGCACGATGCACGTCTGAATCCAGATCGAGGCGTGAGAGAGAGAGAGTGCGGACCAAAATGATACCCCTCTGTATATAAAGTACAGAGAGATCATTCTGGACTGGTCACGCAAAAAAACCCTCCACACATCAAAGACAGTTCTCACCACATTCATTACAGGCTGCTCCCGTGGGACATCAGCGCCCCTTTTAACACACGGCGATGACTTGTTTCATTTGCAAACCCCAGCTGTAGGCTAGCAACAAGCTTTAAATATAGCACACGCAATTATGTACTGCTAGACGTTTCCATCTTGATCAGGACAACTCATTAAATCATAACACCGTAGCATGTAATGGTACAGGACTGGCTCTGCTCATAAGAGAGAGACAGGCTGGTATAACGCAGGCCTATGGAGTTTGTGTGAAATGAAAATAAACATGTTGTAAGTGGGAGACTGGACAGGCTCAAGCTAATGTTAGAGAATGGATATGGGGCCAAAAGTAGTCACATGCGATCGGACTTAGGAGGGAATAGTACATTTAGTCAGTCACTGTATGATTTGAGAAAAGTTTTGCTGCTAAAATCTGATATAAAGTTGGTTGATTTGTGCAAAATGTTCTATGTTCACGTGACCAACAAGTCGACACTGCACCGATTCTCCGGGACGCTCTAAACCGCCTGCCGTCGTCATTGAGGCTCTATTGTTTTATTGTGCGTGGAGCTGTTGATCTTGACAGCAAATAAGTTCTACAGGGACTACAGGGCCGTTTAAAAGCCTCCAGAGAATTGTTGAGTTGTTGACTTTTTGCACAAATCAACCTATTTTATATCATATGGGATTCCCACTTAACCAGAAGAACCACAAAAAAAGTGCAGTTTAGTTGCTTTTTGACTCGCAGGGGTGTCAAACTCAAATGCACAGTGGGCCAAAATTAAAAACTGAGACAAATTCATGGGCTAAACTCACTATTTATTGAAAATTGATACCGGCAGCCAGCTCTAATGCACATTTGATATGATCTCACAGGCCAAATATAATTAAACTGTGGACCAGGTTTAGTGTGATTTAGAGGCAAAAGTGTGCGGGGCCGGATAAGTCAGTCAGAAGAACTTATTTACTGTCAAGATATTTTGCCCCACGCAAAGTGATACAACCTCAACGACGATGGCGGTGTCCACAGCATCTCCCAGAATAAGGTGGATCACAGTTTGAAACGATGACACCAGAAAAACGTGGGCTTCAAACCTGTTGATCCAGCAGTTATAGCCTGGCTGTTTTTCACATTTCTCACCTGGATGTCTTCTAAACTTCATCGTATAATTGAATCAGAGCTTGGCAGAGATTAAAAGATGCCTCAGCGCCCATGGACACGCCTGCTGCGGCTCACAATCAACAACTTAAGCCCTGAAGAAGCTGTTTGGTTCACAGCGAGATGTCGGATTCAAACTGAGTAGATCCAGCTGTTATCGTCTGGCTAGTTTGTGTATTTCTCAACTGGATGTCTTATAAACGTCATCATATTTAAAAGGTGGCATCTACAGATTTAAACATATTTGTAATGTCGTTATTTTCAGGCACTATGGCAGCGTACTTTAAACAGGTTAAGGTTTGAGTGACCCTGTGTTGACCTGCATTTGACTCCTCTAAAAATGTCCATTTGCACCTATCACCTATCCCCACACACGGCATTTGTACTTCTTTAAAAATATTCAGACTTCAAAATATGTGTTGATAAAATACTATTTATATATATATATTTTTGATTAACGTTGTGCTGCTAATAATAATAATAATAATAATAATAATAATAATAATAATAATAATAATAATAATAATAATAGTGTTTTTTTATTTTTTTATTACTAAATACCAGAATACAATAGGGTTTCTTTAAAGATACAATAGGTAACTTTTTGGCTTTAAGTTAAAATCATAATTTGGAAGATGCATGACCATTATAGCCAAAACAACAACATTCCATGGAAACAAAGCTTGAAGAGGCCCTTCTCCAGACCAAATAAGAGTCAGGTTTGTGGAGATGAGTAAGGGCACATGTTTTTTCAGTGCAATAAACACAGTATGTAATAAAACGTTCCATACTGTGGCTTGTATTGTTATTGCTTTGCCCGTAATGTTCCACAGTATGATATCAAACTGATATATATCATTATATTCAATTACAGGTGTTTTTTATCACACAGAAACACAGTGAAACAGACATTGTTAGATCTGACCTGTAATTCAACCTCATGGTCACACCTCCTGTCTCCCAGAAGATAGATACTGTATCTCTAATGCCATACTGTGGAACATTAAGTAAAAGTAATATGATTTTTATGGAGAAAAGCAGCTGGCACCTTCTACCAGAAAAGTTACAGTGCATCTTTAATAAAACTGACTGAACAAAACATGAAATCCTCCATTGAAATGTCCGGATAAGTCTTGGCGTTGCTTGTTCTGTTTTTGCGTTGAGCGGGATCAGTGGTGGGTCTTTGTACTTTGTGCCATCTCAGAGTCAATATCTGTCAGATCCAAAGCCCTCCTCCTCCACCTCCTGCTCCTGCTCCTCCTCCTCTGTAACTTTTCACTGTTGTATTCAGGCCAAAACAGATGTGCCAAATGAGTCGACTGCCAGCAAACAAGAACAAAAATACTGATGAAAATTCACAGCCAAGACGTGCAATGTTGTCTGGATCAGACTGTGAGATCAGACAAAGCTGGTAAGTAATATCCCATTATAATCAATGAAAGTGTTTCACCGGAGCAACACCAGTATACTGCACGGAATATTATTGTAGTAATAGTTGGAGTAGCAGTAGTAATAGTAGTAGTTGTAGTAGTTATTTACATTATCTTCATACAGGGTGGTTGGGTGGTTTACCAGTTTGAATCTCAGTCAGGTTCATTATCATTCTTGTCTCATAGCAAGAAGGTTGCTGGTTTGATTCCAGGTAAAATAGGCAAAAAAAACAAAACAAAAAAAAATCTTCATGACGACTATTTGGAGACGGATTTCATTTCATTTACTTATTGTTTGGTCGATGTTTAACTCATTGCAGTGTACAGTGGTGGAAGAAGTACTCAGTATTGCTACTTAAGTAAAAGTACAGATACTAGAGAAAAAAAAAAAAAAACAACTCTGAATGTTGCGATGTGTTTGATGCAGATTTGTGCTGATTTTTATTCAACAGAAATAACTGAATCAATATTTTTAGAGCAGTTTTTTATTTGTATATTTTTGTTTGCTCAAACTATGAACGTGTTAAAAATACCCCCCTGAGCCTTTTCAGCAGGTCTCAGACAATAATACAAATTGTGTTTTACTTTTCTGTCCAGTTAAAAAATGTTGTGAAGTAGAAAGTACAGATACTGCTCTCACGTATACAGTACTATACTACTTTTACTTCGTAACATTCCACCACTGGTCTACATACATTAGATTCAGTATGGTGTCCATAAAATAAAACATTTTCAGTATTTACAATAAATCAAGTTAATGACCAGATGTGAACAAAAGCTTCTGTTGCCCCAGAGGTACAGCAGGAAAGAGACAATAAATAAATAGAAGCAATATTAGTATGCCTATAGTATTTAAACTACAAACAAATTAAAGTCTGAAAAATCTCATGAAATAGTCCTACACTTACATTTGCACCCATACATCGACAAAAAGAACAAACCAAACAGTTGAAATGTTTCACTCTGTCAGTGATTGCATGCACATCCATATAAGCTTCAGGCTGCATACATACTCCCCATAAACCAGAGGCTCTTGTGTCCTTAAAGTTTATCTAAACAGTGAGTTAAGTCATTCTAAGTAATAAGAATTCCCAATAAATCTGTCAGCAGCCACTGCACTAGCTTTTTATGAGCTTATAAACCCAAATCCAACTGGAATGAGGAGTTTAAAGAGCCTACGTTTGTACTGGCCTTATCCAGTGATCTGCAGGATGTTTTTACTGTACATTTCAGTGATATAACGATGCAAATATAAGTCACAAAGCATAATAAAGATATGTAAGGAAGTTATTGGTTATCTTTAGGCAGCAAGAAGAAGGAATGTGTGTGTTGCATTGCTTTATATAGGAAAATAATGTGAAGGAATGAACAGAATGCAGAGGTCAAAAGGCAATGGATTATGTACCCCAGGCTCATGCTTGAATAAATACAGGGTTGAAGGGAGGGCATCTGATGTAATTGAATAAATAAATAAAAATGGAAAAACAGAATAGTGAATAAAATGGAGAATGTATAATATATATAGTATAAAGGAAGACCAATGAATTCATGGTACAGAGTGAAAAAATGGGTAGAAGGATGCTGAGGTTAGAAAGCGAAGAGCAGGGGTGGGCCTAGAGCAGGGGTGGGCCTAGAGCAGGGGCCTAGAGAAGGTGGGGCCTAGAGCAGGGGTGGGCCTAGAGCAGGGGTGGGCCTAGAGCAGGGGTGGGCCCTAGAGCAGGGGTGGGGCTAGAGCAGGGGTGGGGCTAGAGCAGGGGTGGGCCTAGAGCAGGGGTGGGCCTAGAGAAGGTGGGGCCTAGAGCAGGGGTGGGCCTAGAGCAGGGGTGGGCCTAGAGCAGGGGTGGGCCTAGAGCAGGGGTGGGGCTAGAGCAGGGGTGGGGCTAGAGCAGGGGTGGGCCCTAGAGCAGGGGTGGGGCTAGAGCAGGGGTGGGGCTAGAGCAGGGGTGGGGCCTGGAGCAGGGGTGGGCAACCCGTGGCTTTCATCCTTATACTGCAGCTCTGCGTGGCTAGTTCTTTTTTTAAATTGTAGTTTTAAATTGGAAGATTATTGTGATAAAACGATATTTTATTATTTTTAGTTGTTCAAAACAAGCATCACACTCGCTGGAGCTTGTATATCCGCCAAAACAGACGCTGTGCAGAGGTTCAGAGCAGAAGTCTCTGTAGCACTTCATGGATTTCATGAGCAACACCCGATGGTTGTTACAAACAAAGCTTAAAGGTAAAAAAAAAAACAAAACAACAAAAAATAGTATATACAGAGTTATCTTCATTTTAGATGTGAAAAATATCTTTCCTGTTGAAAATGAGTCCAAATGGCTCTTTGGGTGTTAATGGTCGCTGACCCCTGCTCTAGGGGAGGACCAAAGAGGAGATCAATGCCATAGTTACAGAAAAGTTACATGGAGTACCTTTAAATATTACACCTTTGTAGTATTGATATAAAGTGACTTAAAATAGAAAAGCGTCTATTGACCTTCTGTGTGCTCCTTAAAGACCATTCACATGGCTCTTACTTTGTGGAGACGACAGAAAATCAGTTGATTTGTTCTTCATCTTTAATATATGAGCTCTGACTAAACATGTGACTGTTTTACTGCACCTGCCACTGCAGACGGAAAATAGCACGAGCTATTTCTGGTGTATCATTTTTCTTTTGTAAGATTAATACATTTTTACATGGTTCCTGGAAAATAAAGATTAAACTTTAGGAGCTTAAAATGGTTGAATCTTTTCCAGAATGTCAAAAAAGTTGAGCATTTTTAAGAAGGCTAGCAACAACAAACCTTACTCTGGCCCTAAAAAGACACAGTCAAATACCAGACTATATTTTTATTTGGTGACATCTAAATCATGGCTTTCCAAGATAAAAGGACATGAATAAAAACTCGAGAACCACATGAATGCAGCAATAATAACTGAACATTCCTGTTCAAAAATCTGTCAAGAACAAGATGTAAGTGTCTGAGAGAAACTGCGTTCTTTCATTGACAGATCACACGTCTTAGTTTTATGAAGGAGCCATTACTCTTCTATAGCTTCTATAGAGTGGCATTTCACAGTAGAGAGTAGCAGATTTTCATTTTCACTACTCGGGTCCTGACTAGAACCAGGAAGTAGTTCACACATGTGTCCTGTGCTCAGGTCTCTGGCTCCTGTGGCTCAGAGAATAGACTTTAAAGCAGCTCTGTGTGAACAAGTCTCTCCATGGACCAGCACCAAAGAACATCTCCCACATGAGCCACATGAACCATCTCACATGAGGAGGACTTCAGGGACCGGCCTCCTGCTGGTGCCCAGTGAATCAGTGTTTCAGTTTTTTGCAGCTAAAACCTGGAACAGTCTTCCTGAAGATGTGAGACAGGCCTCTACTTTGTGTAGTGTTTAAATCCAGACTCAAACAGTTCAGTTTATCTGTGTATATGACTGAAAGGTTTTTGCTTTGCATTATCCTCTTTTAATGTTAATTTTATGATAATTATGTTTTAATTTGTTGTATTGTGTTTTTAATGTCTTTCTTAATATGTAAATCAATTTGAATAACATTGTGTACCAATTGTGCCGTACAAATAAACTTTCCTTGTCTTATTGCTGCTTTTCAAATGGCACCACAACGTTCTTTGGCTCAGTATGATTTAATACAGACAGGGGCATACAATCAACGCCATGCTGTGGAACATTCCAGTCACAGTAAGAACATCTCCATGGAGACAAGAAGATCGCACCCTCTGCCAGAAAAGTTACATAGTGCACATTTAACCCTAGAATGTAAACAATCAGACACACAAAATACAAAAGCATAATGTCTTCTTTGACCTTATCCAACCCTTCCTTTGCATCAGTGCATTTTAAATAGAGATCAAGCCCTTTTCTACTGCTTCTAATTGAAATAATGGATCAGTGGTGGTGCTCTGTTGTGTGTTGGTGATTTGGTTAACCTGGTCTGTGCCACTTTTGTTCAAAGGAGAGGGTGGACCCAGGCCAAAGGTGTGATTGCATTAAAGTGTGACATAAAAGAGGATCATAGAGGGATCAAAACACTTCATCTGCCCCACGCACCAGCAGTCTACAGACCAGGATGAACAGCCCAGAGCTCCCAACAGTAGAAGGGAAAATGTGTATTGTTGAAATATTTGTTGTAAAGACTGGGCATAAAAAGTTTGAACAAAGATTATTTACAGACATGGAAATGTAACTGTAGGTTGAGGGGGCAGACAGTTGAGAGCGGTGTCATATGCTCAAGTCTTTGAGCAGATTGTGAGGAGCAGAGGCTGAGGTGTTCATACTGGTTGTGGAGAGCTGGGTCGGAGGCGGAGGTGCAGAGTTGTTCCAAGGAGCAGGATCTGGCAAAGAATGAAAAATAAACAGCTGAGTATCGAGATCATAAATGCAAAAACTAGACTGAGCCAAACAGAATATTACAACGGGGGATACGTGGATGATCTGGCGATGAGTGTCGGATCCTCTGTCCCTCTGTGCTCCAGAGGAGAAGGCTTGATTGCTTGATGGGTTGCAGGTGTGTAGTGGGAGGTACCAGAATCTCCGCCCAGCACCAAGCTCAGACACAGAAGGGAGGGGCAAAACAACACGTAAACACAGGGCAGACTGAGATCTTTACGATATTACAGTCGTAGAGATTGGTTCAGTATAGTCATTATAGTTGTAATCTTTTGCAAAAAAGTGTCACACAGCTAACACACTAGCCTCCGCGTTCCAAATAGGGATTGATCATGGACGCTCTTTCGACTCCATTGATTCTGGCTCCAAATCACTCTACATTGAAAAACTGTCATCCCTCTTTCTGTAAAAGCCTCGTCCTTTTGGTCTTAAAATGTTCTTATTAACCCGCACTTCATGATCCTGGTGTTTTTATTTTTGTTCTGAATCAAGATACAAACATTATACAACAGACAAATCAGACGCCTTCTTTCCCCGAGATCACTCTCAGTTGAGTTAACAACAGCCTCACTTGGCTCTTTGTTTGCTATGATACTTGTGGTCAGAATTCCAAATGTGAAACTTGGCTCCAGATTGGCCTCTATAACTGCTAGTCTCGATGAGCTTCATTTGACTCGAGCGGACGCTGTGGGTGACGTTACACTCACTTCTTTATACAGGCTATGATATATGTACTAGGTGGATTTACTCTTGTGATTTGGTTTGAGCCCTAATTATTTCTTATGTATACAGGTTTGGTCCTGTTTTAGTCCTGTATTGTACCGTTAAGAAACTCTGTCCGGTCCATTTTTAGAAATAGAAATAGTAGGTTTTATTGGTGTTGGTATGTTGGTCATGCATTTTGCAAACCTTTCAAACCTCAAACCAAATTGATAAGACATGTTAATTAGACTTGTTCTGTTGTACTCAGTGGTTATAAAAGTTTTTAATCACACTGCATTTTTGCATGACAGGCATCCTCCTCAAGAGAAGACACAGGGTAGATCGTGGTTTATTGGATACGCAGACTCAACAAAACTAGAGACAGGGACAGTGTCAGAGAGAAAGAGAAGTGGATGACCAAGAAGGTGTAATAAGTTTAGAAACCACTGAGTACAATTGAACAAGTCTGGTTAAGATATCTTATCAAGGACTTTTGTATCAAGGAACCACACACACATTCACAAACGCTTTCTTTCTTTTTTTCTTCAATAATCTTACTAAAGACAGGATGACTTGTACCAGATTTAGCCGCTGTTACTGTCCTTGTGCAGTCCATTTCATACACCAGTGTACACAGAGACTCAGGGCAGGTGGGTTCAGTGTCTTGCCCAAAGACACCACAGCATTCATCTGTTTGACAAAGGCGCTAGCTGCTGAGTTACTGTCGCCACAGGTTTACATCAATGGGAGAGTCTGAGTAGACACAGAGAGAACATTCAAACTCTCAGAGCGCACACGATCCAAAGACCCTAATAGACCAACTATTGTACATTAGATTCTTCTCCACAATTATAAATGACAGGCTTGTGTTCAGCCCGTTCCACTGTGAGCACGTGTGAAAAACCTGTACAGCCCATTCCACCTTTGACCAAAGTAACTCTCTCTGCAGTGTCACTTTCTATAACTATTCAGAACAAAATGCCCGTGTGCTATAATTATATATTTCATGTTCTGTTTCAAAAGGTGGGTCACTTTCTGTTAAAAATGCAGTCTCTCTAGAATAAGGGATAGAAAATGTAAATGTTATCCAATGAATTACACTTTAATGGTCCATTTTTCACTGAATAATCCAAGTCTGAAAGGGAAAGGCAGTGTATTTATAGTTGTAATAGTTGTGATTAGTGTCTTGGCTTCCAATGCTCGATGTACCGTCTGTCAGACCAGCTCTCCACACAACAGCTTTACTTCTCCTTATATTTATCCCCAAAAAAGTGAAGCAGGATTTTGAATGTGGTTTTGCTCTGCGCAGAGCTTGTAAAGAAAGTAAACAAAACAGAGACCAAAACTACAGAGAATAAACAAAACAGAGACCAAAACTATACAGCCTCAACTCCACAAAGAGCAGATATTTGTTTATACTGTGTTCAGACACAGAGTCATTTTACTCAGGTGTTTTAGAAAAAATAGGTCCTCATTGTAATGTGTCAGACCAATTAAACAGACTTGGTTAATTATTGTAATTATGAGAAAACAATATTTGAGTATTGTGCAATAGAGACTGATTGAACAAATGAATCATTTTGAAACACATGATTACTTGGATTAACTGTGCAGTCCCCGTTTCACTTTCTGGGGCCTATTTACTAAACCAGGAGCTAAAGTACGAGTGCAAAGTGAAAACTGCATGTGCTACTTATGGGTGTGTTGCACATGATTAATCATCAAAAATAGCAGCTTTTATTCTAATTCTAAAGTTCTAAAATGTAAATGAAAGTTTGGCATCTCAGCAAAAGGACTGCTTCGCTTCTTTTGTGTATTAGAAGAGGCAGAGCCAAAGTGTCGCAGGTAAAGTGTCTTTTTATTAATCCGCGACTGCCTCCAAAACAACAGTTTTAACTTGGTAAGTGTAGACCTGTGCACTTTTACTTTACATCACTTTGACTGCACTGCTGTCTATCATCAGCAGACAATCTACATCTGTCTTTCCAACGTTTTAAATATCCACAAAGTTTTTGCTCTCGTCCTGATAAATCAAACAGCGCGGCTAAACACCTTCATCGGCATTGCATCCTTTTTGCACATTTTAGTCAAAATGCCAAAAAATCAGTCTGTTCTGCGTTTGTGAAGTGTCAAAATAACTCTAATGTCACTGTGTCTGCTTTAGTGTGCCCAGTGCATTCAGGGCTAATGTGTGTGTACCTGTGTGGTGCAGTCCCTGTGTCGTACATGATCCTGGAGAGTTTCACTGGTGTCGATGGATTTGTGAGGAACATTTATCTCATATTTGGCACCAGTATTTTTTTTGTATACCCATGATTCTCACTTTGTTGGTCATACTGAACTTTCTTGGCAAAACAACTGATACTTTACCGTTGATGTCATCAACATTCCCTGGAGGGTAAAGCTAACTGGAGGTACTGCTCTGTCTGAAGCTCTGTTATTCAAGTTAGACTTTAAATTGAGCTTTGTTTTAACACAATCTGAACAGAAAGATCTGATTTAGCTGGAACTACAACAGATGAGCTGATTTGTGCTGTTAAACAAGACCCTCTCTACACTGCAGTCATGAGCTAGCATTAGCCAAATGTTGTCCTCATGGAAATCACTATCACTTTTTTGCTTTAAATCAAACACAAATGGCACCAATAAATGCTCGTATTGGTCACAGCCTCCTAAAAATGTGTATAATATCAACATCAGCTGCATAAAGATAAGCAGGTGGCAAACCCCTCCACCAGAAAAGTGACAGGGTGCAGCTTTAACCCTAAAATGTACACAGTCAGCATATCAATACTTTCCCTGGAGTCACCCGTTTCCCTTTCAGTGATAAGCAGAGTTTGCAGCTGTTCTCTGGTGCGGCCCTGTGCGCCCTGTCATTGTGATAGATGTGATCGTTTAACCCCTCCAATGTTAATCCCAGCATCACCGTGGTGATAATGAAGATTTATATTTCGGCAGATAAACCTGCTGTGGTCACATTTAGGTAAGCCGAGCTCTGATGAATACAGTGCATGATTAGCCTTTTGGAGCGGTGAAATGTGAATGTTTGTCTGATGAAAGTATTTATAAATCCCGAGCAGAGGTCCCAGCCGCACAGTTCAAACAGAGCCAGTGTTTTATTTATTTGGAGCAGACAGGAGTTCAGTTATCGTGTTTTGAAGCACTTCCAAACATCGAAACACATTGGGAAATGATAAAAATGTTACGCAATTGAAAATACAACCACATTGATACAATATTTTTGCAAACTTCTGAGTAGTTGCACATTTCTGAGTAGTTATTCACCCTTAGACGCGTCATACTTGGGATATGAGGGTCTACCACCAGGATTTCTTCATCGATGTTCCACAGTATCCCTTGAAATGATGAACTTGGCCGGGTGCTTGACCGTGGAGACAGCACCCGGCCAAGTTCATCAGGTCAGATCCGTGGTGAGGCGAGCCTATAAGAATGTATGTTTACAGGGTGTTTTTATAGTAACAGTATCTCCTGTAGTTAATTAAATGCAAGATACACTAAATACCATATATTTCTGACAAACATCTCCAAGCAAATGATGGACCACAACCAGAGAAGTTACACAATGAACCTTTAAATAAATAAGGAAATAAGATAGATGCATTGATTAAAAGGTAAATTAAATACAGGATATTCAGGATACAGGAGTTCTTCTCTCAAACTGAAAACACTCTGCTCCACCTTGTGATGTCATCATGTGGTAATACAGGAAGTGCTCCACTGTGTTTTTCAAGTCCACACACCTTCACTAGAATCATTTGGATAATTTCAGACCTGGAAGTGCCAATTTCTACTGAACTAAAGGTAAAAGGAGCTGTTAATTTAAAAACTACCACTTGATGACATCACAAGGTGTAACAGAGCTTTGGAGATGTAGACACACTAATAATACTGGGTTCCTCAAACGTGTGAATGAAACAAAACACAACTCTGGACATGTTTTTGATGAGGTAACATCATTATAACATGACTTAAGCTCACAAGAGTCCAGTTTAACATAAGACCTTTAAATATTCTTTCTAAGGGATTAAGTTTTTTAACTGTGTCAGACCTCATATCTGTATTTTAATCGATTTCCACAAAAATAAACAATTACATTTAAAAATGGAGCTAAATGGGACTTTTTTGGGCCCACTGGTACTGGTTTCTTTCAGTTGCATTTCTTCTTCTATTGATTTTCTCTCTTAAATGGATATACAGTTTGTAGTCCATCGTAAATCAAACCCCCCCATCAAACAAAAGCATAATTAAATAAAAACATCTGCTTTTTGTGCCTCTCACACAGCGACAGCAATGAAAAGTCTAATAAAGATGCACATGTCCACAGCGCAGACGCTTCCTCTGTCTGTATCTCACTGTGTCTATGTCTGTGTCAATGGTCTTTAACTGACATGACGAGGAACAGGGCCCGTCTACTCTATTTAAAGATACATTTCATGGTGGGAGGGTCCTCTACCTGCTTGTCTCCATAGCGATGTTATTACCTTTGCCAGGAATATCCCGCAATATGATATTACATGCAACTTTCAGTGTTTATTTCATTAAAGGTTTTGTTATTGCTCAAAAATACCGTAAAAAGGTGTAACTGAGCAGGGTCACCTCTCCACAGATCTGTCCTGTAGCTTGGCCTGATTGCGTCATCTGCTTGTCACCATGGAGATAGATAATTAATGTCATACTGTGGGAGATTTAACTAACTCCACGATACAGTCACATAGTGCACACAGTTTTGATTCAGAGTCTAAACTGTGATGTGACACTCCCGGATGGGGGCAGGAGACAGTTCTTACCTAGAGATTACTACAACTTTCCTATGAAATATGTAAAAAGTAAATTCACAAATATTGAACCTGATCTTTTCTGTTAGTGACTATTAGTGACGATAGTTTTCAGGTTAACAGCTCCTTTTATCTTTGGCTCAATAGAGGTTTGCAATTCTAAGGCTGAAATTATCCAAATGATTCAAGTGAAGGTGTGTGGAGTTTAAAAACACAGTGGAGCACTTCCTGTATCACCACATGACATCACAAGGTGGAACAGACTGTTTTCTTCCTTGTTTGAGAGAAGAACTCAGTCTAAATATGCAGGATTTGTGTGTTAAACATGTGAGAATGAAACAAAACACAACTCCAGGTCTGTTTGTGATGAGGAAACATTACAAAATAGATCAGAAAACAACAGAACTATTTAAACATATTAACTTCAGCTGCCCCCATCTGTGTTACTAATACTCACCACAAAAATCGCAGTACTCATTGTAGTCAATGCAAAATGACTGCAAAATTCCAGAAGTCTATTTTCTTCTCGGTGGTGTCCTTGTAATTTATGACAATAATAAACACTTCGCTCTAAGATCCTATGGTGTATAAAATAATCTCTCAAACAGGGCAGGCAGCCGTTGTCATCGTCGTCATCATCGTTGTTGTCGTCCGGTATAATCCACCCATGAAATTAATATATCTTTGCATGTTTGGCTCACGGACTAGAGGCAGATTTAAAAATCAATTTCCTGACATTTCAGTCTGATTTCACATGGATTTATTAGAATGAATCATCATTTCCAAACACTTTAATTAGATCCTAACGACCCATAAACCTATTTCGTAATCGTTCATCATCATCTCTCCCTCCGCACAGCAATTAGATTGTATTTTATATCTTTATGATATATATATATATTTTTTTCCCTCATTTTAGTTTAGTTCACTGTCAGAAACATATCATGAACCACTTCTATCGATCATGACTTCACTACACTGGAATTAGTTAAGTAGATAAGCTAATGATAGAATTGTTGAATATGAAATTGTGTTATCTTTTTTCAGTGTTTTTTACTGTCATCTTTGGCGTTGAGTGTTTAAAGCACAGTGTTTTGCAAGTATTGATCAAAGATGGTGGATATATTTGATCCCAATCTCGATTTAATTAATACATGAAGCAAAATGTAAATTTCAGTGAACATAGTTTGGCACTGCACATTTACATACACGGTTATTAATCATTTTAATGTTAATGTTTGGATTTGTCACATTACATGGTTCCACTGGCTCAAAATGTTTGTACTGGTGAACTGGAGAAGTGTATTGGTTCTTGAGGTCAGAAATTCCACAAAACTACCTGACAAAGTTATCCCAACACAGATTTTATCAAAGTTGCTCAAAGTAAAAAATAAATAAAAAATGCCACTACTACTTCAAATATAACTACAAGAAATACTATTACTATTACAAATAAAATTTTCTTCCCAGTTTCTGTGCCTGTGTGAGGTCAAACTGTAGAACAGTCGTGGGGAGCAGCACAATGCACAAGTATTCACAAATATAAGAAAATGCATCAGAACATCACATTTTCACAGAATAGAAGTGAGCTGTAAGGGGATTTACACTTTATTTCATTATTGTTATCACCCGTGCTGTAACTGCTTTGTGTTGAATATTGACGCTTGAATCTTTATGAATAGTAATATTATGAGGTTTGTGTGACTTTATAATGAATGTACAGGAAGTAAACTTGAAATGTATTTTACCTGCATAACACAGGGGGCAGGGTTGTATCTGTTTTTGCTATTAAACCCCTCAAATCTTTGTGGCATTCTAGGTGAAAGTAGCCTGCTCACAGTGGTGAGATGAGAAATGTTTTGATAAACTACTTTGGCAGTGGACACAGGTCACAAACAGTCTGCATATGCAGTATTTGTATTAAATGAGTTATTTCCATGCACAGAGCAGAGTTGACTTCCTGTAGCTCTGAGTAATAGTTTAATCCTGGGGGAAGAGACAGGAACAGGGCTGGAGCTTTCTGGAGCCCAATGCAAAAATCTTATGGGTGCTCTGGTTTGACCAAGCTGTGAATATTCTCATTCCATAGACGAGCAGGTTTAGCTTCATACAGAACAAGTAGGGCACACAATATAAACACATACTTAAATCATGTCAGGTAACATGAATTGTCTGTGGAATTATTTTAATTTAGCGACAGCAGCTCAGTTGGTAGAGAGTTTGTCCTCTGAGCTGAAGGTTAGCAGTTTGAATCCCGCTCTCGACATAAACATCATTGGTAGAGCGATCAGATCCACTGACCCACAGGTTGGCGGTGCAAGTCCAGCTCCCACAGATGAATGCTGCTGTTGTGTCCTTGAGTAAGACACTTAACCCACCCCGTCCCCAGTGTCTGTGTACACTGGTGTGTGAATGTGTGTGTGACTGGGTGAGTGGTTCCTTGATGTAAAGCGCTTTGAGGGGGCCTCTCTTATACCAATTGTCCCTCCTCTGTACCACATATTCAGTCTGTACCCTCCCTCGTCCTGTATGTGTCTCCAGACCATCTCAATATGACCTTTACAAAAATACGACAAACCCTAATGATTCTTCATACTTCAGTGTGTAATTAGCAAATATTAGGTCAGTGCAAAGTGACGAGGGACAGATCATGATAATAATTAGATTTCAGAAAACGCAATAGCATCTCCATGGAGACAAGTTTGTGGCAGACTCTCCACCTGACAGGTTACGTAGTGCACCTTTACTGTAACGCTGATTTATAGTCATCTCCTAATTTATTTATTGCAGTCAATGGTGGGTTGGTGGACGTATTCCCAGTGGTCTCTCATCCAAGTTCAAACCAGGCTCGACCCTGCTTAGCTTTTGAAAACTACAGCAGTTGTGATCTGAATACACCGGTTGTGTTTGTCGCTAAACCGTCACGTGGAGCCGTTGGAGAGGCCGCAGCAATGTACGCAGAGGTGAGAGCGTCAAACAAGACGAGATATGGAGAGATTACACTGTTCTCATGACGCTCACCCATTTTCTCCATGATAACACTAAATGGAAGCCTACTTAAACATGCCATGGGTGTTTAGCTTCCTGTTATATGCAACGTTTTGAGGACTTTTACAGATAAGATGAACTATTTTGTTTTACATTTTTAATCACTATGGCAACGCTCTTTATTTTTGAAACTTCTGGAACCGATTGGATAGACAAATGCATGGGTTTTAGCTTCCTGTTATAGCCTATATAACATTTTGAGGACTTTTTTAAAGATATATTCTGTTTTAAGTTGTAATCCAAATGGCAATGGTTTTATGGACTTCCAATTAAATATGAAATTTTGAGTATTTTTCTCCGTTGAAAATATTTGAGTTAAAGCAGACTTATTAGATGAATATTGCGATTTAAAATATCTAAATTATAACATCATGATCCACCGGTGTCATAGATTATAAGTATAGAGCAGACACAAGAACAATATGTCTTCTTTAAAGTCACATGATGTACATTTTTATCATAAAAACTGATGTTTTTATTGCCCTGAAAATGTATAAAAACATGTGTCCTTACTATGAACGGGCTTGCATCTCCATAAACCTGACTCCTTTTTGGCCTAGAAGGGAGCCACTTCCTCCTTGTTTCCATGGAAATATTGTTCCTTGGTTGTAATAAGTATGACATAAAACTTTTCTATCTCCATGGACAATGTTCCAAAGTGTGGTTTTAGCTTTCTAGTTCTATTGATAGATTGTGTTTATGTTCTAGTATTATAGAAAAGAAAGAAATCAAATGTTAAACAGTTATTTCTTAGGGATCGACGGCGGACCCTCCATCAAAAAAGTTACATAGTACATCTTTAATTATAGACTGACTCCTGTGAAATGGTGGTTAGTATGTGGAGGACAGTGTGACCCAGGTCTAACCCTCTTTAGTGCTTCCCCAGCTCACGGCCTCTGGAGTCACACCCCTCAGGCCAGTGTCATGTCTCCTCTTCATATCCTGAATCCCGTTAGCCTTGTAAAGAACAGCAAATATTGATCCAGGCGGCGTTCATCTGTGTGTGTGTGTGCGTGTTTCTCATATATAAGAGGTTGACCCAAGACGCAATAGCAAAGAAGAGATTGAGCTGTTATGTCACAGAGGTATGAGGTGTGGGTGGAGTACTCAAGGTCTCTTTGTAAAAGTAATAAATGACAAATACAATCCTACTCCATAGTGAACTCAGTGTATTAAACCTTTGTTGGTTAAACGAAGTGGAGAGTACTTAAAGTATGTTGCAAAATGTAAAGAATATAGGCTCAGATTTGCAGCCATCTTTATAACAAAAATATGTTTTTCGTTTACTTTGTTTTTTAAATAATTCAATAATTCTACTCTACACTTGCACATTTTATCACACAGGTAAACTGGATTCAAATGCAACACAAAGACTACAGTCAAATGTAAGTCTTAGCAAATCCAACTGAACGTGTCCCTACAACAGGTAATTCTGAAGATGATAAATCAGGAAATAAACAACTGTGGAATGAATTATTTATTTAATATCAATGAAAGTCTCTTCCACTTTGGGGATACAAGAAGGGAAACAGGCTGGGAAATAAACTCAGGAGCAGGTAACTCAAACAGGGATTAATGCAGATTCAGAACTGCAGAAATGCAACAGAGTATTCCAGATACAGAGCTTGAGTGTCGCTCTCGACTGATCAACAATCTAGCAAGAACTAACTGAACAGAGGGAGTGTATATAGACTACCCTGGGCTAGGAAATGAAGCTGGACTGGGGATAAACAAGTAAACAGGCAGAACTGTGACACACTTTTATCATACTTTTTTTTTTTAAGCTACAACTTGTACTTCAAAGTGCAAGTTGGCACAAAAGATGCTGCATTTATTATCTTTTACCTTAATGAAAACTATTGTGGGGTCAATTATTTGTCGAGTAAAACTGAAAAGTCTGGATTTTGCCTTCATCATTTTGTCTTGTTGTCCATCATAAACAAACATGTAAAATACAGTTGTACATGTCAACTTGATCAGTGTGTCTGATCAAGTGGCCACCGGACAGACCATAAAACCAATAAGTACAGTATTTCATAATAGTATAAGTGTTGCATCATACAACCACAGACTGGAGTGATGATGTCAACACTGAGGTACGCTCCCAAAAAAGGCCACACGCTTAAGTCATCACTGAGGCCTTAGGTGCCACTGTCCTCAACCCAAAATGCCTCTCTCTTCAATAGTAAGGGGTTAAAGTGCATATGACAGCTTAGAGGATTTTTTTTTTTCACTAAAACTTGGTTAGCATCTATATTTAAGATTTTACTTCTGGTGAATTTTAGAATTTTCTGGTAGGACATGGGCAGTAGATGTGACGTAGGATTAAATCTATAACCTTTAGCAACACATAATGGGGTTAGGACTACTTCAACTCCTGCTACTGCTGTATTTTTGTACTTTTTCTCCACTTAACTGATGTAAAACTATGATAAGTATTTAACAGGAACTATCCCACTATATAAAATAATAATAATAATAATAAAAAAACTGTCTTATGCGCTTTAATATCATTACCTTGACCGGGTATCTTTACCTGTTCAATGCCCACATATCTCAGGCGGCTTATGGGATGGCCCTTCACTCATCCAGCCACTGCCCCTTGTCCAGCTGCTGACAGACATACTGACAGAAGCACACAGCTCCGGGCACATGACCACTAGAAGGTGGCGTGTCGAATGGGAAGTGTTTTTTAGCGAGACAACATGTGTATCCCGAAGAGAAGAACAGGAGCGCTCGGTGAAACATGTCCTCAGAGCAGGCCATATTTGAAAATGTCTCCTCAAACTCCTGTCTGCAACCGTCCAGCGACACATACACCAGGTAGATCTTGGAATTGGACCGACAACCCATCAAGACCTTCTCCTTTGACATGAGAACATTTGCTTGGCCTACAGTTTTCTGCATCTCCCTCACTATGTGTCGGTTATCGTCCCATTTCCAAAGACACAGCTGAATTAAAATCCCCAAAGGAGCAACAAACATAAGTGCAAAACTAATGGTCATAAATGTGATATAAGTGTATGAAAAAGAATGTATAGTCATACCTACAGAAAATGAAAGCACTCCATACCAGAATAGACAGAATACCACCCCTGCTATGTAAGCAATTATGCGTTTCCATAGTGGTCGCATCCACACTTGAGTTTGTGAGACTTTGTTGATGAGGGCGAGGGCCTGCCTATAGGTGTCCTCGTTGTGCACGATGAGGCGCAGCTGGTCGGGGAGGTCCATGTCACTGAACACACCGGCATCCCACGAGTTCAGGCTCTCCTCATTGGCAGCGATGAGCGGTTGGAGAGCTTTGCCGTTATAGACAGAGGGAGGCTGGTACGGCACCACAGAGGACCCGTGGAGCTCCCTGTGGGGTTACAAATATACTGAGATGTATGTAAAACTATAAAACTATTCTACTCCAATTCTACCCCCTTTCTCATGTTTCACATCATGTTTTTCATATCACACAATGCCAAATCAAAGACTGTAGGAACAATTTAGTGTTTATAACCATGTTCTATACCACTTTTAGCCATTTTTTTATTTATTTTTTTTGACAATATGCATCTGCATTTCTCAGAAAAATCTCTTAAAGAAAAATAGAAAAGTGTGGACAAAGTTTTAAGCTCTGTTGTCTGGAGCATTCGTCCACAGCTCATAGTGACGCTGCAGCTCATGAGGCTGTGCTACATGTTTAGCTTATTTTTAAATACCACGGATAAGTTCCTGTAATGTTCATTCTTCTTTAGTACATTAGCAACATGGGCTCTTTTTAAAGACAGTACAGTAGGTGATTCCCTTGTTGTTGCTGCTAGTTGGAAGCCATCTTGAGAACTGTCACTGGCGGTGAGGTATCGTATATCAGCTGTTGTTACTTCCTCTAGGTGTGGTCAGCCTTAAGGACCGGGCAGATCGTTCTGACTGACCATGCCTCCTGTTGCCTGGTGGTCTGTGGAGGAGGGTGTTGCAGGTGTGTGAAAGGAGGAATGCTCCGTCATCATGGTTCATGCACAGTCAGTACCTTACACACAGGAAGTAACAACAGTGATATATGCCCACAAAGACCGGTGACAGTTCTGAAGCTGGTTCTCAGCTAGCAGCCAAAACAGATCAACAAGATAAATACATCTCCTACTATCTATGGAAAAGTGCCTTTTTTCTTCGTAGAGGACCTGCCCCTGAAAATGTCTGTTGTGTCCGTTACCTATTCTTGTATCAGTTTAATTTTATTCATAACATTACAGAATTATAATGTTCATAAATGATATTTATGATGTTAAGATAATTTTACTGCTATACTCCAGGCAAAGCAATAACATCTTCATGGATAGAATGTGACGAATGCTTCCACCAGAAATGTTACATAGTGCACCTTTAAAAGACCTCAGGTTGTTATTATTTCTGATCCTTGGATCTTGCCTGTTGGGGGTGCAGAGGACGTCCAGCAGTTTGTTGATGAAGTCGGGATGATCAGCCTCGATGTAGGTCAGGTGACAGAGGTGCAGAGGGACACACACCTCTGGGTCCAGTAGAACTGGGATGATGGGCTTTCTCTCCAGACAGTCCCTGAACAGAGACATGTTGGCTTCCAGGAGGCACCAGCGACTGCGCACAAACTCTGCACTCAGCACCAGCAGCACCTTCTGACTCTGCTGGATGCACTCGGACATGTTCTCCAGAATGGTGCGTCCTGGAGTAAAGTCACGTTCATGGTAACACACCCGCAGCCCAGCACCCTCCAGCCTGTCTACCAGTGCATGGGTCCAGCTGAGAAAGACAACAATACACTGTGTGATTATTATTAAAGGCCCTATTGCATGCATTCTAGGAGCTTTTACTACTACTACTACTACTACTACTACTACTACTACTACTACTACTACTACTACTACTACTACTACTACTACTACAGGGTTGTCAAAGAAACAGTCAACTACCACTCCCACAAGTCTCAGTCCTGGTCAGATTACTGCTGGACTCTGCCTTATATCTGTCTGAAGGGAGGAGCCAGCTTCACTGAAACTCAAAACACCAGTTGTTTATAGTTTCTGTTTGTAGGCAAGGTCTATTGTACTACCCTAAATGTGCAGTGTGAGTCCTACTTAGCATAGTCATTGAAGCCCCTAATGTGTAATTTCACACCTATTAGCAACCTGGCTAGCTCTATTGTTTTCTTTGTTTGGTTTGGGTCTGAAGATGGAGTTATAGATGGAGACAGGTGATGGCTCAGGGCTCCATTCATGTTCAAGGAAGGATTGTCTTTCCTATCAAAAATAGCTTCTTTAACTCCTCTCTCAAACCATTTCTTTTCTTTGGCTAAGATCTGTACCTAACTACCTTCAAAGGAGTGGTCAGTGTCTTTGAGATGGAAACTGGGGTCCAGAGGAGCTCTCGTGATGGTGTTGGTACATTCTCTTATGAAGTGGCTGTTTAGTTTCTCCAGTGTAACTCTCACTGCACTCTTCACTACACTGAATGGAGTACACCACATCACTTTGTTTGTGGTTCAGAGTTCTGTCCTTTGGGGGAACCAGTTTCTGTCTTAAAGTGTTTGTAGGTTAGACCTTAGACTGAAAATAACAGCGATGGTGCACTGAGCAGCACCAAACCTCCTCCCTCCAACATAACATCAGAGGAAAGGAAGGCCACTGCTCAAAAGAAAAACCACAGCATCAACACTTTGCCAGCTGACAAAGGGAGATGCACCATGATCCTGAACTCAGCTGATTATGAGGCCAAAGTGAACAGCCACCTCAGTGACACCACAACCTATGAATTACTGAAACACGACCCTACTAGTGTTTACAAGAAGAAAATCATAGACTGCTTACAGAAGCTGGAGAAGGAAGAAGTCATTGCTAGACAGCTCTATTACAGACTCTATCCTGGTGATTCCATTCCTTGAATCTATCAACAACAAAAAAAATCAAGCATCTCCATTTAGATTTGGATGAGACAATGGTTAAAAGAGAGAACTAAACCGTCACCTGACAAAATCTGCAAACTCCTGGAAACTTATCATATACTTCTAGTTCAGAGGGAACTTCTACAGGCAAATCCACGGCTGTGCCATGGGCTCATCTGTCCCTCCTATTATGGCTAACATACATGGAAAAAATGGAGAGATGCATTGGCCTCATTTCCAGGCACTCCACCCACACATTGGTATCAATATGTGGATGACAACTAGGTTAAAATCAAAATTCAAGACCCGGAGCCTTTAACTGCACATATTAATGCTGTGGATCCAAACATCAAGTTCACACAGGAAAAAGCCAAGGAGAACAAACTGTCCTTCTTAGATTGTGCAGTAACAATAGGAGAGGACAGGAGACTCCAGGTAGACGTTTACAGGAAGCCCACACACACTGACCAATACCCCATCCACTGCAGCACAAACTCAGAGTTATTCATACACTATAACACAGAGCTACAACACAAACACAGAGGGGAAAGTGAAGGAGGAACAACACATGGAGAAGGCCCTCTCTGCTTGTGATCATCCAAAATGGGCCTTCAATAAGAGCGCTACAAAACAGGACAACGGGGAATCTGAACATAGAAGAAAAGGTGTAACTATTCTTTACACAGCAGGTGTGTCTGAAAAGCTTCAGACAGTATGCAACCCTGATCTATTGCAAACCTACAAACACTTTAAGACAAGAACTGGTTCAGCCAAAGGACAAAATCCCAAGACATAAACAAAGTAACGTGGTCTACTCCATTCAGTGTAGTGAAGAGTGCAGTGAGCGTTACACTGGAGAAACTAAAAGCCACTCCATAAGAGAATGTACCAATACCGTTGAGAGAGTCCTCAGGAGCCCAGTCTGTTGTACATCTCTATCTCAAAGACACTATCGCCTTTGAAGGTAGTGAGGTACAGATCTTAGCCAGAGAAAAGAAATGGTTTGAGAGGAGAGTTAAAGACACATTTCTTTTGTTTGGAAAGACAATCCTTCCTTGAACAGGAATGGAGGCCTCAGACATCATCTGTCCCCCATGTATAACTCCATCATCAGACATAGCAAAGCAAACAAAGGAAACAATAGGGCTAGCCAGGATGATATCACTCATTAGGGGCTTGAATGACTATGCTAAGTAGGACTCAGACACAGTGCACATTTAGGGTAGCACACTATACCCAGCCTACAAACAGAAAGTGTAAACAATAGGTTTTGGAGTTTCAGTATAGTTAGCCCCTCCCTTCAGACAGATAAAAGGCAGTGTCCGGCAGTAATCTGACCAGAACTGAGGAAGCGGCTTGGATGATCAGCCAAACGTCTTCACTCCTACAACATTTTGTCCAGTTGACAGATTTAATTTCGTCTTTTGCTGTGGATCAGACCTGGACGACTAAGAGATTACACAGATGTACATAACTCTAGCTTCATTAGGGTCAATTTAAGTTAAATTCTCTACTTGAGATCAGAATCTGACTGAAAATTATAATTGATGATCAAAGTAATCATTTGTCACAGTCATGCTTAAAAGCTATGTGTTTGTAAACTGCTTATCTTGCATGTTCTTCTTCCAATTTGAAAAAGAAATGATGCATATCAAGGAGCTTTCCTTGAATAAACTCAAATTCAAGTCTGTATTTTAAAGACTGCGTGGCTCCGGAGCCGCATGCGGCTCTTTCATCCTTATACTGCGGCTCTGCGTGGCTTGGTAAAATACATTTTAAGTATTTAATTGAAGTGTATTTTATTTGTGTTAGTTCTTTTTTTTATTGTAGTTTAAATTGGAAGATTATTATGATGATATTATTATGATAATGATTATTATAATATAATTATATTTTCTTATTTTTCATTGATCAAAATAAGCGTCACACTCGCGGAACAATGTTAAAAACAAACACCGTTCACGCCTCAGAGACATAGACACAGACACAGGCAGAGACACAGCTCACAGTCCTGCGTAAAGACACGGCCCTGATTTTCAAACACTGTGCAGAGGTTCAGGAGCAGGAGGATCTTCTTTGATGTAACTTCGCCCGTCCCTAATGATGCACTAATAAACTCGTTCGTAAATACAACATGAAAATCCTGAGAGGAAATCGCCACTGAAATCTATTTGATGTAGTTGGAGAGCTTTTTAACAAAGGGGAAAAGGCCAACTGAGGAGCCAGAAGAGGAGACTACGACCTCCAAGAAAAAGAAAGATACATTTAACAGACAACACCAGGAGTCCTACTTAAATATGGGTTTGTCGCTGCAGGTGACTCTCATGTGCAGAGTGCGCTCTGCATAATATGCGGAGGAAAAGCAAATTAAGCAATGAAACCTTCAAAACTGCTTTGGCACATGGAGACTAAGCACTTGGGAATAAAAGATAAGATCTAGAGTTTTTGAAAGAAACAAACATGAACAAGAAGGAAAGAAGAAACAAGTGCAGGGCTCCACTGATGCAGCGGGTTGGTGAGTTGTATTTTTATTACTTATTTTTGCCATATTTGTCTGCCACGTGTAGAAGGCTTGTCCATGAAAATAAAACTACATTATTCCGTTACGTTATTATTATTATACGCAGTGTTATCTTCATTTTAGATGTCAAAAAGTATTTGCGGCTCCCAGTGTTTTATTTTCCATGGAAACTGGATCCAAATGGCTCTTTGCATGTTAAAGGTTGACCTAGACCCTTTAAATCACCTTTATTGTCATTATAAAGAGTGTTTTGAAGGGATGTATTAAAAAAAAAAAAAGATGTACCTGTAGTCAGTGCTACTGTAGCTTAAGAAGACATGGTAGCATTCATGCTCTCTCAAAGTGGGCGGGACAAACACAGAAATGAGATATGATTGGACATCAGAGCTGTCAGTCAAATGTCGAGGCTCCATTCTCTGTCAGAGGCACAAACATTTATGATAAGTGACTTTAACAGTAGAGACAGTTTCAGCAGTGAGCATCTGGACAAAAACAATATCCAGACGACCACCTTTGACCCACAGCTGGAGGAATGGAAGGATTTTTCCATCTCATAGCTGACTTTTGTTTATTGCTATCAGGTTATCAGGTATTTCATATTATTTTGATCTTTTTGTTTTATTTAATTAATTGCAAACCACAATGTTGACCTAAAAAACTAAACAATAAAAATAGGCCTATAAGCTGTACTTCCTGTTCAAAAATACAGAACTGATTTTCTGCTCCTGGCTCCCAGTGCAGTTGCATTTCCTTTTTTTTGTTTGTTGAACCATGCCAATGTGAACCCTTTGAAGCCGCCATTTACGGTGTATGACACAGTCTGAATCATTTGAGACAGACAATACTAGAAATGTCCTCAGCTGTGAGGTCTCAAATGCACACACAGGATTACTCGAACATGCACAAATGAACAAAGATACAACTACACAGTTAAAATGTACATGTCCACTCTGAAATGACCAGTACTAGGCCTACAGTACTGTACATTCTATTGAAATACTACAAAGGATTTATATTTAAATACAATAATCCAGATTTATGTCATGGATCATTTTAGGGCAGCAGAGGTTTGAACCCCTCCGACCTGTGAATACTCTCATTGTGCTTGGGCAAGACACTTTCCACAAGAACAAACCTAAATTCCATATATACAAACCTAAGACCAAGCGTTTGTTATGTCCTTGAGCAAGACACCCCATCCACTTTGCCTGTATTTGAATGCACTGTGTGAGTGCGTGTGAGTGGTCA
Organism: Periophthalmus magnuspinnatus; assembly: GCF_009829125.3. Lineage (NCBI taxonomy): Eukaryota > Metazoa > Chordata > Actinopteri > Gobiiformes > Gobiidae > Periophthalmus > Periophthalmus magnuspinnatus. Next base: position 3,368,363 of record NC_047131.1, on the reverse strand, counting down.
AAGGGGCGATGGCACAGATCGGCAGCCTCACTCCCATCAGTCTGCCCCAAGTCACAATATTTTAAATTGTCAAATAAGACTAAAGACTAAGACTATATGTGGATGCAGTCAAAAAGTACATAAGAAGAATAATCATTATAATGCATAAAAACATAGAAGTATAAATGAAACCTGCATGACACTGATGTCAAATATAAGCACATTGTAACTTTCTCTAGAATGTATTCTCAAGAATGCAGAAGAATGCAGATAAAAGTAACTCATTTTGCTAAAAGTTCAGTCAGAAACTGTTTATTAATGACCACACAACAAGTTGGTGCAGTTTATTTCTGGCACAGCAAGGAATTTTTCATTATTATCTGAGACCTGCTGAAAAGGCTGATGGGTTTATTTTTTACATGTTCATAATTTGAGCAAACAAAAGTCTATAAATAAAACCGCTAGGAAAAAATTATCAAGTCAATTGTTTCTGATGAAAAAACTTAGCACAAATCTTTGTCAAAATCACTACATTTGAAGCTTTATTAGATCTCAAAATCACAAAATACTTGTACTTTTTACTCCTTAAGTTCATTTTTAAAGTGGTACTTTAATGCTTTTCATTAAAGTACTTACTGCTACTTTAATGCTTTTCATTAAAGTACCATGTTATTTGTTTGCTCTGGTATCTGTACTTTTACTTAAGTAATAAAGGTGAGTACTTCTTCCACCACTGCAGACAATACATACAATGCAGCACACAATACACGTGTTACAGCTGAGACTGGTTTAGCGTCTGAATGACTATGAAAAAGCTATGGCTGATTTTGAACTGACTTGGACGTAATGGGTTTGTTTTCTCTTGCAAAGTTTTCTACAAGCGGCTCACAGTACAACACAGACACGTATCCTACCTGACTCAAACACAGACCAGCGGAGAGTTTAAAAATGGAGGAAAAAAGAGGAAAAAGGTTTCTTATACTCGTGTGAGTTTCATTCGTGATCAGACCCACTGCCTCTTTGAATGTGGCACTCAAGTTATTTTGTGAAGTTCCTGTTTTCACTTCTGTATTGTTTATTATTTGCTTCTTTATTTCTACTTTCCCTCAGTGCAGACGCAACAAGCCCCAAAGTGCACCATTTGAAAGAGTAACTGAATAAATGAATAAATGTACAAGTCTCCACAGCCCCTGCTTAAACTTTGACTAAACACAAAACATTTCAAATAGAGCCACTAAACTGAGCAGAACCTGTGAAATAAAGAAGAGAGTGAGGGAAGAGAAGGGGCGGGGTTTAGATGTATAAGGAGCAGTGTGATTGGTATCCACACCTCAAACTCCGCCCCTGCAGCCAGGTGTTTGTAATCAGACACGCCGGCCGGGCTGTAATCAGGGCAGTCTTTTGTGATGTCACCTACTACTGGAAATCGCCGTGTTCTCTAAAGGCAGCACAGATTTGTGACTAGAAAGCTGCAAATATACCCAATTTGCACGAACAAAAATGACTAGGAACAGTGGAGAATGCTATTAAAACACCATATGCACAGTTTAGTAGTGAAAAAAGTGGATTTAGTTGTTTGTTTGTTTGTTTTTTTTGTATTCCAGGTATCCTCAGAGGTCAGAGCTTGGGTGTCGGGATGACGTTTTCTCTGAGTTTATGTGTTTCAGTGGTCAAGTTAGAAAAAAACTGTAGGTCTATGGGCTATTACAGTAATAACTTCAAGTAAAAACACCAAAACTGACAACTGACAACTGACAAAATTCAGATCCAATCAAGTTAGTAGCCTGGACATTGCTAGTACATTTAGAATTTATAAAGCATAACGCACAACGGATTTATAACTGCAGAGGACAGTGGACAGTACAGAGCAACTAAAGGGAAAATAACACAAGAGCTATGAATATTTTAACTGTCAGGTGCAGCAGGGTGCAGCCATGTTGGATTTTCTAACTCTGCCTGTGAAATGTTGTTCGTCTTTCCGCGAGTAGGAATTCTGAGATTGCAGGGAATTCCAGTTGTCATTTACAAGTTGGAGCTCCATAAATGATAGACTTTTAATTAAATGAAAATATAATGTCACAGTTATTCGATTATGTCATCAACTAGGACAAATGTTTAAACTATAGTCTCATATAAACTAAACCAAAACTAAACCAGGTCTACATTCGGACTAAACTGAGATAAAGTCCATGGTAGTTAGTTAAGTTCTAGTTTAAACACTGAGTCCTGGTTTAGTACCATACAAATACTTGAAAAATCCATAGAAAGGACTGTGCTTGGTATAAAACTCTTTACAACACAGAAAACACAATCACGTAGAAGAATAAGATGTTTTGCAGCAGCCCGGGGGCCAGAGATTCACTTAAGCTCTGCTCCTCTGCAAAACCCACGCAGTGAAAAAACAGTGTACATTGTGATCCCTGTGGCTTCAAATGTCCTTTAAATGTGGACGCGGACGGCGAGGATGCTTGGAGAAATTACATTTGGTGGATTTTTAATATAAGGTTCATATTAGACAGAAGAGCCGCAGGTCAGTGGTGCAGACATATAGTTATAATGGGGATCTGAGTCCTCCTCTTTTGTCACTGTGAGGTAATGGGTGCGTCGTCTGGAAGTAGAACTATTAAATGTGGGTCTATGGTCAAGTCTACCATCCAGAAGGGTTGCAATGAAAGTTGTCAGTCATGTGGTTTCAGAGGACATTGCATTGGTGTTTCTGGACAAGTTAGTTCACCCCATATAGAGTATACTGTATATCTGGAGTATAAATTGCACTTTTTTTCATAGTTTGTTCGGGGTGTGACTTATACTCAGATGTGACAGTATAACACACCAGACACGTGTTCAGTTCTGTCTATGCTTCATGTAGCGGAATAAATATAAATGTGTTATGTTAGCGTGCTGTACTGATATTCAACCTGCTGTTTTCTATTTTATTATTAGAACTTGCCTTTAAAGATGTAAAAATGTCTGTCCTTAGTCTCGGATTTTGCAAAATAAATTTCCCCAAAAATGCCACTTATAGTCCAGTGCGACTTGTATATGCTTTTTCTTCATTATTACAAATTTTTTTGTTGATGCGACTTAACTGAGTTACCTCAGTATACCTTTTACTCGTTCCTAGCGCTCACTAACCCTTTTAGTACATTTTGATTAACTAAGCAAAGCAGCGAGGAACATACAGACTGTACTGTAATACTGACGGTTTCAGCTGTCTTCTGAAATTGTCGAGGTACGATACAAACACAGGTCTGTTCATATGAAACTATAGTACAATTACATGAGTAGAGATGATAAACTTCATCAAATCAATCAAAGTTAATGCGATGATTATGAACATGGAGAGGCATCAGACTCAGTCAATAACGTGTGTAATTAGATGCAGACACAAATGACATGAAGATGAAGCAAAATGTAGGTTACCCAGCGTGCATTTTATTATATTTTTGAAATGAATAGAGATGGATACATAGACAGTACAGTGTTTATAGTCAGGGCTAATTCACAACACTAGTCCCAGCAGAGCTTTAAAACGGTTCAGATTTCACAAAAAACAGTGGGGTTATTTATAAAGCAAAATATACAATGAATCAAACATCAAAATATCACAGTCACATTGCTCTCTCCCTCTCTCCTCCCTGCCTCCCATACTCTCTCTCCCTCTCTCTGCCCTGCCCCCCTATATTCTCTGTCTCCCTTTCTCCTCTGCCCCATACTCTCTTTCTTCCTCTCCTCTCTGCCTCTCTCTCTCCTCCCTGCCCCCATACTGTCTCTCTCTCTCTCCTCCCTGCTCCCTCATACTCTCTCTTCCCTGCCACCTCATACTCTCTCTTCTCTCTCTCCTCCCTGCCACCTCATACTCTAAAATTTCTCTCTCTCTCTCTCTCTCTCTCTCTCTCTCTCTCTCTCTCTCTCTCTCTCTCTCTCTGCTCCTCATTCTCTCTCTCTCCACCTGCCCTCCATACTCTCTCTCTCCCTCTCTCCTCCTGCCCTCCATTCTCTCTCTCCTCCTGCCCTTCATACCCTCTCTCTCTCCCTCTCTCCTCCCTGCTCCCTCATACTCTCTCTCACTCTCTGCCCCCTGCCTCCCATACTCTCTCTCCCCCTCTCTCCTCCTGCCCTCCATTCTCTCTCTCTCTCTCTCTCTCTCCCTCTCTCCTCCCTGCCCCCTCATACTCTCTCTCTCTCCCTCTCTCCTCCTGCCCCCTCCATACTCTCTCTCCTCCTCTCTCCTCCTGCCCTCCATTCTCTCTCTCCCTCTCTCCTCCTGCCCCTCATACTCTCTCTCTCCCTCTCTCCTCCTGCCCTCCATTCTCTCTCTCCTCCTGCCCCTCATACTCTCTCTCCCCTCTCTCCTCCTGCCCTCCATTCTCTCTCTCTCTCTCCCTCTCTCCTCCCTGCCCCCTCATACTCTCTCTCTCCCTCTCTCCTCCTGTCCCCTCCATACTCTCTCTCCTCCTCTTTCCTCCTGCCCTCCATTCTCTCTCTCCCTCTCTCCTCCTGCCCCTCATACTCCCTCTCCCTCTCCTCCTGCCCCTCATACTCTCTCTCTCCCTCTCTCCTCCTGCCCCTCATACTCTCTCTCTCAATCTCTCCTCCTGCCCCTTCATACTCTCTCTCTCCCTCTCTCCTCCTTCCCCTCCATACTCTCTCTCCCTCTCCCCTCCCTGCCCTCCATACTCTCTCTTTCCATCATCTTTCCATTTCTCTTCCATCCAAACATTTAAAGATGAGTTTAACGTGGCTAAAACGACAGCTAAAACTGAACACATGAAAACCATGACTAATGTGTTGGATTTCTACTGTGCTTTATGAACTTTATAAACACAATGTGCTCTCCTCTGTTCCTTTTACCATAGCTGCCCTGAGGTGAACCACTACTAAGAAATACTCCAAATAACTTTTATAAATGTACAGTTTTGTGTCTTTGCATTAGCTTCTCCGTATCATTAATCCTGCTTCAAAAACACATTACATCTGATACATACTTGAACCGCAGCTGAACAATGGCCCCGTACAAAATAATATCCACAGATTATAACACCTTTAAATGTGAGAATAATCCAATCAGCAAATCTGTGTTTCTGCTTTAAATCAGATAGCGTTTTCTAAAGTAATTCCCCACTGTGCAACATTTCAGTCAATACTAAAATAAATGTAAAAATGTGACACCACCAGCCCCAGGTCCACCATGAATATCTGTTGCAAAATACATGTTAACATCGCAGTAGGGTTTTTAAGCAGAACTGTGCTGTGTTTGAAGTACTCTGACAAAGTTTCAAGTCCAGATTCCAGGATGTTGTAATGTCCCTGGGTCTCATTATAATTATTAAGTGGAATTCTTAGTACTTCCTCAAATTTACTGAATTCCCATCTTTCATAACACAGCAGTGACTTCTGTCTCTTCTCTGAAAGCCCCAGTATGCAAAGTTCAGAGGTTTTGGTCAGTAAAGCTCATTTATTTGCATACATGACCATTCACACAGACACTGGCTCCATCTTTTCTGCATCACTCGAGGAAAAACTAAAACTAAAACACAACTCCCACTGCCCACACCAGTCCATCTCCTCAGCCAATGGGGACAGTCTGTTCTCAGTGTTTTCTGGATCAAAGGATATTCGCCTCTAACTGTAAAGTAAAGAAACAAAAAGATATTACTCAAATGTTCACTATGTAACTTTTGTGGTGTAGATTGTTATGGTATTGTATGGTTTGCTTTTATCTGGACAGGGACAGTGCACAACATTACACTGACCTTAAAAAACAGGACAGATGTGTGTACAGCCTGTGCTATAAAATGAAACTTATCATTCATTTATTCATATCTACTCAAAAATATGTTAAAACAATGTGCATTCTTACTGTGAGTGGGGTACCCTCTGCACAGATCTGACCAGTAACTTTGGGGTTAGGATCCTGGTGGGGTCACTTGCAAGTCTCAGTGGAGATATTTAAGTTTAATACCATACTGTGGAGCATGGAGACAAGCAGCTGGCGGACCCCCAACCAAAATGACTGCATATAGTGTAAGTGTGTAAATGTGTAAGTGGACCTAAATACTTCCCCTGCATGGACCTGAAGAGGAAACATAACATGATGATGTAACAGAGACATTGTGCAGACGTGATTGTTATTGCTTTTAATGCACAGGCCGTGTGTTCTGATCAGCTTGACTGCCCCATGTGCTTATCACACTGGACCTATACATCATATTTAAATGGCTCCATTGTTTATCTTCAGATCCCTCATCAAACGCACTTCATAATCACAGCTAATATTTGTCTTTCATAAAACCATATGAAGGTCAACCTATGGTCACCATGCTATAAGTCACGCTCGGCTGGATTTGTGAGCAAAAACAAGTCGCAGTAGGAATAATAGTATTAGTAGTGGTAGGAGTAGCAGCTGCAACAATAACATGTAGTGTTAATGCAAAAAAGTAGAAGTTGTTGTAGTAGTAGTATTAGTAGCAACAGAAGTACTTGTCATAGTAGTAATAGTGGTTGTAGTATAACAGAAGCAAAATGTTGCAATAGTTTTCATTTTCAGAAATATGTTGTACTATGCCCTAACCCTAACCCTAACCTTTTGAGCTCAAGTATAATTTTGAGGCTGGAGGGACACAGAGGGACATCAGTCTGATCACCACACCCTCTGTCTCATCTCAAGTCTGACCAAACATAATCGTAGAGTTAGGTTTGTGTTTTGTTTTTTTTGTTTGCATGTGAAGAGAAGGAGCTCATCGGTTCTACAGAAATCCGCAGTGTTTTTGTAGAATACTATGCAGTGGTGGCCCATTGCATAGTATTCTAAATTCTGGAGTCATATATTATTCTATATTTATATATTCATATATTATTCTATAATAGCCAAAGACCCCCTAAATGAATTTAAACTCCAGGGGGCGCAGCTGAGCGCAGAGGACAAGGCCTTCCAGGAGGCCATGGTCAAACACCTGAGCAATCGTCTCAACAACTTTCTGTTTGGACCAAAGAAGAAGGGACTGTCTCGACTGTGAGCAGCTGTGGGCAGATTCTTCTGTGGCCAATGAACTTTAGCATTGCAAATAAATGATTAAAAAGCATTATGTTTTTGTACTCATTTATGTAGTATAAATGCATTAATGATTGATGAGAATAAATATTTTTCTTTGTGGTGTTAATGTGTATGTCATAAGCTAGTTAAGTCTTGGCTTAGTATTCAAAAACCTTGCAGCAAGATTCATTCTCATGACAAGGCCAGCAAAGCCTTCTCTGCTGGCCTAAACATGCTCAGAAAAGTGAATTTATTTTATTTTCATAAATATATAAACAAAAATATTCTCTGTTCTCTTTATGTCATATCATATCCACTTTCGTTGAGTGACTTCCAATGTTGTTTATTGTGGTTTTTATCCAATTATATTTCAGCTGCTTGTGTTTTCAGGCAAATTTCATTTTCCTGGGGCCTTCAGAGTAAACAGAGTTTCAGTAGTCAATCAGATTTCCATTCTGCATTTCAGGACCAGCTAGAAGGTCCTACACTGAACTGGGCATGTACGTGTCCTGTGATTGGATGATACTCACTGCTACAGTGTGAAAGGCGGCAGTTTGCAGAATGTCAAACTAAACCTGGAGATCCAACAGATATTGCTGTATTTTTAAGCCATAATGGCCGAAGGAGGAGAAGAGATTGATCTGGTTACAGATATACTTTCCACGCCATTTTCAAGATGGGCCTTTCACGAAAAGCTGGATATTATGAGAAGAGGTCGGCCAACCCCTGTGCTAGCTAACCTGTCCCAGCAAGGAAAAGGGTTTGTCCATCAGACGAGCAACTATGAACAGTCCCTGTGGCTCACAGCTTCTGAGAAACGCTGCAAACTGTACTGTTGTTGTACGGCTGGGCACTTACAGCTACGGTGAGTTTAAAAACGTTTGGAGACACTCGAGTGGACCTGCAGCTCAGCAGCACGCAGGTAGACGGAGCTCCACAATGAAAAAATGTGTTTATACTGTTAATAATAACGTGGCACATTGAAGTCACCTCAGTTAAAACTGCACTAAAGTTTGTTCAATCTCGGCTGTGCCACATTTTCAGTTATTTGCTGTTGTATAGACTGTTGTCAAAAATGTAAATAATCTGTTTACTTTATTTTCAAAGAATAGTTTGTTTTGTTATTGTCTGGTTGGTGTCTTATATGAAACAGTGACATTGTGGAGTTTATTGGACTTGTTTAAACTCACATAGAGTCATTTTGGTGGCATTTTGTTTGGCATCTTTAAATCACATATTTATTTTTTATTTTTGACAGTATCTGTGAACTTAGTTTCCTCCTCTTAATTGTGAATGCAGTGCTGCTTATTGTTTTTGAATGCTCCTGAAATTAAGTGTCACTTGCCTCGCCTGTATTGAAGTGATGCTGTAATGTGTGAGTGGGACGTCCCTGAAGGCCCAAGGGTCAAATGCAGGGCCCGACACTGATATTACGACATGGCATTTTAATAGTTCTGTTGACAGTAAAAATCCTATACTCTCTACTGTTTAAAGTGCCTTACATCACAGTGACCTCTTATAACGTGCCCCACACACAGAGTCAGGACTCACAGAGTTTTCAGGAGTTAGATCAGTGGAATTTGTGATTGGCTCTGGGACCTTGAGGCTCGTAGATTAGGACCCTAAGAAGAAGCAGCTCCTGAGAGTGAAGTCGGCAGAGGCATATTTATCTTTTAGGATAAGTCTGGATGTCTACAAAGAGAGTAAAAAATGTGTTTGTCCTTTCAATAGCACCGTCAAACTTTCCTGGACTCAAGAAGAGGCAGCTTCAAAAATGGATTCTGATCAGGTACACTATATGTCTTAATTAATGGCGCTGTACTTAACCTTTTCCTGTCTTAAAAGTGTAAAAAACGGAACTGAAGTGATGCTAAAAACTAATAGAGTACTTCCTGATTCTCAAAAAGTAAAATTCTTTATAATTAGAGGGAGACAGCACACAGACGTCTCATTTTGACTTTAAGAGCTGCTTATAATATATCTGTACTGGTGGAAGACAAGTTTTCTTCAGATACATGGAAAAAATGGGGTACAGTCACTTAAATAAATCATTAAAAATCAAACTTGCGTTGAAATAATCCTTTCACATTTTGGCAAACTTCACAATTGATATTTGGAAAGTCAGATGTTGGAAAGTATTTGTATTTGGACAGGATCTCAAATAGGCTCATGAAAATCAATCAATATCAGACAATCAAACTCACCTTAATTCTTCAACATCAAACTGTCCTTGAACATAAATATAAAAGTTGAATTCTGTGATAGCTTAATCAATAGAGCGATCAGACATATGGGATAAAGTCCACAAACCCTGTTATTTATTTAAAATCTGTGTTTGAAACTTGATAAACCGGTACTTTTTCAACTTAAAACAACTGTGTTATGGACATTAGTTACCATATAACTGGTTAGTCTCCATTGTGCCTTTAAATTCCTAATATTAACGTTTTCCGTGAAGTCTACGGGAAAAAAATATGGGAAATTTACTTATGGAACCATAGCAGACTTTTGACTCAGCTCTCAGGACTCAGCTCAAATTAATCCATCAATAAGAAGTTAAAAAATTCTTAAATTCAAGCTGCATATTGTGCCAAAGAGATCTGCTCTGTCTGACTTTAATCTGAGCTTTATTTTAACACAATCTGACCATAAAGAACTGACTCAGCTGGAACTACAACTGTGCAGATTTCCTCACATCCTCATCTGTCCCGACTCTCATCAACTCATTTCATTTTGTGACCAAAATGATGTTATTGTGCCGCATTGGTTTGCCAGTAAAGTCACTCTGCACAGCGCCAGGGAGCAGACGGACTCTCACAGATGGGGACAGTGGCTCTGGATCAGGTGAGTGCTTTGACTGACAGCTCGAAGTGGAGGAGTCTCACATGTTTAAAGCTGCTCTCTTGGCAGCAGTGGCCAGAGGAGCTTTGTATTCATTCAGAAATAGGAAGGACAAGCAAGAGAGATGATCATATCCTTCCTTTAAACCGGGTGTTCATTGTAGGATTTTGACTGTATGTGACTCAAGATTTTGTGGGGAAAATCTTGAACAGGTCTCAGAGTGAGCCATCCTCTCCAACAGTAAACACAGAAGAGCTCAGCCATGAACGGGGCCATCTCTACTCAATTCCCTTTCATTTTACTCAACACACTGTTAGCATGTAGCACTAGCCCCAGCTGAACGCTACAATCACAAAGATGGAGCCTGATGTTCACGCAGACATGCTTTGGGTTGTTGTACGATTTAAACTTCTCACGTCGCGCAGTGTTACATCCAACAGTATTATAAGACAAAGCCAAAATGCAAATGTCATTGACGTCTCAAAATATGAATGAATCACATTCCGAATCACTTCAATACACAACGATTCCTTATTTTAGGTAATGGTCGGCAACCCTACTGGCTGTTACCAAGCAACCACTTTGTAAACAAGGGCTAAAACTGCACAACGACACTTTTATTTGGTTAAATGAATACTTAAACTGTCAGGAAAATGTGCTCTTTGTGTGTGAATTGTCCTTGCATTCTGAATGTAATTTTGTGTAGAAATGACAACTCACGTCTCCTTCCTCTAGGTACCACTTGACTGTATAATTATGATAAACATTCACCACAGTCAAGAGGCCTACTATCCCACACAAAGTCATATTAAGTTACGGAATCAACCGCAAAGATTTCCATATTAGTGGTTTTGAGATTCTGAATGTGATGATGTCAGACTCAGACGATGAGGGACAAGAGTCACTTTTTCCTTTTGATTAGACATGGGGGTTTTTTCCGATGAGGTTCACAAATATTGAATCCATTTATATTAGTGACTAGACCCAAGATCTCACTATATTTCAACACATATCTACATTTGAACAATATTTATTTTAGCTGCCCCCCCCATTTTTTCTGTATTAAATATGATTGACCAGTAGAAGTGTGTGGCGCCATCTGAAACCCAGCGATAGTCAAAAGCCGTTCAAAGTCTTTCATTTGAGCTGTGTGATTGCAGTACTGAGCTGGATCTGCTGCGTCCTTGAGTCTGAACTAATCCATTGAGAAAAACTGCGCTGTGCTGTCTTTGCTCTCCTCTTTTCGATGTTTAATGTGCTCCCTTTCGGTTTATTGGAGTCAACCTTATGCAAACACATTATAGCAATCAATACATGTACATAAAGAACACGCCGGTGGTAAAGTGCAATGGTAAATATATGGGTCAGGACTAGAGCTTACTTACTTTTTCGATTAGTGGAATAGTCAAGTGATTATTTCTTCTGTACATTGAGATTTCTGAAAAAAACAAAACAAAAACATTGTCAACCAAATAAACGTTGAAATGTGTGACAGAAGCCTTATGCAGCCATAGTTAGTACCATGGAAGTGTAAAAAGAATCCAAAATGGACGGTGTACTCTGACATTTAGTTTGACATGTGACATTTTAGACCAATCAGAGTTGACATCACGCAATCCCAGCATGCACCACCAAATGCTATGTTGTAATTTATAGTGAAGCTAACAACCGACAGTATCTACGGGTTTCAGAATTATGAGAAATTAGGGCCATTGCCATAGCGATTAATAATTTAAAATGATTCATTATTTCTTTTGAATGGGAAAATGTCCTCAGAATGTTGCAGATAACAGAAAGCTGAAACCCATGAATAGATAACAACATTCATTAGAGTTTGAAGCCTACATTCAAACACTTTAATACAAGTTTAGTGCTTTTTAAATGGGGAGGACATTATAAAATCTTACTCCCATTCAACCATCAAAATCCAATTTACCATGATGCTTTTGTGCCTCAAACAGGCCAGGCTGTGATGGAAAAGTGAAATGTCTTCTGTCTCTGTTTACTGTGTCTGGAGATGGGCAGTACTCATTTACATTTACTTGAGTTACTTTTTAACAATCTTGTACTTTTGTGAGTAACTCTGTGACACTTCTACTCGAGTAATGTATTTGTGTAACAGTACTTTTACTTCAGTAAAAGTTTGAGCTCCCACTGTGAGTAAATAGCAACATATACAATACATATACAATTTTAAATGATTTGAACATTGGTGTTTCACATGTCATTTTATTTATTTTTTTTCTCATATTTTTCCATAATAAACCCTGGGGATCTCCATGGGTTTCACAATGATGGAAAATGAAGGACCATTGCCGTAGCGATTAATAATAGAAACAAAATATTCTCTTTTAAATTAGAAACGGTTTGGATTTCGGGCCCTTTTCAAGATCTTGAGTGGGGCCTGTTCAGGACTAATGCTGTTACAATGCTTAAATCTCCAATTTTCACATTTACTCCGCAAAGTATAATTTAAAATCTAAAGTTGCTGCAGTAAATGTTCTGGAACAATTTTATGTGAGTACTACACCGCTCTGACGAGAGATGACTGTGATACTAAATTAACAATGAACCCTTGACATTTTCATTACTTCCTTTCTGACGTTTATGACTTTGGAATCCATAAAATCTATAAACACAGAGGCTGGCGTATGTAAAACAATATGCTTTATTATATGTGCTGCTATTACGTCTAAGTGAGCAGGATGTAGGACACAATGGGCAGAAAAAGTGTATACCTCAAAGAATAACAACTTAAAGGCCCTGTATGCAATTTTTTCCATGTTTTTGAGCAAACTATTTCTTGCCTCACTACAGATACATTCTTTTGAGGTCAAAATAGGATGGCTGTGTACTCTCTGCATCTAATTAGAAAACATTTTATTGTCCCATAATCAGGAAGTGTGCTGTAAGCATGCTAGTTGTTGTTACTGCTTTACTGTGATGACGTCTGTTACAAACTGTTTCCTAGGGAAAAAAGGAAGGCAACACATGATAGTATAATAAATAAGTACCCTTTATGTAGATAAATGAAGGGCATTTAACAACTTAGGATTTCAATACAAAAAAGGGAGGCTCTAAGAGTAAAGTACAAAATCAAATCAAATGGCATGCCGATTCACAGACAGAATCTGGCAGCCAGGAGTAGCAGGAGGCGGGTCCCTTTAAACTGGAGCGGCCACAGGTGTAGGGCGACGATTGGCCAAGCCTTGATTGTCCCTACAATCACATGTAGAGCAGGGCTGTCAATCAACACCAGCTGTGGGACACACTGAAGGGGCCGAGGGAGAGGAAGAGAGAGAGGGAAAAGGGAAGAGGCACACAGTAGGAGGGGCTAGAGGCCAGGGGCCGTAACAACGTCATGGCAGAGACTCCGCACAGATCCCTGAGAGTAGTGAAAATAAATAAACTCGTTGTGGCAAAAAATTAGGATGCTCTGAATTCATAAGGTGAGGAATAACTTGGGACCAAAGCGTTTAAAATGAAACTAGTTCTGTTTTTCAAGTTTTTAACGCTGTCAGAATCAGACACAGCGCCTTTAAGGAGTACATATTTTAGGATCGGTGATCACACACATTGATCATTATTTTACATTTTTTTCATTGTAAGCTGCAAGGTTGATCCAAAGATTTTCTGTCTTAAACGACTTTTAAATGTGCAACAAAAAGTGCCACAGACAGACACCACAGACAGACACCACAGACACAAAGAATCACATGAGATTTTAAATCCTTGAGCACAAAGACTGCAGAGACGAGACCACGCACTACAGTCTAAAAAACGAGCTAATGGACCTAGCGTAAAATTGCTTGCTTTGAGATTCTTAAGTGTTCTAAGATCAGTCATATCAGTGTTATTATTATTATTATTAGTGAAATGTGGTGCAGCAGAGTCGTGTTTACTTCACCCAGTTCTGTGCTCCATAAATTTACGTAAACAGACCCAAGTGTGGAACCTTCGTCTTGGATCATCACAGTATTGGAGCTAGCATAAATTCAGCCTCGAAGACTCTAATGAGCACCTAGTCTGCCAAATTTAAACCCCAACTGCAGACGAGCGTTTGTGCCGCACCTCAGCTCCTCCCCAGCACCACCTTAGCTTCTCATCCTCTCATCAGGGTCTGAGCTCCAAAGATCATTTAAATCTAATGTTTTCTTTTGTGTCTGTCTGAGTCTTTCCAGGCTGAATTAAAAGAGCTTTCTGCCTTGTTAGAAAACATGTTTGACGATGTTTTATATGTCATTCATGCATGTTTGCGTCATCTAGCGATCTCTCTCTGGCATTATTCAAATCCTCCTTACAATGAGGTGTACGATTCTGTCCAATGCTCCACCCACAACCCTACGTCACCTATGCTCCCACACTGTGATTTTCCATAAATATACATGTTACAAAACAATACACTACAACTTCACAATCCTGATACAATCTTAGAAAATAGCTAGCTTTACAGTGTGATGTACAGCAATGTCAGATTTTTTTTTTTTATCCCAAAACTGGCAGGCATTTATAGCTAAACGATGTCAACTATTACAGAAATATGTCGTGTCCTGTGAATGTGATGAAACAGCTCCTTAGTACTTTATGTTGAAGTGCACATAAATTATGGCTCAATCTTGTGCAGAACATTGCAGTGAAATCTCAAAGCATCGGATCAAAAATAATCCTGTTATGTTTACACTGTGTCACCAATGCCACAGTTCATTATCACATGCTCAATCCTTTGTACAAATGACACTTTTTGTTTTGCTTTGGGATTAATTTTGGACGTAACCTGACTCCGTAGCGCTGGTCTGGGAATGGGCTTTGTAAACACAGACAAACAGAAGTAGGGAGATTTTAAATAGAACAAATTGAGGGCTTAGCTGTTCTGTACATCTCAGTTATATAAATAAACACTATTATTCAACGGCTAATTGCCCCCTGTGCTCTGCTATGATGGACTGAATGTTAACAGGACCAAGGAGGAAGTAGTTCTTCAATAATGCTGATTAAGTAACAGCTATATCAAGTAGATGCTGCCTGTAATGCTAATGGTAAAAGGTAAATAGGTAAACATACGAGTTGAGCAAAAGTTTGAAAAGTGTTAGGTAAAAAAACATGTACTAAGTTGTGCTGTGCAGGGTGGGCCACTTGCATTTTATTGTTTGCCAGTAACGTTCCACATTAACCTTCTAGCAACTTGCATTTATTCAATTACAGGTCATAGACTGTATGTATAAATGGGCATAGCGAACATGCTAGCCGCCATGTTCTAAATAGGAAGTAAGCATGCACGCACTTCTGGCTCCATCGACTAGGCTCCACTTCCACTTTGGTCAAAAAATGTTCGTATTAACCCGCTCTACATGATCCTGGTGCTTTTATTTAGCTATTATGTCCGTAAATCAAGATATGAACATTAACAACAGACGAATTAGGCGCCTACTTTCCCCGAAGTTGCTCCCGCTAGCGTTAGCAACATGTTTGATTGACTGCATTGCTAAGCGCCTACTCCCCAATAAAACCAACGGTATGTGCGAAGGGGCGTTACCGTCAACACTACCACTTCAGACTAGCTCTTTGGTTGTTATGATACTCGTGGTTGGAATTCCAAATATGGAAGTCAGCTCCAAATTAGCCGCTATAACTGCTAGCATCGATGAGCTTCATTTGACTGGAGCCGAACGCTATGGGTGACCTCACTTAGTTCACTTCTTTATACAGTCTATGTTGCATGTATGTATTTTGTTTGTACCTTGAAAAACATGTATTCTTACTGTGAGTGAGGTCATCTTCATTTTTCAAATAAGTGCCATTGACTACAGGATGTGGGTGGAGATAGGGGATAGGTGAAAACTGATATTTTCTGAGCTCTCAAGTCCCAAATTCTGGACAATGCAAGATCAGTCAAACACGCTTGATTCAATAAAATACAATATTAAGTGAGATAATGATTCAAGAGCACTGTTATAACCACAAACTGTGTAAAGAAGTGGACTAAGAGAGTGTGACATCACCCATAGAGTTCGGCTCCAGTCAACGGGTGAATTTGGAGCCAAGTTCTGACCACGAGTATCATAGCAACCAAAGAGCCAATCGGGAGCAAGGCTGTTGTAGGTAACACCCCTTTCCATCCACCAGGATCATGTAGAGCAGATTAATATGAACATTTTAAGACCAAAATGACCAAATTACAGAGAGAGGGGTGACAGTTTTTCAATGTAAAGTGATTTGGAGCCAGAGTTGATGGAGGCACAAGCGCGCCCGTGATCATTTCCTATTTGGAACGTGGCAGCTAGCAGTTTAGCTATGTCCATTTATACATACAGTCAATATTATTACATTATACATAAGCTCTCAAAGTTTATTTTTCATAACATGTCCCATTCACAAACTGTACTTGTATACTGTCCTTCAAAGAGCTGCAGTATATGATTATGGTTAGTGTTTTTCATAGATACATTAAACTGCGTGACAGAGAGATGTAAACATGTGCTTGTGACATTTGGGACGTAAGGCCGTGCTGTTTCATCTCATCTGAACTCGACCTTTGGTAAAATGAGTTTTCTTCATGTGAACCAAAGGAACATCTTTCATCATTAGACAGCAGCACAGCCAACGGTGCAGCTGAGAAATCCACTGTGCCCCCTGAGATTCTCTGTTTATAAGTCTTATAAGGAAGACTTCAAACGGTATACCAGCTGATGCACCACCTTTGAACACGTCTTATACTAGAACATGAGGGACTGTAATGGTTGTGCTCATGTGATATTACAACATAAACTGTCTGTAGTTTAAAGGGCCCATGTTACGCTTTTTTCTGGTCTATGTCATAATGTAGTTTCCTCATCACAAACACACCTGGAGTTGTGTTTTGTTTCATTCACACATGTTTAATACGCATGTTTTCTCCTGGCTTGTGTCACTATAGGTAAAACTTGCTAGGAGATGTTCTTGCTTTGCCTGGAATGTTCCACAGTATGGTTTTAAACTGGTAGTATACCTCTGTTCAGATCGGTTGAGATGCAATTATCACAGTAATAATGTGTATTTGTTCATGTTTTTATTGATAGAAACACATGTAATTGAATAAATGCAAGGTACATAATGCCATACTGCGCAACATCCCAGTCAAAGCTGCCTCTTTACTGAGACAAGCAGATGGACAACCCTCCACCACAAAAGCTTTTTATGTCAACCTAAGCAGTGGTGGATGAACTACTAGTAGTAGTAGTAGTAGTAAGTAAAAGTAAAAGTATCACATGAAAATAATCTACTTCAGAACAAGTATTTCAGTAACTGTTTAAACATGTACTTTAAGAGTGAAAAGTAAAAGTATTTCACATAAGTGTTTTGTTAAATGTGAAATGTGGCAATATTGATTACAAAATTTTGGTCAACTGTTGTAATATGAATCAATTTCTTAATTTTTCTTAAGAATTTTGTGTGTTTATTTTGTTTGCTCAAAGCCATATGTAAGTCTTACTTTTCAGTCCAATTCAAAAATGTAGTGGGGTAGAAAGTACAGATATTGCTCTCAAATGTACTGAAGTAAAACTAAAAAGTATCCACTGTAAAACTTACTTAAGTAAAGTACAGATACCTAAAAATTCTACTTAAGTAACAACACTGCACCAAACAGAACTGAAGCTGTTGTTGTTACACTGAGGTAAAGCTCATTTTAGTGACACACTCAAGACTCTGATTAGATCTGATTCATTGTCATTGGATTGTATTGTACTGTATCAGAACAGGCCATCGGCCATTCCCAGCAGTTCTACTTTTGATACAAACAAACACACATTCAAACAGTCTTAATATGGAGTCTTAACGAGCAGGTTACGGAAAGAAAATATCTTTTAAAAAGTGCTCCTGTAGCTCTGATGAGACCCTCATGTGTGCTCCTCTGTGTGGGTCAGGCCAGAACAGTTGGTGAGGAGCAGATGTGAGTGGACTGAGTCATTTTTCTAGTCTAGTGTCACTCTGCCTAATGCAGCTGCAGAGACACATATACCTCTGCTGCTTTGTGGAGAAGATAGGAGATATACTAATAATAAAAGAAGAGCTAGTTAGAACCAACTATGTGTTTTAGGGCAGGACAAAGCTAGGACCATCCGTAAGTTTCAGAACAAAGAGAAGTTGGGACAATTTCCATAGCGATTAAAAACTGTAAACTAAAGGTTCTAGCTTTTGAATGGTGAAAAGATAAGAACCTTTTTGTCCGACAATGGGGAAATTACAAGGTTGCAACCGACAGACAGCAGAGAACAGTGAGACAATAGAGATTCAAAAATGTGATAAATAAGAAAATACTCTTAAATTTAACACAACACTGTGCAAGTATAATCAAATAAAGGGCTACAGCACTATTATGTACAATAAGTGGCTCTGTCTGTTATTGGTGAATGGTGAAAATGTGTCACTTCACACGGGAAAATGCCAAGGAGAACAAAATGGCCTTCTTAGATTGTGCAGTAAATATAGGAGAGGACCGGTCTTCAGGAAACCCACACACACTGACTAATACCTGCTGGTTGAGTCACCATATCACAACAGGGAATATGAACATAGAAGGAAAGGTGTAACTGTTCCTTACACAGTGGGTGTGTCTGAAAAGCTTCAGAGAATTTTTAGACAGTATGAAATCCTGATCTATTTCAAACCCACAAACACATTAAGACAAAAACTGATTCAGCCAAAGGACAAAACCCCGAGCCACAAACAAAGTAATGTGATCTACTCTATTCAGTGTAGTGAAGAGTGCAGTGAGCTTTACACTGGAGAAACTAAACAGCCACTACATAAGAGAATGTGCCAACACTGTCGAGAGAGCAGCTCAGGACCCCAGTCTGTTGTACATCTCCACCTCAAAGACACCTCAAGTTCAGATCTCAGCCAGAGAAAACAAATGGTTTGCGAGGGGAGTTAAAGAAGTTATTTTGTTAAGAAATACAGTCCATCTTTGAACAGGAACATCATTTATCTCCTAGTTATAACTCCATCCTCAAACCTAAATCAAAACAAGGAAAACAACAGTGATAGCCAGTATGGTAATAGCCAGTATGCTAATAGACGTGAGCGCACCCATTAGGAGCCTGAATGATTATGCAAATATGACTCAGGCGCAGTTCACACTTAATAGACCTCACTAACAAACAAAAACAGTATGCAAATAGCTGTGTTTCAGTGTAGTTTCCTCCTTGCTTCAGACAGATTTATGGCAGTGTCCAGCAGTAATCTGACCAGAACTGAAGAAGCGGCTTGGATGAGTGGCAAAACATGTTCACTCAACTTCAGTCCAGTGCTTTTACTATGAATGCTGAAAGTACTCACCTTTAAACAGGAAGTTAAACTCGTGAATAACCACACGTGCACAGACAGAGTTTATTCAGAGGTGCACTTTATTTACAGGTACACTACATAACTTTTAATTAGTATGCAGCCTGTTGTAGTGTACTGTAAAATGAAGCATGACTGTGTACATAATGTTCTCAGGTTCTATAAAAGACAGGCAAACTGTATGTGAAAAGCTCAGAGGTCTGTACTTCAGATGCAGAGTATTATTATTGGAGTCACACCTAAAAATGTCTTGCATCTTAGTGACTTTATTTCTAGACAAGATCTAGAAAAGCTGGTAAACACATGAATATCAAGTAGGCTGGACTTTTCTAACAGCCTGTCTCACAAAGTCCTCCATCAGGCAGCAAGAAACCGATACAAAATGCTGCTTCGAGGGCGGTTACGGATAATTCCAGTCTCTCACAGAACCAGTTTCAAAATTCTTATCTCGAGCCACAAATCTCTAAATGGTGGAGGTCTAAAGTATCGGACGGACCTGCTAACTCCCTGTGAGCCCCTCAGATCAGCTGGGACGGGTCTGCTGGTGGTTCCTCGACTTCGGACCAAACACGGTCAAGCCTCACAGGGTTTTAGTGCTTCCCAAATGTGGAAGTCTTTACCAGAAAAATAATGAACGGCAAAGCAAAGCATGAATGTGTATATTGACAGAACTTGAACGGTTTAATTAATGGTAACGCTCATACTTTTGCTAACTATGTGAACGTTAATATTTTGCAAACTGCTGTGATTTGAATTCTGTGTAAAGCACTTTGAGTTGTCTGCGCGCATGAAAAGTACTCTACAAAATAAACTTGATTTGATCTAATGAAGTGAAAGTTGTTGTTTTAGTGCGATCGTTACAGTCATTTTCTCAAGTGTGGAATAATGACATAATGTTGGCTGCATTAAAACGGCTAAGGATCTTTGTAATTCACGTCCCCTCCAGGTTTATAGCTTTGGTGCAACAAATAAAAAGAGTAAATAATTTGATTTATTATAACAGCGCATTTAGGAGACGTCTAGCGGTATGACATCACTGTATTTGTCTTATGTTGTTATCTCTGGGATCTATTTCGAAACAAGTTGCAACGTTTCATTTGAGAACCACATCTGAACCGTTCAAATTTTTTAGTAGATTATTTTTCCAGACCGAGGTTTAGTTTGTTTTCATACCTGCCTTTGTCTGAAAAAAAGAACTGATTAAAATAAATGGTCATTAGTCCAGATGAACCTCACTGGACTATGTATGAACTGATCCATGGGTTTAGCTCAAGGAGGATCCTGGTTTTATTTGTGTATTTCTTAATCTCTTATCAGACTAATCTGGATTACGTCTTCAGGATAAACAGAGAATCTCTTATCTTTAGTTTCGAACAGAGATAAAGTTATAATGATTTTAGTATTTGTGGTTTTAATCATCACAACGACAGATAACGTACAGTATATATAAACAACAACACACGTCAGCAAGTTTACTTAAAGTGTCTCTATGTAACTTTTAAGGGTAAGGTTCAGTTTATTGGGAAAATTTGTCCTCTGCGTTTGACCCATTCTTTCAAAAACAGGAGTCAGGAGCAGCGGGGACCATTTCCAGATCTTGAGCTATGGACATGCTGTTGGAGGTGTTATTGCACTGCCTGGAAAGTTCCACAATATGACATTAAATTGATTTACTTTCAAGGAGACATGCAGGTAATGCCACCAGGCCAAGTTACTGGTCTGATCTGTGGAGAGGAGACTCTGCTCCCAGTAAGAATGGATGTTTTTCATGGAATTTAAAACAATAAAACCCTGTAAATGACTATTATAAAGTTGTTATAGATCATTATTACATTTTGCAACCACAAAAAAGTCAAATATTTATCCAGTTTATCACCAGAAAAGAGCAGGTTTCACATCTACTGTTAAAATATATGTTAAATAAACTTACAAACTGCAACTTTCGGATTGTTTTATGGCGTTTTATTCACAACCAAAGATATTTTTCTCTCATAAAGTTTTCTATATTGAATGCATTGCTTTGTCATATTCATAAGGTCACCCTGACACTGACCCAGTGCAGTCCACGTTATAAAATCATCTTCTCATGTTGGAACTCACGTCTAAAAACTTTCTTTTCTTTTCTAATCTGACAGGACCTGACACCCTGGATCAGAGAGGATTATGGGTAATACCGATGGTCTTACCGGTCAGCGTTTGATGCTTCATGACGCATGTTTCTCCTTAACATTTATCTCCGGATAAACGTTCCACTGGCAGGTACACACGTGTTGGCTTTCATGCACTTTGGGAACACTGCATTGACTCACACTTAAATCTGTACTTCTGTGATACTGTCTGTGTCTGTCCATCTTTTGTTGCTTTTTCTACGAGTTTAGCGAGGGGTGGGCAACATGCCAATCACAATTTTTTACTGTCCATCGTTTATCGCGGAGGTTACGTTCTACAACACTTATTTCACCTCAAGAGCTGCTTTTACAATATATCTGTACCGGGGCAAGACAAATAATCCCAAACATGTGGAAAAAATGGGCACAGAGCTTTTAGCAGAGGTCCTCAACATGACAGGAATAGACCACTCTAACGATAACATTCTCTCATTCTTTGACTTTATACGTCACGTCTAATTACACAAAATGACAGTTGTCGGTGAAATATACAGTTAATTTAACCAACTCAAACACACGTATGTTATTGGTCCCAGTCTGCCCCTCGTCCACTTAAATCAAAAGTGCTTTTATTTGTCCTTTGGGAGACTGGTCTGAAAAAATACACATTACTTACCAAGATAAACATCGGGCATGTCGATCAAACGGGAAAATTCCAATCTCTTTTTCCTTCAACTAAAATGGAATTGTAGGATCTTGGTGTATTTTTGTGGCATCTCACCAGCTGGGTTGGGTAATTAGAAAGGTTGTGTCTTTTATAGGACTTGAGAATGCCCAGTCTGGTCTGATCTCACAGGCCAAGCAGAGTTGGGCCTGGTACGTACTAAAAGGGAGGCCGCTGGGATTTGAATGTGAGTAATGGAACCACTTTTTGAAGCCATTTGGAGGGAAAAAAACATTTGATTTTTTGACCCATTTGATTCACATTCTTGTTTTTGTCAGATTTGTTGTCTTTTGTGGATCAGCCCAATAATAAGACTTTAATAATAAACCAGATCAAAACATCTACAACTCAACAGTCATATTCTACCATTGAACATGACCCGCCTCAGTTTTAAAGGCGCACTTTGGAACTTTTCTGGTGGCGAGCCTGCTACCTGCATATCCTCATAAAGGCGTCATAGCTTTGTCTAGAATGTTACATGGCATTCATTTTATCTTCTGACTGGCACCACCAATTCAATTTTATTTATATAACACACGCGCACACACACACACACACAAAACTTAAATACCTAAAATATATAAATATATACAACATCTACAAATATACAGATAATACAATATTACATAAGAGACAAATAATAAAACACCACAATATCCTTAGCAAAAGACAAAATTAAATCTGTCAACTGGACTCAACAAAACAGGAACAAAGAGAACAATAGGTGGCCATATACAGGTTGAATAGAGTCGTTAAGGCTGAAACTATAGACAATATCTGTCTACAGTTTCAGTGTATTTAGCTCCTCCCTTCAGACAGATATAAGGCAGTGTCCAGCAGTAATCTGACCAGAACTGAAGAAGAGGCTTGGACGAGCAGTGAAATGTCTTCACTCCTACAACGATTTGTCCAGTTGACAGATTTAATTTCATCTTTTGCTATGGATCAGACCTGGACGACTGAGGGATTACACAGACATCACAATATCCTGTCTCACAAGTATTAAAGAGGTGGGTTTTCAGTCTAGTCTTAATAGGCCAAGTTACAGATCACATCTGTGGACAGGCTGCCCTGTTCACTGTGAGAATGCATATTTTTCAAGATATTTGCAGCAATAAAACACTTGGAATTCAATAAATGCAAGATAGATGTTTTTAATGCCATCTAGTGGAACATTTCAGAAGCAAAAACATCTCAATGGAGACAAGCAGGTGTCCGACCTCTCAACTAGAAAAGTTACAGAATGTACATTTAATGTTTAAACTCTGAGCAGTTTAAAGTGTCCTGGTCTATTGACAAATGCATTATGATGTTTATGTTGTATATTTAATGGTTAACAGCCTGGAAAACAAATACATTTTTCGGAGTTTTCCCATATCCTTCTCTCTAATTGTTTCCACAGGCGTGCGCTCAGAGAATGAGAATATGCTCTGGCGTCTGCAATCTGTTCTTAATGAAGCGAAGCATCCATCAGGCCCATGCTGCAGAGGACACACCGTCCCGTCCAACAATGATGAGTGTGTGATGGGACGTAGTGCCAACTGTGAGTGCAGGGCAGAGATGGGCAGAGGAGTAACAGAGACTACAAAATGTATTCAACAGAGTAAATGGGATGTCCAAACACTAAATAATGCACAAAATCTAGTGTTTTCAAAGGATAAACACAAAATGAGAAACAAAAGTCACATCTGAAGGAGCGATGCAAGAAACACTAATGTCCAAATCATTTCATTCTGTCAACATAAAAGTTTTGCTCTGTAAACTTACTGTCACTTCACAACAAAAGGCTAACCGCTACGCTAAATCTTTTATTCCTTCTACCATAAAAGTTTGAAATGGAGAGTAATTTTGCCAATGGTCACATTTTTATACAACGCTTTTCCACTTTCAAGACACTCAAAGTACTTTACAACAAGGAACCAATTACCCATTACACACATATTCACACACACATTCACACACACATTCACACACAGAAATACGCAGAGACTGGGGACGAGGTGGGATAAGTGTCTTGCTCAGGAAGACAACAACAGTATTCATCCGTGGGAGCTGGAATCGCACCGCCAACCCGTGGATTTGGTGTATGTTGATGTTATTTCTGATGTGTGAATTGTTTGCTGGGATAGTTCTGTGGTAAGAATTTGAGTCAAGTGGCAGTTTTGAATTCTAAAAATAAATCCTTAATCCCAGAAAATTCCAATCAAATTCCGGGTTATCTGCAAACAGGTAGTAAGTAAATGTGTTTAATAAAATGTAAGCACCCACCTCTGGTAACACTAGAGATGTTTTATGTGAAAACCACTTCAATATCGAGCTCCTGACAGCTGCCATCTCTCAGTGCAGTTTAGTGCACAGGGCTGCTGTAAATCCACTCACTCAAGGACACGGATATTCAAAGATGAGAAAAGTACTGCAAATCTGAAGTAAAATATGGCTACATCATCGAGATAAAATTTGCCATCAGACTGTATGAGGTCAAGGTCCTGTATTACACAAGCTTTAAACCATGTTATAATGTTGTTACCTCCTCAAAAACACAGCTGGAGTTGTGTTTTATTTCTTATTTTTTATTTCTAATCCTGTTTTACATCTCTAAAACTCAAAATGCTCCGTTCCACCTTGTGATGTCATGAAGCAGTAATTTTGAAGTTCACAGCTACTATTTACCTTTAATTCAGTAGAGACTGGCAATTCCAGGGTTGAAATCATCCAAATGATTCTAGTGAAGGTGTATGGAGTTTAAAAACACAGTAGAGCACTTCCTGTATTACCACATGATGACATCACAAGGTGGAACAGAGTGTTTTCTGTTTGAGAGAAGAACTCTCCCTCACTATGCAGGGTTTAACATGTGTGAATGAAACAAAACACAACTCCAGGTCTGTTTGTGATGAGGAAACATTATAACATCGATCAGAAAACTGTATAATATGGGCCCTTTAATTCACATTGTGTTTTACTGCCACTGTTACTTACCATGTTCTAACACTTCTTCCAGCTTTAGTTCCTCTGCACTGCAACTACTAGAACGCTTAAGACGATCAGGGTGAGGTAGAGCAGCCACACCTTGTGCTAAAATAAGAGTACCCTCCATTGAATAACAATATTAGAAGTACAAAGTAGAAGTGCAAAGTAGTGGGCCAATCTCTCAAGAGAAATTGAGACGTTTTTGTTTTCCCTGGGATATTCCACAGTATAGAATTGAACTTATCTAAACACATAAACTCAATAACATAGTTTAGTTGAGTGTTTATTTGAGGAGACAAAGTACAGAGACATTAAATATATTACATTATTTTCTGATCTCTGTTCTAATGTTGTTTCCTCATTACACACAGACCTGGAGTTATGTTTTGTTTCATTCACACACGTTTAACACACAATCCCAGGGAAGACCTAGGACACGCTGGAGGGACTATGTCTATGGCTGGCCTGGGAACGGCTTGGGGTCCCACTGGAGGAGCTGGAGGACGTGTCTGGGGCTAGGGAAGTCTGGGAGTCCCTGCTTAAACGGGATAAGTAGGAGAAAATGGATGCATGTTCTTATTATGAACTCATACATTCTTACTGTGATGGGCTTGCCTCTCCACAGATCTGACCTGTAACTCAAATGGAGCTAGATAATACCATACCATGTGGAGTATTCCAGGCAAAGCAACAACTTATGGGATAGAAAAGTGTCATAGTGCACCTTTAACTCTAATAGTTAAGCTGAATAAAACAACATTTCACTTCTGCAGTCCACGTGTGTACTTTCCCCCATTATCCCTTTCCTCTTTTTGATTTATTCCGATCTCTTGGTCAATATTAGTGCTGTGTGAGGGTGAAGCGCCAGATGCTACAGAGAGGTCAAACACAACATTTACAACATTTATGAATGCTGTGTTGAAAACGGTGTTTATTTGAGCCAAGAAACACTGAGGAGGATCTGATCTCCATATCTGACACTTCCTCTAAGGAGAAAATACAATGATTTTGTCCAAACCAATTTCATCCAAAGTCAGCGCTCCTCTTTGAACGTGGAACAAGTCAATAAACAAAAACAGCCTTCTGTTTGGTATTTCAGGGTTAGGAGAGAATCCAAACACATCTGCCTCCTCTTGTGTTACCTTGTGCTATTTGTACTTACTTTTTGGCAGAAAAAGGAAGTAAAACCTTGGGACCAGTTGCACCTGTTTTCTGAAACGTATCATTTTTTTTGTTATATTCAACAGATTTGTAGCATTAATCTTGATGTTGGAAGTTCTTTGACTGACCCTGAGTGTACTAGTGTGTTGAGTAAATCACTTTTGAATACTAAAGTCTGAGAAATATTTCACCTTTGTTAGTGACAGACAAGACATTGACCTTTAAAGTAAATGGTCACATTTTTATATAACGCTTACATATAATCTTCAAGGCTCAAAGCAGTTTGCATCAAGGAACCACTCACACATTCACACACACATTCATACACCAGTGCACACAGACACTGGTGGGTTAACAACATGTTGGATCGCAGTGTGACTCTGAAGTGCTGTATGTTTGCAATGTGTTTTCTCAACAACAAAACCCACAATATCGATGAAACGTTCTGCACCGACAAAGACGCCGACGAAGGTTTGAACTTTGAGAGAGTTTAAACAAGAGAGAAATGTGAGAAAATGTTAATACCTGTGTGAGAAAAGTGTATAAAGTGTGTGGTGAAAAACATATAGAATATTTGTAAAAAATAAAGCTGATACTTTTATAACAAAACCCCCGAGATAAACCAAAATTCTGATTTAAAAAAAAAAAAAAATCATACACGTTTTTTTGTAGTTTTCTCAGTTCTGGTCAGTTTTATAATTGAACTTCCTTTGACACAGGCGGCAGATGTGACTTACACCATAACCGTTAGCTAAACACCATTCTGTAAACAACGGCTAATTTACACTAAAGTAATTACTGGACAAATAAAAATCTTTGACATCTTTATTTAGTTCAATAAATAAAATGTGTTCCTTGCGCATACATTCCACAGGACTTGTTTGGATTTCTGTTCTGTGGGGAACTTTGCTGTAAATTAATAATTGAACTGAATGCATTTTTAAACTTTTCAACTTTTCTGCACAAACTGCCACTTAAAACTATGAAAAATATTCTCCATAACTAAACAATAATTGGAAAAACATGAAAAGCTTGAAACTATAGGGGCGGTTTAGAATATTCGTCACGTGAATGAAATCATATCGACCCAAAATAGCGGGCAACACTGGATCCGGCTGCCTCGCTGACCCTGCACTCTGCTCCATAATAGATCCCATTTGCCTGGACATGTAAAGAATAACCTCACATATGAGACACATTTACTGTTCTTTACAGTTGTGTTGGATGATTGAATCTTGGCTGGTTTTTTAATAGTGTTTCATGTTGGAATCACGCGAGGGGGGGTGGTCTTCCTGCAGAGGTCATGGACAGGGTGAACGAGCTAGATTGGAACATAAATTGATAGAGAAAAAAACACATGAGCTTGTTTCAGTTTGTTTCATCTCAGTCAGAGCAGATGGGAATATGGAGATTCGGATTCAATCGTGCAACACTGTAAAAAATAGTGTCGATTTTGAGTAAATATGGGCAAGTTTCAGATGACATCACAATATTATATACACTGTGTACCGTGTTTCCCGGACTATAAGCCGCGCTTTTTTTCATAGTTTGTCCGACTTATACTTGTGTAACAGTGTGACAGCTACGCAGAAGAGGAATCATCTACTTCCTGAGCAGGTGGAGTTGTTCAGAGGCGACAACGAGGATGAAGAATTCAATGGATTTAGTGATTTGGAGTGAGATTCAGAGTGAACTTGTGAGCTTGTTTTTTATGCTTTATTTATCTGACTAGCTGTTAATTCATAGATAAAATGTCTGCTCTTGGTCTTAGATTTTGTAAAATAAATTTCCCCAAAACTGATACTTATAGTCCAGTGCGACTTGTGTTTTTTCTTCATTATTATATATATTTTTTATACTCCAGAGTGACATATAGTCTGAAAAATACAGTAGCTTTTCTTGTGGAGGGTCTGCAACTTTCTTGTCTCCATGACGATGTTATTGCTTTGCCTGGAATGTTCCCCAGTATAGCATCAAACTTACATATATCTCCAGGGAAACAAACAAGCTAGCAGTCAGATCTGTGGAGAAGCAACATCGCAAGTTCACTGCAAGAAACTATGACTGATAAAACTAACTTTAGCTGAGTGAATAAAGGATTGTTATATAGGCTGGTTTAATGCAACACTGTGGGACATTTTATGCAAAGGAATAGCATCCCTCCATGAAGACAGAAAAGTGACATAATGCAGCTTTAAATTGAATGATGAAGTTGTGTGATTTCATGTATATTTGTACAGTGAGTTCTGCTCTCTGGTCTCCTCTGCTCAGTGTGTGATGATCTTCCAGGTGTCATTTCAAAACACACACATCGTTCATTCAGTCTGTGTTTCTCCTTGATCTAAGTGAGATTAAAGGTCAGGAGCTGCAGGAGACGGCGATAACAAACCAGATGTGTAATTCTTGTCTTTTTAAATGAGCCATAAACCTGTCTGCAGAGTGTTGCAGCTGAGGAATGATAAAACTCTGGCTGATATCTGTGGACACTGTAACTTTCAGAACAGAAGAGGCCAAACTTTTTCCACTGAGGGACAAATATTGGAACATTTTAAGTGGAGGACAATACAGTGAGTCAGGACCTGGATCCTATTGTACTATATCCTATATGTTTAACCTACAGTATAATAACACATAACAACAACAGGCAGATTCTGAATTTAATTAATGTTGTCTCTGTTTTAGCAGTGCAGCTCGTTCAAAGTGTTTTATTTTGAAAGGTCTGCTTTTCCAGTGTCCGTAATCACACTCTCATCAGAACAGTCTGATCCCGGCGCTGTCAAACAAGGAAAACATGTTTGAACAAAACGCCAGAACCACTCATGTGCTTCCTGTAAATGCTTTGACTTTTTAATGAGCTACATGAAGTGATTTTATCCTGTATTATTTAAATGACAAGAGACACGTGGGTATTTTTGCAGTTGGGTTTAGAGACGAGTAGCAAAATACTTCAGGCTACTCGAGTAAGACGAGTGTTACCTCATAATAATGTTACTCAAGTAGAAATACAAAGTGAGTGGGTCCAGGAGTTTACTCAGGTAAGAGTAAAAAGTATTTGTCAAGGAGGTAATGTTTGAATCATAATTTTAAAGTTAATGTAATATCATCAACATGAAGTTTTTCACAACATGAAGTTAGTGTCACTAATAATAATAATAATAAATTTTATTTATATTGCACTTTACATTTCAGAGAAATCTCAGAGTGCTACAGACACAGAAGAAACATATAAAACATTATAAATCAGAGAAAGTAATAAATAAAAAGACATTACAACTTAATTTACATTTGCAGACATTAAAATAATTAATAGCTGTAAAAAAACAAGTTAAAAAGTCATAAAACTTGATAAGACTTTAAACGAAAGAATGTCTTAAGGCCTTTTTTAAAGGCCTTGACACTTTGTGGTGCCCTCAGAGACTCTGGGAGGACATTCCACAGTCGAGGGGCAGCAGCCTGAAAGGCCCTGTCTCCCATAGTGGAGAGTCTGGTCCTGGGCTGGTGGAGGCAGTGAGTGGTGGATGAGCGGAGATTGTGTGAGTTCGTATGTGGGGTGAGGAGCTCTGTGAGATAGGCAGGGGCAGTTCTATGGATGCACTGGTAGGTGAGGAGACAGATTTTGTAGTGTATCCTAGACTGGATAGGCAGCCAATGAAGTGAGTGGAGAACAGGGGTTATGTGGTCATATTTGCGCCTCCTCGTCAGGATCCTGGCAGCACAATTCTGGATGTGCTGGAGCTTTTGCAGGCTCCTGCTGGGGATCCCGACGAGGAGGGCATTACAATAGTCGAGCCTAGAGGAGACAAAGGCATGGATCAGTTTTTCAGCACTACTTCCTGTTCAAGTTTATCTCTATGAGGGTTTTGCAGAGTCATGATAAAATGAATAAATATTTAAAGATGAGGCAGTGACAGGGAGCTGCAGGTGGGTTAGGGGTCAGGGGTCAGAAGTTAGGGGGTTAGGGTCAGACATTGGACAGGGAGCTGCAGTTGGTTGGGAGGCAGGGGTCATATGTTAGGCCCTAACATATGACCAATGTCTGACCCTAACCCCCTAACAGTTAAGGGGTTAGGGTCAGACATTGGACATGGAGCTGCAGGTGAGTTAGGGGTCAGAGGTCAGGGGGTTAGGGTCAGACAATTGACAGGGAGCTGCGAGTGTATTAGGAGGCAGAGGTTAGGGGGTTAGGGTCAGGCAGTAGACATGGAGCTGCAAGTGGGTTAGGGGTCAAGGGTCAGAATTAGGGGGTTAGGGTTAGGTAGTGGACATGGAGCTGCAGGTGGGTTAGGGGTCAGAGACCAGAATTAGGGGGTTAGGGTTAGGCAGTGGACATGGAGCTGCAGGTGGGTTAGGGGTCAGGGGTCAGAGGTTAGGAGGTTAGGGTCAGACAGTGGACATGGAGCTGTGGGTGGATGTCACTGTCACATGTTAAACACTACACAAATAAAATAAATACTTACCAGAGACACTTCTGTGTTTAGAGAGAGACATGTTTGTGTCTCAATGCTAATGCTAATGCTAATTTTGGGGTATAATAAAAATTAAAACAACAGCAAACTGAAATATTCCACATATAAAAATAATAGGGTAGCCTTTATTTTCATTAATTTGCATTTTAATAGGTTGTTTAAGTTATGTTTTTTTGATTTGTATAAATGTGACTGTTAGCTTTACCCATCACATTTACCCACAATGGGAAAAGTTACTAAGATTACTGCAAAATGACTCAAACAGGAGTAAAGATGTGAAAGGGTCTGAAAACTACTCAGAAAAGTAGACCTACCACTTTATTAAAAAGCCTGAGCAACTGCATAACTCAGTATCACCCTCCTCCACGTACATAAATATACATTCATTGTAATACTGGCAACATGAAGCGCCAATAAATCAGAAAATTGCAGCAAAATAAACATCTAATTTAGTTGTGCGGCTGGGTCGTCTGAGGCTGAAATCACTCTGCAGGCATGCCTTCATAAATCTGGATCATTTGTCTCATATTTGCAGTTGCAACAGCGCTGGCTAAAAATGAACACTGCACCAGGGAGTTCCCATAATATTTACCTCGATACATAGAGCAACCGATAAAATCTTTGCCAATAATAAATCTTCTCTATATGACCCACTGGCCATCTGCTGCTGCTCTCCCAAGATGGCTGCGTTCCTCTCTGTTTTCGAAGGATAGCAGAATAAATGAATTAGACAAACATGCAGGACTTTTACAACTGGCCAGATGTTTGAGCAGCTGTGTGAGTGAGAGGAATGCACCGAGGATCCTTTTGCTTTCTTTAAATGTGAAACTAAAATAATGTGTGTTAGTGGTGCGTTTAGAGGTCGTAGGAATATTGAGCGCTGTATTGATCTGGTCTGTGTCTACTAATGTATCTTACAAATGGGTATAGATTTTTTTTACCTGTTGTTAATGGTTTAAAATGTTTTTCTTGTAGATGTTGAAGTCATTATAAAAGTTAAATGTGCAGGGTCGGTGTAGGGTTGCCACACGGCTTTTTCATCTTTTACCTGGCATGTTCTGCAGTATGGCATTAAATCAAGAGACAAGCAAGTTCTAGGTCATCAGGGGTTAAAACAGGTTTGATGCCATACTGTGGAACATTCCAGGCAAAGCAATGACATCTCCATGGAAACAAGCAGCACCTTTAATATTAAGGAGGAAATAATATTAAGCAAAGTTGTAGTATGAGTACTTGTAGTAGTAGTATAAGTAGTAGTAGTAGTAGTGGTAGTATGAGTAGCAGTAGTTGTAGCAGTAATAGTAGTATGAATAGTAGCAGTAGCAGTAGTAGTAGTAGTAGTAGTATGAGTTGTAGTAGGACTAGTATGAGTAGTAGTCGTGGTGGTAGTAGTAGTCGTATTAGTAGTAGTAGTTGTAGTAGTAGTAGTAGTAGTAGTAGTAGTATCAGAAGAATACAAAAATCTATTACTAGCATAGTAATGTTACAAGTAGTCATAGTAGTAGTAGTAGTAGTATGAGTAGTAGTAGGACTAGTATGAGTAGTAGTCATAGTAGTAGTATCAGTAGTAAAATGTATTCCTAGGATATTAGCAGCATCATAATTCGTGGTGTGGAGAGAGCCACATCTAAACATAAAAACATGCAGCACTTGTACAATTTTTTTTTTTTTCAAGGAACAGCAAACCAAAAGACAGAACCAAGTGTCAGAACAACAGACAGCGCCATTACTCTGAGCTTTATTTTCTTAAACTTGAATGAACGGAGTAAACAAAGAGAGTGAGCTCTTCTCCAAAGTAAACATGCTCAGACTGCACACGAGGCGATCTCAAATGCACTGTTATATAAAAACAATCACATCCAATGTTAATACAGAAGGTGTCTCTGTGAAACTGACGACTTGTTTGGACGTGTCTTATGAATGAAAAGAACAGCTCCGCTCCACAACACAGACTTACAATAGAACACAGAGAGGAGTCTGGTATGATTGGTGTTTTATTTATCAGGACATATTGTGCAAGATGCCATTGTTTTGAGGATCTCTGTTACACTCCCCCTCACACAGGCTCAGTGTTGTGTACTTTCTACAACTGGCTCAAAAAATAAAAAATAAAAAGAAATGTGTTGCTCATGAACATGATCTGCAGCTATAGCAGGTCTGGCAGCGTGGCACGTTGTTTTGATGATGTTTATGACAGAAGTGTTAAACCAATATTGTAATTTAAAATGTCCAAACTATACGTTATAAATATTGACCTTATTCCACCCATCTTTGCCTCTGAGGGCTGCTGAACAGCCAAAACATGTCATAAAGTACACTGATTTGTGTAAAATGTCATACTGATTCTGTGCGAGGCTTTGGAACGGCTTTATAGTCCCTATAGAACTTATACTACCTGTCAAAAGTCTGGACACACCATCTCATTCAATGTTGTTTTTACTACTTTCTACATGTTAGATGCATATGGAAGACATCAAATATATGAAGCAAGATATGTGGAATAATGTAGGAAAGAAAAAGTTGTAAAACTCTACAAAAATATTTTTTGACAAAGCAAATATTTTTAATATTTTATATGTAGTTGTTCACCTTTATTCTTTGCTACATAATTACATATAACTTACTTCATATATCTTATGTCTTTCTTTAAAAAATAAATAATAATAATAAAAAAAAAAACATTGAATGAGAGGGTGTGTCTAAACTTTTGACTGGTGGTGTCTTTGCTGTCAACATCAGCAGCCCCACGTAAAATAATACAACCCGAATGACGACTGAGGCACCCACAGTAACTTACTGAATAAGGTGGATGTCACAGACAAAAGCTTAAAATGTCTTCTTTAATTAATTTATCCCCTTAAGACCTGAGCTCTTGCAGGGCATGGCATTATTCATTCCTCTTTGTTATTTGGGCTGATTGGACCTGATGAGTGTAAAAATAAAGACTTTCCTTTATACATTTTGAGAAAAATGATGTCCACATATGACGATGTTCATTCTACAAAATAAAAGCACATTTGAATAATGATTTGCAAAAACTATTTATTAAGTGAATGAACACAACAACATTTGTCCTGAGTAAAAACAAAATGAGAAACAACAATTGTGCCTCTTGGAACAATGTGTCTCATGTGAAGAGCTGCAGACAGGAGCAGGAGACATGAGCCTTTAACAAAGTGCATCTTGAATCTAAACTATGATGTGTTAAACTCTTCTGTTGCCTTTAAATGACAACTTAATGTCCTCACATGTGGACACCAGGACTTTGGAGAGTTTTGAGAGAAAAAATTGCATTGTGGCCTAAACAACCGAAAAATGAGTTGTCAACATATGAGGACACCAGGTCCCAGGAGGTCCCTGTCCCATTTACACCACCCGCTGTCCACCGGCCTGTCCCTGCCCCATTTCCACCACCCGCTGTCCACCGGCCTGTCCCTGTCCCATTTCCACCAACCGCTGTCCACCGGCCTGTCCCTGCCCCATTTACACCACCTGCTCCTTTACTCTTTTTACTCTTTTTCATGTTATTCCTTCTATCTTTCAGGTATGAAGGGCATACACACCGGTCTTCAAATACCGCCTTGCCATAATTTTTTTTTATAAATACTTAGTTTAAAATAACAAAACTAAAACATCAATGTCGAACGTGGTGCGTTTAGAGGTCGTAGGAATATTGAGCGCTGCATTGATCTGGGGTAGTTGGATGAAGCAAGTCCAATGTATCTTAGAAATTGGCTATGGATTTTTTTTTACCTGTTGTTGATGGTTTAAAATGTGTTTCTTGTAAATATGTTGAAGCAATTATGATGGTTAAAGATGCACTATGAAACTTTTCTGATGGAGAGACCACCACCTGTTTGTTGTCATAGAGATGTTATTGCTTTTTGCTGGAATGTTCCACAGTGTGGCATTAAATCTCCATGGAGACAAGCGGGTGGGGTCAAGTTCATATTTACACTGTATGAGGTTGTGGTTCTTGGACTGTACTCTGTGGTATCCATGGAGATGGAGTGCTTGTCCACTGATCCAAAGGTTGTCGGTTCAAATCCCACTCTTGACATAAACATCACTGGTAGAGCAGAGGCAGATTCACTCATCCACAGTTTGGTGGTGCGATTCCAGCTCCCACCATACACATGTGTGTGTACAGTGGTGTATGAATGTGTGTGTGAATGTGTGTTGATGTAAAGTGCTTTGTGTGCCTTGAAGGTGGAAAAGAGCTTTATAAAAAATGTGACCAAATACAGAATGACCATATTTACCATATTTCTTATGAATGAGATTGTTCTTCATGTGTTATTAAGGCTATTTAAGGTGTAGTTTTTATAAAGAGTAACCCAGTTATTATAAAGAGTAACCCAGTAGTTGCCCCAGTATACACAGAAACGTCCTGAACTTGAGACATGTATATCTTCAGTTGTGTTTCCCGGTGTCAGACATCCATTTGGTGCTTTTCAGAGTCTGGACTGTGATGATGTCATACTCACAGATGGGGGCACGAGACAGTTTCCACATTGTTTACATTGTACTTTGCCATGAAGTATCCAAAAGGTAAATGCACAAATGTTGAACCTGATCATTTCTCTTAGTGACTAGACCCTAGAGTTCCTTACATTTTAATCATTTTAGTTGCCCCCGTATGTGTTAAATATTATTGGCTTGTGGAATGTTGTGAAACCCAACAATTCTGAACAAAATATACAATCACATTTTTCAGCGGCCTTGTGACTATGGGCACTGTCTCATTGAAACTGGGTCAATTTTGTTCTTGTAGATTAAGTCTTTGTTCATGCTTTATTAAGGCTAATTAAAGGCTAATTATATAAAGAGTAACTCAATAGTTATGTCATTGTGCAGTCCATCCTTTTAAGACGTCATTTTAGGCCATAATCTGTGTTTAATGTGGTAAATTCATGGACCCATCGCTAAACTCCAGATGGATTTTCTGACTAATTTAGTTCATTAATAAATTCTCCCATAGCGTCACATAGAGACCCCTGCCCTCCATCTCAAATTATTACTTCAAATTCTTTAACGTCATGATCTTTCACTCAGAAAGCAACCCCATGCATTATATTTCATTGTTGCTATGGCCACACTGTCTCTAGGGAACTGGGTTAATTCTGCACATATAGATTGAAGTCATAATTCAATTTCATCCAGTACATTTTCATTTAAGACATGTCTGCTTCCAGCTAACTCTGATATCACACAGCACTCCATAACCAATACGTCTGCACACACACACATACACATACACACACATACACACACACTGGGTTTGGATTACACTGATTTGCTTTAATTTTCTGCAGACTAATTTTAACTATTGACTACTTACCACAACCTAAGCCTTAACCTGAACCTATTAATCCCATGTCTTAACTTTAAATCATGTTGTTGATTTAACTATAAAGGATTTACACCATGGGGACTGGAAAATATTTGCAAGTCCCATGTTATGCTTTTGTCTGCTGTAACTATAATAATAATATGACACATGCAGAACATTAATTTAACTAATGGATCATTTTGGAGCATCCTGGGCAACTTCTGAACCATTTGAATAAACAAAACAACCGTTGCCCAAAAGAAAAAAACAGACACAGATGTGCCGGGGAAGATTTTTCAATGACTTTGTATTATATTATATTGAGAATCAATAGGAAACACAATATAGCATTATAAATATACAGTAATGCATTATCAGCTGTAGAGTGTTGCAGTGTGCCTAACATTTTCATTTGGATGCACCGAGAGCTGGAGGCACCAAAACACACTGTTTATTTAAGTCATCATAATATATTGTTCTTAAATAGCTTCAACAATAAATAAATGGCTAAATAAATGTAATATGTTAGTGTAAATAAGTGCAGAGTGAGACCTCTTACTTTCAATTTCAATTTCATTTTGTGTCTAGTTTTATTTTGATTGTCACCTCGCTCATTGGCAGCCTCATTTAAGTAACTAAACCCAGTGGAGCTGCAGGTTTGATGCTCTAAAGATAAATAGTGTCTCATTCACAAACAGATGAAAAAAGTCAAACTTCTGAGCTCTGTGGTGCAGTTAGCTCTGTGCTCAGAGTGTGACCTGACGCAGCGGCCTCTGACTGGCTTTAACAGTCTGCTCGGACATGAGGCCAGAGTCAGGGAATTAATGATTTTTTCATTTAGTGGTCAATTAAAACTGTGATTTAAGTGTGTTTTATACAATTTAATCCGCATTTATAATGAGGAGAGAGGAAACAGGAGAGCAGATGTGATGAGGATCTGTCACGTGCACCCAAGGACATTTTTAGTCAAATAAATGACCTTAATAAAGAATGAACAAAGAATGAACAAATAGTTTACTAAGAATGACTCACTTATAGCTAATTCATTAAAGCTCTAAGCTTAACTAAGCCCTAAATCATTCTTATTAAACTATTGTTCATTATGAATTAGGTCTTTGTTCATGGTTTATAAGGTTAATTAGGCTGCAGTTATTATAAAGTGTATCCAACTAAACATACAAAAAAACTATACCAAAAATATAATAAGCAGTTTGGAGGTAATAAATAAGGTAAATAAGGCAAAGTAAATGTTGTTTCCCTAAGCCACATTGTAAGACCCCTCCTCTTCTTCTGCAGCTCCTTGTCCGTGGAGCCTGGAGGCTGTGCATTATCACACATTCACATGTTTTTGTAGCTCGTGGGGCTCTGTGAGTGTTGGAGATTAAGCAGATTCTATCCTATAATAATCGCATTAGGGCTGTGGACACAAAAGCTTAAAGTTCAGAGGTAATGTACAGAGACTATGTCCCGGATCACTGTACTTACTTTAAATATTGTACTGCACTTTTAAGATTTAGTACATCAAAGTGTAGAGTGCGTGGAGGGGTGAGGGGGTAAAGTGCACTCAGGGTAAGGTACAGTGGAATAATACTCATAATAACCAACAAAATAGTGCTGGAGACAAAATGCATGTTCCATTTCATTTAAAATTTCAGATTAAACTGATTATAATGTGGAATTATTCTTGATTACAAAAACACTGGACTTAAGTTGATGTTATCATTTCATGTTTTGGTTCTCAAGACATTTATTCAATACAAAAGGTTGCCACTTCCTATGACGAAAACCAGCTGGAAATAAATCTAAAGGGACACGCTCTGATGCAGCTCACTGAGTGAATCCTGAATTCCATATAGTGAGAATGAAAAAAGAAAAGTGTACGTGTTCTCTGTAGCTCTGCAGGTTAGGACATAGTGTCTTACATACAGTACGTTGCCTTTAACTTTAAGTCTGAACATCTTTTTACTTTATATGGTAGTTTATGCTCAGATATTTTGTCTAATCTTCTACAGGCCTAATGAAATGACCCCTTGTTCTTGGTGCATGGTTTGTGATTAGTAACAGTTTGGGGCCGTCAGGACTGAGTAAGGGGCCAGGGCAGATCCAGGAGCTGATCTGGGGTCATTCTGGGGGCTCGTTCACAGGTTTAAGTCAAGCAGAAGACACAGGGGCGAGCGACTGATCAGAACACATTAAGATTTCAGAGAGAGACATAAGTTCATCTTTATTTTACTTTCTGTTTAGCGCAGTATTGATCAAAAACAACTTTAGCTAAGTGTTTCTTCATAGTAGTTTTACATTTACGTTGAAAATGGTTACACATCACGTTTTAACCCTGTGTTTGATCTGTGAGTCTAAATCAGGACATTAACGCAGAGCAGATGTGGAGTTAGGTGCAAATTTTCTGAGCAGTCAAGCCTCAAATGCTGGAAAATACCGGATTACTCAAATATGCAGGACTCAATCACAAGTACAGTTCAGAGTAAGCGCTAGTGATGAGGGAAAACCAATACTTGACCAACGCTTTTTCACCTTCAAGGCTCAAAGAGTTTCACATCAAGGAACTACTCACCCAGGGACAGACACTAGGTGGGTTAAGTGTCTTGCCCAAGGACAGAAGGCATTACTCATCTGTGGGAGCACTGCCGACCTGTGGGTGAGTGAATCTGGCCGCTTTACGAATGATGTCTATGTCGAAACTGGGATTAGAACCGTCAACCTTCAGATCAGTGGACAAACTCTCTACGCTCCTGTCGCCCTGGTGGTTAAAGCTGATTTTGCGTAATATTTCTTCTTTTATAAATCGATATCTTAACGCTGTCTCTCGTACGATGCGTGCATAATATTGATTTTCATGTTTTCTTTGTTTTTTCTTGACAGATTTTTATGTAATGTTTGTATTAGGTTCATGAAAAGTATCAAAAAGCAGATACTAATCGATACTTAAACTAGTATCGAAACTAGATACTCATTTACTCAAATATTGATACTGAAAAAACCCTCATAACTGAATAAAGTTTGAGTTTTCCTGAACAGTTTCATCTTGAGTTTCATAAGAACCCTGCATGGTGTAATACACAAATGATATTTAGTGTTGAAAATTACAATACTGTCAATGGAGCTTGAAATGTTAGCATCGTGACAACACTAGTTTGTCGGAATGGGGCACAAAGGAGCAGCTGTTTGATGTTAAAACATTTGTATCTGGAGATTTAAACAGAAACATTGTGAACTTGAGAAACATCACGTCTTCATGGTCCCTTATGTCAGATTATGTCAAAGATCCAAATGTGAACAAAACAGCCAATCATATTCTTACTATGGGAACTCTGTCTCAAACAAACTGGGTTAATTTCATCCCTATAGATTAGACTGAAGTCACAATTCAATTTCTCCCAATAGATTTTCATTTAAGACGTGTCTGCTTCCTGCTAATGTGCTCTCATTTCAGCTCACAGTTCTATGCGATTAGCCAAAGAAATAGTATTTGAAGTTTAAAAGTTGACAATGTAACTTTTCTGGGTGAAGGTCTGTCATGTGTTATCAGTTAAACACTACAACATGATGCGAAAGATGTTAAAGACGTAGTTAAACCATCGAATGATTTGCACGTGCATAAAGGCTGTCCAAAGAAATGCGGTTTTATAAAGACATTTGCTGAGACTTGAGATTTGGGCTTGGACAGGACCCAGACAAAGATCACTGGAGCTTTATGACCCATCAGGGACTAAACAAATTAGTGAAAGGACTAGAACAAATAAACACAGCGATAATCCAATTTCCCACAATCTAAATTTGATGGGATTTTATTTAATAACAGATTACTGTAAGTGATTGTGTCATAGATGAACTCAAATTAACCTTTAGTCTTGCCCAGTTTCTTATTTTGTGCTGGTCCGTGGAGAGACTTGTTCAAAAGTAGAGCTGCTTTAAAATGTGCTTGTACTTCCTGGTTCTAGTCAGGACCCGAGCAGCAGTGTTCTGGATGTACTGCACCT
Organism: Periophthalmus magnuspinnatus; assembly: GCF_009829125.3. Lineage (NCBI taxonomy): Eukaryota > Metazoa > Chordata > Actinopteri > Gobiiformes > Gobiidae > Periophthalmus > Periophthalmus magnuspinnatus. Next base: position 3,328,427 of record NC_047131.1, on the reverse strand, counting down.
GTGTTAAGGCTCGTTTAGAGAGGCCAGTGAGCAGGACGTTACAGTCGTCTAACCCACTGGAGATAAACGCATGGATAAGTCTCACTCAGTCTGGTTTTGACAGTTCACCTTTGATTTTTGCAATGTTTTTTAGGTGGTAAAACGCTGCGGATGTTATTGATTTGATGTGGCTGTTAAAGTTCACGTCTGAGTCCATTATTACTCCTAGATTTCTAGCTTGATTTGAAGGTTTTAGAGAGAGAGACTGGAGGTGACTGCTGACACTTTCTCTATGTTTCTGTGGCCATAGACTGTGACTTGAGTCTTGTCTGAGTTTATCTGGAGAAAGTTGTTTTTCCTCCACACATTGATCTGTTGGATGCAGTGGCAGAGTGAATCCACTGGTCCATATTCACCTGCTGCAGTGAGACATAGATCTGAGTGTCGTCTGCATAGTCGTGGTAGGACACATTATTGCTGCGTATTAACGGCAGCAATTCAATTCAATTCATTTTATTTTTGTAACGCCCAAAATCACAACAACAGTTGTCTCGAAGGGTGTTCATGTTTTGGTTGATGGGGGAAACCGGAGTACCCAGAAGAAACCCATCCAGACACAGGGAGAAACATGAACAACTCCACACAGAAAGGCCTGGGCGACCTGGGGATCGAACCAAACCTTCTTGCTGTGAGGCATGAGTGTTGCCACTCAGCCACCGTGCTGCCTACACACAAAAACAAACAGGAAAATCAAACAACAGGAAAAATCAGACAAAACAAGAAAAATCGACCAGGCGAGGAGGAGGGAGGGGGGCGGAGGAGGGCCGGGCGAGGAGGAGGAGAGCCGGGCGAGGAGGAGGAGAGCTGGGTGAGGAGGAGAGGGAGGCGGGTGGAGGAGGGCCAGGAAGGCCAGGCGGGGAGGAGGAGAGGGTCCAGCTGTCATCGGGGCATCTGAAAGAGTTACACAGGGGGAGTGGGACAGGGGACAACATGTGAATAGCATTGCTGATGAGAAAATAGCATGTAGACATTGAACAACCCCTAGCAATCATTATGTTAACATGGCCCAAAAAGCTAAATTACACAATAGTTATGATTAGACAAATGCTTTAAACTGTCTGAAAAATGCCTTGCTCCTGCCTGAATTGTCTTTGCATTATGGATGGAATTTTCTCCCAACTACTTCCTGTATTTTTGTATTTTTCATTTTTACCCCATAAAGTGCCACTTAACTGATGTCTGGCAGTTGATTTTTTGCCACAGCTGCCCTGGGGGAGGCTGACGATATATGCCATTGGCCCCTCCAGACTCCAGCCACCACACATTTACACATTCAAACAGGATAGAAACATACTAGAGGCTTTCTCTGTTACAGCCATTGTATTAAACTGCGATGATTAACAACCATCTGCAAACCACCAAAATGGATAACCATGAAGAATACATGTACACTATATATGTCCATGGCTTGTGTACATTTATGTTAATATCATTAAATATCCTCTGTGCACTTTCCTTTTATGCAGCTCAAGCTTAAGCGTTTGAAAGGATTGTTATAATGAATTTATGGCCCAAAAGATTTAAGAGCACTCCTCTTTTTCTCCAACTATTAATCCCCAAAGTTTTCCGTAGACTAAACCACATTGTTCCATGTTATTTAAAGAAACCATAAGCCATTTATTTGTTCAAGTGCTGAGTTGACAAGTGCGCTTAATGCTTCACACAGCATTAAGCGCACTTTCCACACTCCCTCAAAATAATGGAATCGTTCTTATTAATGCTGCCGTACCTGATTCTTACTTGACGTGAAATCATGAAAGGCAGAACTAGCCTATTTTAAAGAGGAGGTATTTTAATTCTACGTCATATCTGCTGCTAACACATAGATCACCATGTTTTCTTCTATTGTTTTGAAAATGCTGCAGTATATTCGCCCCAAAACAACGTATTAACATGATGAGTTTCACATCTGTTTTTTTTTTTTTTTGACGCTTTGTCTCCCTTCCCTTTGCTCTCCACGCTAAGTCACTCCCTCTTCAGAGCGCTAGTAGGTGACATAGACTTTTAAGGATTTTAAGTTTTAAGATTAGCGCTGCATAGAATCTTACAGCTAACAGTAAGAAGTGAGAGATTGCTAAAATTGCTAAAATACCCAACCATGCACGGATGATATCTAAAACCTCTCAAGGCTGTTTTTAATGAAGGAACAATGTTACAACATGGTAGAAAACAAACCAAAAAAAAAGTCGCCCCCAGTCCAGGCAGTGTATATTTAGCATAGTAACAATTGCAGTGGTCCAAAGTTATTCCCCACTTACCTTATGCATTCTGACAATCCTAATTATTCAGTGTCAAGAGTGTATAAGCCTTTTCACAGTTCTCAGACAGCCATGATGGTAACGCAACAAATAGCATGTCAACGCACACTTCCTGATTATCTGAGAGTAAAATGCTTTCTACAAACAGTACACAGCAGACTTATTCTGATCTCTAGACGTGCTTCTACTCTATATCTGTTCTGGGGTAAGACACATTTAGCTGAAATAGTTTAAAGGCAGCACTTTCAGCTCAGTATGTTCATTATTTTGTGATGTAACGTTTTCACGGACTGTTTGCAGATTCCCTCACGAACGGCTAATCAAAGAAGTGACAATGGTGTTCGTGTGAAAATTCCCGGAGGAGAACTGGGCCACACCATGAAGTAAAAGCAGCACGGGTCAGTGATTACAGTGAGTTATAATGGGAAACATGCTTATTGCACAGTACAATAAAATGAAAGGTAATAGACTCATTACTATGTCAGTTTAAACCAGAATTTAATCTTTGTTTTCTTTGTTGTCAAGTTGTGAAGATTGAGTTTCCGTGCAGAGAAATTTTCATGTGGTTATTGTTAAATCAAACTCAGTCCCACAACAATTTGGCTGCAATTTGATTTTGCATTTGATTTTTGTTACAACACAAAAACTTCCCACTTTAAGACAGGGGCGTAAGAGAAGCCCAAAGCACCTGCCCAACGCAACAATTCAATTCAATTTATTTTAGTTTTGTGAAGCCCAAAAAGAGCCTCCGCCACCGAGACACGCATACACTCACACACACCACATTCACAGTAGGCAACGTGGGTGATGTGTCTTGCCTAAGGACACAACAACAGTATTCCCAGCTGTTTCCCGTCTAAATACTAAACAGGCCTGGACGTACTTAGCTTCTCTCACCACGATATGGACAAGGATACGTTTAATGTCATGGGATTTTCAACAGTCTGATCCTTAACAGACCCAGTTTCACTTCAGTATCGTGATCCCATTTGAGCAGCGGTGGAACAAAACAAAGTAAAAGTAGTAAAGTACTGCACTTAACTACAAATTGTTGGTACCTGTACTTTACTTGAATACATTTTTAAGCGTATTTTTTTACTTTCTTCTCTACATTTTGAGCTGGACTGAAATGTTCTAGTGCTGCAAAGGCTGAGGGTTTAATTTGAACATGTTTGCAGTCTGAGCAAACACAAATTAAAACAGCAAAGTGAAACAGCTAGAAAAAGTGATTGATTCAGTTGTTTCTGTTGAACAAAATTTACTGCATTTTAAGCTTAATTAGATCAAAATCTGCACAAAATACTTGTACTTTTTCCTCTAAAAACAGGTGCTTTAATACTTTTACTTAAGTAGATTCATGTGATACTTAGTACTTCTTCCACCACTACACCTGAACCCCCCACACACATTCATCCCGTGTAGTAGGTACATGCAGTAACCCCTGTGTGAAACCCCTTTAGTCCGATTAGATTACCTCCTCCAAACACTGTACACACACTCCATGGTGATGTTGTCTTTCCATATGTTAACACTCCGTCACGCGCTCTGACCACCGGGGGCGCTCTGAGACAAATGTGAGGATAAACAGCTCAAATCCACAAGTAACTCCCTGGGGTCGGGTGGTGGGCAGGTGGGGGCCTTCAGTAGACACACTGCTTATGTCCACAGAGCTTTAGCCTGTGCTTTGGTTACTGTACATTTATTTCACTGTGTTCATTTCCAAGAATCATGAATTATTTCACGTGAGCTTGGGCCAATGCATTTGTTTTAATTTACATTTCTTCATCATACCAAAATAAGCAACTAGGAGCAGAGTGGTTATTTGATTAACGAACTGTGTAACTGTAAATGTTATCTGTGACTAATTATGATATTAAAGGTACACTGGATCTTTTCCAGCGGGTTGGTCATCCCACAGTTCCACAGTACTGTATTAAGACTGTATCCTGTTCACTGCAAAAACAAAAACCCCCAAAAACTTGCTTTGTTACAGTGAGCAGGATCACTTCTTCACAGATCTGACCTGCAACTTGGCCTGTTGACGTCACCTCCTGTGGAACATCCCAAGCAAAGCAATAACATCTCCATGGAGACAAGAAAAAAAAAGATGCTCCATACATGATACAAAGGAGCTACAGGGGAGAAAGAGGCAGGGATGTGCAGTACTTCTTATAATTAAGTCCATTTTAAACAGTGGTGGAAGGTAAAAAAGTAACAGTAGTAAAGTAAAATACTTGCCTGTGCTTTACTGAAGTACATTTTGAAGTGTATACTTTTTACTTTTACTTCACTACACTGAGAGCAGTATCTATACTTTCATCTCCACTACATTTATGAACTGGGCTGAAAAGTAAAATTATTTTTCTTGATTCTCTGAGACCTGCTGAAAAGTCTGAGGGTTTATTTTTGACACATTTGCAGTTTGAAAAAACAGGAATACACAAATAAAAACAGCTCAGAAAAAACTATCAATTTACTTGTTTCTGTTGAACAAAATTCAGCATAAATCTTTATCGATCTAAAACTTTTGAAGCTTTATTACATCTCAAAATAAGCGTTAAACACTTTCACTTTTTACATGTTTGAACAAACACTTTACTTACTTTTACCTTTTGATGTATGAGTACGTCTTCCACCACATGTTTGTACTCTTTTGTGTGACAGCTCAGTCCCATCACTTTTAAACTGTACAAGATGAAGCCATGTGTGATGTGTGAACTTTGTGGATTTGAGGAGTTTCATTTGGGCGTCCTGCTGTTTGTAAATGTTGGTTTAAAGCTTTTATGTTGATAGTTTTCACAGGAGGTCACAGTATAATTGTGTGGGAGCTCAGGGAGGTCAGAGCAGTCATCAGAGCTGCTGTGTGTCTAATGTGAATCACTGTGAGGGGCCAGTGTGAAGCAGGGACAGAGCTAAACACTGTGCGTGCATCACTCAAACTCACACACTGCTCAAACTGTGTGAATGTTTCCGCTGTGTTTCCGCCAAATAAGTTCTAGGCATCTTTTCTCAATATGTGTTTTTAAACTGAGATGTTATAGCTTTACCTGGAATGTTCCACAGTATGGCATCTGTATTCTAACTCTAAGTCTTTTTATTGCTGCTAAATATTAAACATAAATTCTCCTACTGACTCACCTCTCCACAGACCTAGAGTCCTATAATCTTGATGTCATACTGTGGAACATTCTCAGAAAAGAAATAACAAAATAAACAACTAAAACAAGCCTATAGAGAGAGTAAGCTACTTCTGATTAAACTCAAAATCAGGAGGTGGGTCAGGTGTCCTCTGCTCCTGACAGGTCGCCCCAGCAGTACTTGGATGGGTCAAATGCAGAGGACAAATTAATATATGGGGACAATAAAGTGTGTCTTAACCTTAAGATTAAATGCCTATTCTAAGTAACATAAATATATATAGTAAAAGATTGGAAATGGGTTTAAATGATGACTTCACCACAAAACAAAGCAAAGTTTAAAGAGCTTGTGGATGTGAGTGTGACTATCATCCAGATAAGTCCATTTCACAGACTTCACTCTTAACTTGTTTACTTTCTGTCCACAGCTACTGCTCTTTTCTCATTGGATCATTTAACACTATAGTCCCTCTGAGTGGACCGCTCTCTATGTGATTCAGTGTTTTTATGTTCTCCTGATTGAGCTGCAGTTTTTCCCAGACGCGGTGACGATGAGAAACAAAACAAATCTTTTCCAGATGTTTGAAATCTGCGACCCTCATTTACAACGAGAGGCGCTTTCCTTCTATAGAAAAGACCCATCAAACCCAAACAAAGGCCAGTACGTATGTAATTACAGCGCTACAGGTTCAGACAGCTGATAAAAGACTGTGCAGTTCTCCAACGCACACAGACACATTTGTACAACTGCAGTGTATTGTGGTTTTAAGACTCCATGCTGTGCGTTATATTTAATTATATATGTATATATATATATATATATATATATATATATATATATATATATATATATATATATATATATATATATATATATTTAAATGAACTGTATGTAGCCTGCCTTACAGTTTTCAAAAAGGTACTACTGACACAATCGATGTAGGCCTTGTTCCAATTCACCAAATGTACTGTTTGAAGTACCCTTTGATGTACCTTTTGAAGTACCGTTGGAAGTACTCGCCCAACGAAGGGTACTCCTCCGTGCTGAAATGGGAAGCAGAGAGTAGTTCAACCTCTGTCTGTGTGTTGGCGGAGAATTTGGCACCAGTGAATAAATAAATAAATGCATTAAAAAAATGTATTCTGCCATCTGCTCCTCGCTCCCCAAAGACAAAAGAATATTCTCAAATAAGGACAAATATTAAACATTATGACAGCTACACCAATATACAAGTGTAAGGGATAAGTCCTCTCACCGTTTGGTCATTTACACAACGATACACAAATGAACAGGATTTCACTGAGGTTGAGTCGCCTCATACAGATCTTTACTCACATTGTAATAGTTTCATGTCGCACTGTTGTAGGTGATGTAAACCAGTACTTACATTTAAACGTGTATTGCATTTGCGTAGGCACGGTGCATGGTGGGAAATAGCAGTGTGTGAAGTGTGCTTGGATGCACGCTTTGGCTTCAGTCGATCTCCGTGGAAACGCACAGCACATTTTCGGCCACATTCGTTGGGTCCATGAAAAGGGACAGCACTTGTCATGTCGGAAGTTATGTGACGAATTGGGACACGGCCATAGAGAACGGACACAGGTTTTTCTCATCCCCGGTACATAAACAGCATAGACTGGAGCAGCACAGGCTCTGGTTAAAGACTGTCTGCAGGTGCTGGGGTTTAGGGAGTGAGGATTCAGATCAGAGTCATTTCAGGTTTAAACCAACAGGATTCAGCACTGAAACTGGCAACCCCAATAAGAGACTCAAGTGAGGCTCGATCTGCTTTCTGATTGCATAATCCTACTGAGAACAATTTGGCCATCATGTCAAATGTTTTTGTAATTAAGAATAAATCAGTGTTACAGTTTTTATCAGTAAAAGCTATATTTAATTTGAACGTTTGCCTCAGATCTGGGGACACTGTTAGGTCATGTTTATGGAATTTAAAATCTACATACAGTTCCTTTAGTCCTTACTTGTACTAATATTTATGTCTAATCTTTACATGTACATGAGCAAGAAAGCGGTAATTCTTAAATAACCATGTTGTTTATTATGAGTTTATTATATCTACAGTTCTGGCATGGGTAAATGTTTACTACAGGTGTCCTGTTTTTACGGTTTGGATTGAATGTGAACTACTCTCGGGAGTGAAAAAGTGTTATCAATTTTGCCCTATGAAAGACTCTATAGTGTGCTTGAAGGAAACCTGGACTCTTTTGTTAAGGACTGGACGCCTCTAAGTGACTTTTTTGGCCCAGAATGGCAGAACTAAATAATGGTGCAATAATGTGGTGCCTCTTGTAACTCCATAATCTGTCCTATGAATGTACAGCAACCCCCTTGTGCATTTTTTTTTCTTAACGTATTTATATGTGCATTTATGTGTATCTATCTATCTATCTATATCTATCTATCTATCTATCTATCTATCTATCTATCTATCTATCTATCTATCTATCTATCTATATATATATATATATATATATATATATATATATATATATATATATATATATATATGTTGATATGTCCTCTCTCTGCATCTTAAAGCACTGGCAACAGATTCACTTTTTTTAAATCAGTAAAGGTGCAGGCTTCGTAGAGTACCTTTAAACTATTTCCTCTTTGCCAAAATCAATAACATTACAAGTTATCTTAAAAGTAAAATGGATTTTAAATGGACTGGAGTATAAACTATCTTATTAGAAAAATGGCATGTTTCTTTCATCACTTAAACACATCATCAAATTGGAATAGCAGCTCCGCAGCACGTGTTCAGACAGTGTTTACATTCTACAGGAGGACTGGAAAACACGCTTAACCTGAACGGGCTTTTCCAGACTGAATGAATGAAAGATTATGTTCAAACTCAGCTGAGAGCATTACCATGTGCTACAAAAACAAACTCACTGCACACGACGTTGTCGGAGCTCAAAAAAAAAAAAAAAAAAAATCCCTCACAAACCTAACGCCACCTTGGCAGCATGTTACCGTGACGACAGAAGAATATATTTATTGGTGTGACAAGAGTATAAGTCTACCTTTTTGTCATGATTAAAATATATGTGATTTTCCATCATCTGCAGCCTGTAATAACAGAGTAATGAGTGAGGGGGGATTGTGCTCAATATTAGCCAAAGGGAGGACAGACAGTGAGAGGTCATATAGGTCACACAAGTAAACTTATACTCAAATGTATATGTTTTTTTCCTCATATGATTAATCTTGCCAGGAATAGTTACGTAATTTGGCTTAGAGAGCTTTAAACCAAACACTGGTTGGAGGTTTTGAAAAATGTGGTGACATTACCCCATGTCAGAAGACTCACTATGACAGAAATCCTCCTGTCCTCTGCTGGAGAGTGTGGACACCAATGAGCAGATCACTTCCACATTCTGTGGGACTGTCCACTGACTCACCAATACTGGCCTGACGTTCATAGAACACTGCAGGACATATTCAAATGTACATTTCCCTTTGGAATAAAAACTGTCTTGTTTGGATGTGTACCACAGGACTGGATGAAGGAGGATAAATGCCTTTTTAGTGCCTTGTTGGTCGCTAGTAAGAAATGTATAACAAAGAAATGGTTTTCACAGGAAAGACCAAATCTGACAACATGGTGGGAAAAATCATTAGACATTTATCAAATGGAAGAGATGACAGCATTTCTAGCAAGTCTTATTGGTTAAAGTGGGTTGAATATGCAAATCTAAAAAGGCTCAATTTTATTTAAGAGTGTAAGTAAATAGATAAATAATGTATATTTAGTGGTCACTCCCTTTGGTTCCGTCTGTGTTCTGTTTTCTGTGTGGAAATGATGGGAATGGGTGTTGGGAAGAGAAAAAGTGCTTGTTAAATGTTCCCACCATTGTAAAACATTGAAATTTATAAATAAAGAATTTAAAAAAAGAAAGAAAAAAAAGAAAAAACATGGTGTCAAATCCAAAAAAAAAAAAAAGTCAACATACTTTTCTCTTCATCACCTTTAGCAGAATTTAAATCTGAAACTAGGTCTTAGCCAGTGACGTGCAGTCGGGGGGGCATCACAGAAAAAAAAATAATGAAATGGTTATATTTATCCAATGATTTGTACAATAAAGTTATTTTATATTTAACTTTGCAATTTTAATTGTGTGTTGTTTTTTTTGTTTTTTTAATCGCAGAATTTTTACTTTTACCGTTCAAATACTGGGAAGAGACGTACAGAGAGGCATCAACTCATGCCTCACCATGGACTGACTGTGCTGTGCTCAGCAGTGACAGCTGCTGATTTAAGCGGCTGTGAAAAGACGCCGGGGGAGGCTGTAGTTACCTGGCCTCATCGTAGGGGGCACTCGTGAGCCCAGGGATTCTTGCAACTCCTGGGGCAGCAGAATAGTGACAGAAAACTACAATTTAGAGTTAGCAAGTCAAGTTTAGCAATCCATTCAGTTTTTTCTTCTTGTCTGGCCCTACTTTTTAAATAGAGGAAGATTACAGATTACATATTAAAGCTGAAGCTGTTTTCTAAACTGGTCTTTCGTTCAAAGCAGGAGGTTATAATTAAAGGAAGACCAACACCGGAGCTAAAGGGTTTGCTCCAGACTATGGCACGAAAGACTCGCTCTTTTCAAACAGAGTGGTAAGAAATGGTAAGATATTTCAATCCACTGAAAATTGTGGAACCAGAATAAGAATAAAAAAAACAATACAAATCCAGCTTGCTTTTTATTTCATACTGTTAGAGCTATTTCATATGGACTTTGGAACTTTTATTTTGAAATTCTTTTTTATTCTGGCCCCAAGTCACTTACTATGAGAGAAATTGGTCCAGGGCCAAAATGACTTACCGACACCTGGTTTACATGTTTGTAAATCTGATTGTGAAGACATCAGTGCCTCACTAGTCACTACATAGTATTCAAATACTTGAGTTTGTGCTTCTGGGTTTGCAATTGATGGAGCTTATTTAAAGTATTTTACGCTATTTTCTGATGTGTTATAATGTTGTTTCCTCATTAAAAACAACAGCATTCTAACATGGCTTAAACCGCTCAAGAATCCGTTTTACATAATATGGGACTTTTAATAATTAGATACAGTCTGAGTGGTCTGATTATGTCACAAACTGCTGCTTGTAAAAATCTACTCTAAAACAACATGCACGCTGCTTACACAAATACGGTTTGGTATGTCAGCTTCTTGTGGTGATGTACACTGATACATTTAAGGATTAGGAAATTGAACTTTTTTTTTTTAAAGAGATTAGTTAATTTGCCACAATAGGCACAGAACAGAGGTAGCACCTTTGAAGCTAAGATGGCCTTAACAGTGCTCTTAAAGGTGCTCTTAAAGGTGCTCTTAAAGGTGCTCTTAAAGGTGCTCTTAAAGGTGCTCTTAAAGGTGCTCTTAAAGGTGCTCTTAAAGGTCTACCATCTACTTACTTTGCCTGGAGTATTTCACTGTATGGCTTTAAATTTATTTATTACAAGTGTTCATTGCCAAAAAAAACTTGCATTCACACTGTCAGTTTGGATAAGTTTAATGCCATATTGTGGGAAATTCCATAGCGAAATCCAGTCATAGTGATAATTTCATTAGTTTAAAACATAATTTTACAGCACAAAAAAATAAATGAGTCTATACACAGAGTTGACTTGTGTGATCTTGTGATTAAATGACAGTGATTTTGTTCTTTCCACATGTGTGACCCTGTGGGAGCTGCCCCTCGTCCATGTTTAATCCATTCTTTATCTCTTCCTTTCTTTACATGAAGAAGCACTTGGCCCAGTGGCTCATGGGGCAACAACACTAATGCTAATTCAGGACTAAAATAACACTGCAAAAAATGGCTTTAAGATTAGACCCTATGATTCAAAGGCTTTACCTCCAGTGAGCTCTCCACAACACATGTACACAACAGGATCACATTAATCCATATGATAATGTTTATTTTCTTGATTTAACATTTAGATGATTGGGTGAACACAGCAGTGACTGGAGTAAAATGTAAATTATTGATGGAAAATGTAAAATATAAGTAAAGGAGTAAGTAAGTATGCATATGCAGTGTGGTGGAGACCATGGATCTTAAACGTCTCACACCAAGTTTCACCCAACTTAATATTTGGATTTCCAAGTACTACCAGACCTAAAACTGGATTTTATCAGGCCTACATTAAAGCTGAAATGATCTACAATGAGACTATATGGGTCTAAAACAAGACTAAACCAGGGTAAAGTAGTTGTAGATCATCGTTACCTCAAAGGAGCTGAAAAACATGAAAAAATGTGTCTCCTAATAAAACAAATTCTCGATATTCACTATTGTAATATTGAGATTCCCCTAAATCTTACATGTGTTCCTATGCCAATAGATTGACTGGTTTTATGGGATTCACTACCGCTTTGTTAGGGTTAGATGAATTCACTATTTTATGTCTATATAAAGCATCTTCAGTAAGCCTTTCCCAAATAAGTTTTACAAAAATTGAAAATCGAATAAGATGTGTCAATTCGTTATTATCATGAATAAGATGATGTTCCAATCCTAGCATTCATCTCCACCATTGTGCCTTTGAGCAAGGCACTTCAAGTGATTTGCCTAAGTGAGGGTGTGATTGGTGGAGATTGGCAATATCAGTCCAAGTTATATATTAGCAACTCTGTATTATTGAAATGTTCTGAATGTAAATGACATGTACATAAGTGCTACTTTAAAGCTCCTATATTACATAAAATCGACTCTTGTAACTTTAAGTGATGTTATAATGCTGTTACCTTCTCAAAACATAGCTGGAGTGTTTTTATTATTAGTCTGTAACATCTCCAAAGCTCAAAATGCTCTGTTCCACCTTGTGATGTCATGAACTGATAGTTTTCAAGTTAACAGCTCCTTTTACCTTTAGTTCAGTAGAGATACGCAATTCCAGGTCTGAACTCATCCAAATGATTCTAGTGAAGGTGCGTGGAGTTTAGAAACACAGCGGAGCACTTCCTGTATTACCACATGACATCACAAGGTGGAACAGAGTGTTTTCAGTTTGAGAGAAGAACTCAGCCTAAATATACAGGGTTTGTGCGTTAAACATGTGTGAATGAAACAAAACACAACTCCAGGTCTGTTTGTGACGAGGAAACAACATTAGAACAGAGATCAGAGAACAGCACAGTATGAGCCCTTTAATGACAGTAATAGATTACCCAAAATACTTATCATTCAGCAGCATTTGATATTTCTCGTATAGTGATACCTGTTCGTCCTATACACTTTACTTATTGTGTTCATGTTTATTCAATGCAATATTTTCTCCTAATCACTTCCAGCTACACTACATACATAGCGCACAGTGACATATTGAGGCCATGTTTGGAGTGGTGTGCTCTTTCAACATCTCCAGTCCCATATTTGTAATCCATCTTTTTACGCCGCCTTTCGTTGCCAATAAATTTAACATGTGGCTTGCAATACACACAACATGCAGCAGGTGGTGGGTCTATGCTCGGCTAACAGCTAATTCCTCCCCCGCTAACACATGTCCGGAGCGGTATGTTTAAATCCGCATATGCTTGGGAAATTGACTGATTACATGAATGTTTCGAGTTACACGAAGGCAAAAATAACAATTCCTAGAAATAAAGGAAACTTGGGGTCACGATATTCCATGGAGGGAGATTTACTGTATAGCGGTCAGATGTACGACTATCTTTGAATGCATCCCCATAGAGTTATCACTGCTGTGTCTTATCAGGGCTCTGGACAGTGTAGTGGTTGTGGCAGATGGGAAGAAAACATCTGGTAAACATTGCGTTATTTCAACACGCACATTATCGAGCCAAATATTTGTAACAGCTCCACACTTTTAAGGCCAAACAATGCAAGTTATGAAAATTCTTTGAGATAGTAAACTTTAAAATATGTGTTTTGGGGGGAAAAAATATTATTGGTTGCTTGTCATGTCACTTGCTGATTCAGCATTATAAAAAATAACTTATTTTTCAGCTTTTAGAGCTAAACCGTGGTCACATACAGTATATGTTTCCAAAGCTTGTCAATATCTGTACGTTCTTATAGTCACCTTTGTTTTTTGTGTCATATCCTGACTGTATACATAAAGGCACATAGCTAATGCGCTAGCCACTGCATTCCAAATAGTTAGTGAGCATGGGCACGCTCCGGCTCCATCAACTCTGGATTTAATTCACTTTCTATTGAAAAACCGTGGCCCCTCTCTCTGTAACTGCTGGTGTCAGACTCGTCATTTTAGTCTTAAAATGTTCGTATTAACCGGCTTTACGTGTTCCAGCTGTTTTTGTTTTGCTATTTTATCCATAAATCAAGATTATGAACATTAATAACAAACAAATGAGGCACCTTCTTTCCCCAAGGTCGCTCATGCTAGTGTTAGCAACAAGTTTGATTGACAGCGTTGCTAAGTGCCCACTTCCTGATAAATGAGTTTAGTGAAACTGCAGGCCGGAGGCACAAACCTCTCAACCCAGCGATTTCACGCTGCAGTTTCACGCCACACAAGTTATTTGTGACTGTGCCAATCTTGTGTAAGTGGATGAACACAATACAACAGCCACATGTCTTAATACAAGAGTAAAAGTTTTGTCAATAAGTTTTTACATGTGTCTGTGTTTTATGTAGTGTTAGTACAAAATCAGTGTCTATAGTATAAATGATGTTAGCTTGACTGGATTTTGTGTTGCAAAGAACTTACTTGTGTATGTACTGTTAGAATTGAGTGTGCCCTGTAACCTAAGTACATTTCTATTTTTTAACTAAAATAAAGTTAGACATGCTTTAAATTTAACAATGCAGGTTGTCACGGTGATCCTTAATCCACACCTAATACATTTCCAAACCTTAACCATGACCATAAGAAACCTAACAAGATTCTTAAACAGTTAAAAAAAATAAATGCTATGTAATTAATTAGTTAACTCACAGTTTATTATCATTTGTTGGGTCAGACGACAACATAGACATCTTTATAATGTAATATTATAACTTGAACAGTAGGTGGCACTGTCTCGAAAAAACAGAAATGTCAGTGGGATTCAGCTGCTGAAGAAGAGCACCGCAGTGTGAGACTGTGGCCGGTTTGAGAGTTCTGTAGTTCTTGTGGTCGGAATTCCAAATATGGACCTTGTCTCCAGATGCTGCCTCGATGAGATTCATTTGACTGGAGCTGAACACTGCGGGTGACGTTAAACTTAGTCCACTCCTTTATACAGTCTGTGGTCATACCTGGACATGTTTGGGCTGCACTCTGCCGCCTTCCTCAGGAGTGTTACGTGATGTTGCTCTGATGTGTCTGGTGAGCTGATTTAAACAGATTTTGGAGCTGTCTTTGTACTTGGAGCAGTTGAACAACAGCACCACCTGCTATCCGACTTCTTCAAGACTGTATCCCAGGTATGAGAAAGTTAGTATGCCCCCTCGTTCCGATGTACAGTCCGGTGTTCACGTTTTTGGATCTCGATGGCCTCCCTGATGGTGGCTTCTGATTACTGACACTGATTATGAAGTAAAGTAATGATGTAATTTCACATTTGTCATCTTTATAACAAAAGGCAATGGAGGTGATGTAGTCCAAAACATTTATGGAAAGCACATAGTCTTGGAAAGATCAAGATATAATTTCTTTCTCAAACATATGTAAATGACTTCTGATAATAAACCTATGTTCCCACAGACTCGCATTGAACAAAAATATATGCATGAATAATAAGTACAAATATATCCCAGAAGGCGCAAGATATCCAAAAAGTCAGAGGCTGATTTTTGGCTGAGAAGTGAGAACATAATTGAGTGACGAACCCAGAGATTGAATCAGGACTTTATCTGCAGCTCTGGAAAGGCCAGTCTCTTTTGGCAGAGTCCTCTTCAGTCTCGGCCCTCTCAATGACATAACACAAGATAACACAAATTTGAGGTTTGTGCTGACGGGTTATTTGAAGTTAACAGCAACATTTCTCAGTAAACTATACAATTGTACCAGATAGTGTGACTGAGTGCTTTCTTTCTTGAGTTCTGATCCAGACTTAGATTGAACCGGTTCCAGTCTTGGTTTAGCATGGGTCTTAAAGATGCACTGTGTAACTTTCTGCTGGAGGGTCCGTCCGATGAGGTATTGATACTTTGCAGCTGATGTCATCAACAATCCTTGAGGGGGGCGCTGCTCTGTCTGAAGCTCTGTTAGACTGTAATCTGAGCTTTATTTTAACACAATCTGACCATAAAGAATTGACTTAGCTGGAACTACAACAGGTGAGCTGATGTGTGCTGTTAAACAAGTGTCTCATATGTAAAATTACAGTCGCTAGCATTAGCCAACAGTTTTAGAAACAGTTGGCTAATGCCAGCAGTTAGCAGTTTAAACAGGTTTGCAAACAGGAGCTTCTCTCTTAGTGCTCCATGTTCTCTGTCTTTGTCTCTTTCCCGCACCTTGTCCTCCTCTCCCTCTGCACTTTGTCTTCCTCACTCTCTGCACCTCATCTTCCCCTCATTCCTCTCCCTCTGCACCTCGCCCCCCCTCCCTCCTCTCCCTCTGCACCTCATCCTCCTCTCCCTCTGTCCCTCTCCCTTCTCTCCTTCTGCACTTTGTCCTCCTCTCCCTCCTCTAACTCCTCTCTCTCCCCTCTCCCTCCTCTCCCTCCTCTTCCTCTGCCCCTCGTCCTCCTCTCCCTCCTCTCCCTCTGCCCCTCGTCCTCCTCTCCCTTCTCTCTCTCCTCTCCCTCCTCTTCCTCTGCCCCTCGTCCTCCTCTCCCTCTGCCCCTCGTCCTCCTCTCCCTCTGCCCCTCGTCCTCCTCTCCCTCCTCTCTCTCCTCTCCCTCTGCCTCTCATCCTCCTCTCCCTCCTCTCCCTCTGCACCTCGTCCTCCTCTCCCTCTGCACCTCGTCCTCCTCTCCCTCCTCTCCCTCTGCACCTCGTCCTCCTCTCTCCCCTCTCCCTCCTCTCCCTTCTCTCCCTCTGCCCCTCGTCCTCCTCTCCCTCCTCTCTCTCCTCTCCCTCCTCTTCCTCTGCCCCTCGTCCTCCTCTCCCTTCTCTCCCTCTGCCCCTCATCCTCCTCTCCCTTCTCTCCCTCTGCCCCTCATCCTCCTCTCCCTCCTCTCCCTCTGCCCCTCATCCTCCTCTCCCTTCTCTCCCTCTGCCCCTCGTCCTCCTCTCTCCCCTCTCCCTCTCCCCCTCGTCTTCCTCAGAGTGGTGCAGACATCTGGCAGGTCGGTCACTTGTCTGCAGTGAGTCTGTGGAGAACTGGTGTTTGATAAACTTGTACCACTGTGTGCGTATTTAACATTTCTCAGCAAAGCGGAAAAGAAGGGATAATATAAATGTGTGTACAACATCTATTGGTTATTTATGCTTAATATTACCAAAGTTGGGGTCAGTTAAATTGTCAGGGACTTGGATGGAGATAGGCACGTGGAGAGACAGTGGTATGGTGATTTCAGATTTTATAAACTATGTCCCCAGATACAATATAGACGTATTAAAATGAAATATAGCTTTTACTCAGAACAACTGTAATGCTGATTTATTCTTAATTACAAAAACATGTTTATCTTATAAAGTCAATTATCCAATCAAAAGCAGAATTAGTCTCACATGAGTCTGTATTTGGGTTGCCAGGTTCAGTGATGAAATTGAGTTGGTTTAAACCTAAAAGAACTGTTCCTGATCTGAATGGTCACTACCTAAACAACAGCAACTGCAGCCAGTCTTGAGTCAGAGCTACTGCCCTTCTCACCTTCTCTCCACCTAATTCTGTAACTCCATAATGTTGTTCTTCAATCAAAACATTCACACGCTCCATGACCAAATTCTACAGAACATCATGTCCTGTGCCCCCACTCGCTACACCCTCTTCACACTTATTATCTCAGTAAGTTTACCCGTCCCTCCCGGTGCTTGTATTTCCAGACTCTGAGCTACTGTCCGTTGTTCATCCCTTTATTTCTTCTGGTACTCGGGGGCAAGCACACTTGGCTTTCCTCTTTATTCATTCTCCCTTCTTTGCAAAGAGCTGTCATCCACTTGTCGCTGTGTTGTTTTTTGCAACTGTAGGAAGTGTGTAGAGTGCAATCCTACTGGCCCACTCAGCAGATCTCACAGGCGAAACGGCACAAAGATCATGGTCAATGTTTAACTGATTTTGTCCAGGCCATAGCACCCAAGTGTAAAAGGCCGAAGTTTACCCCCTGCCTGGACAATACTTGGGTTAAAGGGGTAAAGCTAGATATTTGTTTGAGAAAAGATCAGTTTAAAAAGAATGTAATCAATAGTCATGCACAGTGAAATAAAGTAAAACATACAGTCAAACAATAACATCAATCAGTAAAAAGCACCAGCACCAATACAAAATACAAAAGAAAATCACAAAAATCTAATACTAAACAAGACCAAACTTGCCAGTGACTAATAAAAAATAAAAAAAATTAGAAGAGTTTGAGCTCAAATTTTGGTTGAGACTCAGAGAGAAAAAGAAAAAAATGAAAATAGTGCCTCAAAAATCAATTTACACTATGTCAACATAAAAAGATGAAGCTTAAAAATAAAACATAAACTAAAATGATATGATGGCCTCGCCCTAAACCCTACAGACAGTCATATAGGATCAAACCCTGGAGTGACAAAAGTGCACACCATTGTTCTTTTGACATCTCCTCCAACTGTTTTCATTACAAACACTTCAAATTTGTCCCAAAGACACCAAACCCATGTGCAATTAACAATAATCAATTAGATTTGTGACACAGGGTTGGGCGTGGCCATGGTGATTGTTCAACAAAATGGCAAATGCGTGCAGGGAGATTTAAACTCCAGACACCTTCACCAGAATCATTTTGATCCTTTGTCTCATTAAAACTGCTTCACTCCTTGATGCACCAGCAGATATTAGAGACGTTCCATTGGCAATCTCAGCTGTACAAAAGGTAACTAATAATGTTGTTGTGGATTATAAATTTGGATATTTCTTTCAAATGTTCTAACTCTCCTAAAAGTCCAGTGGTTTACGCAGGTGGGTTGGAGTGACTGGGGGGTTGGCTGTTTGGATCGGTCTCTCCTGGAGCATCTGGAACTGAACTGGGTCTAAATTAGTGCTGAGCCAGGGCTAAACCAGGACTGAACCAGGACTTAACCAAAACTGAACCAAACATTAAAAAGACATGAGAATCACAACACAACAAATCAAAACATAAATAATCATAAATACTTATCATAAAATTAACATTAAAAGAGAAGAGTACAGAATAAAACCCTTTCAGTCATATGCACAGATAAACAGAACTGTTTTGAGCCTGGATTTAAACATTGTCAAAGTAGAGGGCTGTCTCACATCTTCAAAAAGACTGTTCAAGGTTTCAATTACATAAAACTGAAACACTGATTCTCCATGTTTAGTCCTGACTCTAGCACCAGCAGGAGGCCGGTCCCTGAAGTCCTCCTCATGTGAGATGGTTCATGTGGCTCTAACATGTGGGAGATGTTCTTTGGTGCTGGTTCATGGAGACACTTGTTCACACAGAGCTGCTTTAAAGTCTATTCTCTGAGCCACAGGAGCCAGAGACCTGAGCACAGGACACATGTGTGAAGTACTTCCTGGTTCTAGTCAGGACCCGAGCAGCAGTGTTCTGGATGTACTGTTCTGTCTTAAGGCTCGTTTGGAGAGGCCAGTGAGCAGGACGTTACAGTAGTCTAACCTACTGGAGATAAATGCATGGATAAGTTTCTACAAGTCTGGTTTTGACAGTATATCTTTGATTTTTGCAGTGTTTTTCAGATGGTAAAAAGCTGCAGATGTTATTGATTTGATGTGGCTGTTAAAGTTCAAGTCTGAGTCCAATATTACTCCAAGATTTTTAGCCTGATTTGAAGGAAGAAAAACATATTAATTTGTCAAATGCAGTTTACCATATCGACTGATCATTCAATAAGTGACACATGGAACAATATTTTTGGGGTCAATATATGTTGTGGGTACTTTTTAAATGTTTAGATATATTTCTGTACTACAGTAAGATCTGATCAGTAGATGGTCGAATAAAAAACTTGTATGACTCATTACAGATGTAAACTACTGAAATGTTTAGCTCAATGCTATTGTACATTTAGAATGTTTCTGTGGGGCTGATGATTAGCTTTCAAAAGTGCATGTTTAACTACAATATGTTAATAATGTTAATAGTCCTGCATAACATGTGTATATCTCTCTACTCACTGTTAATCAAGCCCCGAGCTCTAAACATGGCCACCCATTGAAGTCAATGGCCCGTGCTCAGTGGCACATGTCGTGAGTTTAGCCTTTAAAAAGCGATTTTTAAGACAACAGACATATTTTAACCTGAGAAAATTTTTTGATCTGAAAATAGGTAAACGTAGCAACAAAATTTCACCTTTGTGAAGGCTGTCAGCTCCTGTCAGTCCCAGAACAGTTTGTGATTACATTGAGCTCTATAAGAACAATCCTTTCTGGGCACGAGGGATTTTTTTTCACTGTAGTACCAATGACCACTAATCCAACTCAAAAGAGCTCTAAGCACCATTCTGTACAGTTATTTTAATAGATCCATGCTGTTAATGTTACCTTAGCCGAGTATAGCTTCTTATCTGAACTTGGTACACTTTCTGTCACACCTATAGCCTTGTTAGTGCTAAACAACTGTAATTCCTTTTGAACACAAGATGTGTGGTAAAATAAAGTCACCTGTAAACATGTCCATGTTTTCAATCAGTTGATGCTCCTTGGACCCCCAATCCTACATCGAGCTCAATAGTGACCACCCACCATATGGTTCTGTAACTACATTTCCTATAAATTTTTCTCATAGACTTTCAGAAAAAAATTCATATTAAAAGTTCAAGGATAATCAGCTTTATGGTAACTAATGACCACAGGACCTCGGATTTATTTAGAGTCTGTTTCTGAAACTTTATAAACCACAAACTTATTAAAACATTTTGCAGAATCATCTATTTTCGACGCCCTTCTTGGACTTAAAGGGGAGACTATGCTTTTTGGGGAGAGACCATGTGTGAGACCATACTTTTGGGGAAGAGACCATGTGTGACCACTGTGCTTTTGGGGGGCAGACTGGGCCTCTCCACTGCCAGAGCAATATAGCTCAGAGTGATGAATGCAAGGAGGATATGCTCTAAGAGAACAGAGGAGGTGAAGATCTGGAACATCATCTGCAGCCTGCACGTCACACACAGGTCAAATTTAATGAATAATAATATTCCAATGTCCATGGACTCAGATGCTGAGCAAAAATAGGCCTTGGACACAGCAGGTATATTAAGTCAGAATTAAAAACATTTGCACAAGTAGAAGTACAAGTGCAAGAAATAGAGAAAATATTAAAATGGAAGAAAAAGTACTAATAGGCCTTTAGAGCCCTCCCCACTTTGTAGTGTCCTCAGGGGAGGGTTTTCCAAAGGCATGGAGCAATGCCCTAGAAGTCGCCCAATTTGATCCTGGGCTGATTGAGACAGGTGCTTCAACATTTCCCACCTCCTTTAGGTTAGTCCTTGTGTAGAACTAGTACAGGAAGTGTGCAGTCCTTTTGTAGATGTGGTTTAGCTATAGTTTAGACTCAGAATAGTCCTATTTTAGACTTGATACTCCCTACAACAGAAGCATAGCCAGACTAGACTGTACTTGACTGGAATAAGTAACACTATTATAATGTTTTGAGGGTTCATGTCTCCGGGTCCGGGGTCTTGTGGTGATGGTCAATAAATGTCTCCTGTGGTAGAACTCTAGCCTCTTGCCTTTTCTCTTCATCTCTTGGACTACAATGATTTATTCTAACACTGGTAATATTTAGAAAGGCACATTGCTGGATGTGCCTTTAAACTCTTAATATTCTAATTTTTGAAAAGTCTGACAAAAATAAATGGAAAATGTATTTCTGGTGCCGCAGTGGGTGGGACTGTTGACCTGCATAAAATGTGATGATTTGGGTAAATGAAGGAGAGCAAAGCCCTGAGAATGTTACGACCTCTTGTGATCATCTGCAGACTGTCATGGGAGTGGATCTCTCTTTCACTGTGGTTCTCCTCGAGGTTTCTCTTTTTCCCACTGTTTTTTTTTTTTTCTTTTTCCTTGCCAAGAAGGAGGGTCTAAAGACAGGGGATGTTCTGAGATTCAATCTGCTTGTTTTCGATAAATGTTGGTTAATTTGCTTGTCCAATGTCTGTTTCACTGTTGGATTTTCTAACTTTCTCTTGGTTAAATCAATGATCTTGTTCAGCCCTAAAAGGCAACTGCTGTGAGTTTGTGCATTACCAAAATAAACTGAATTGAAGAACAAATGGACAGTGACAGATGGTGTGGCAAAAAACCTGTTTCTCAGGCCAAAGTTGAACAGTGAGTAGTCTTGGCAATGTTCGTTCCACCTCAGGATTGTGTAGAGCAATACCACCTCCTCTACAGCGAAGAAAAACAAGCAGCCTGTGGACTATAAGTGCGCTGAGCATGCCTGAGAAGAATGTTCAAATATCACATTCAGATCAAAGACACAAACTGGCAGCTATTCTGTGCGGTTGTCATTGCCATAAAGATGTTATTGCTTTGCCTGGAATGTTCTACAGTAGGGCATTCAACTTATCTAACACGTATTCAATTACAGGTCTTTTTACTTCAAACTGTGAGCGTGTTTGCCTCTCCACAGATCTGACCTATGAATAGTTTCCAGTGACATCACCCTGCGGGGTTCTGCATGTATGTCTATGGAGAAATATTCAGCAGTTACAATAGTGACACAGTGCACACAAGGTTTTACTTTTCTGTCTAAAAACTCAAGAAAAAAAAAACAAACACATTTTCAGGAGCCTTTGATCAATATGAGCGCTCCTGTTTAGTTAGCAGCATAATCAAACCAGGATCAAACCAGGATCAAACCAGGATCAAACCAGGATCAAACCAGGATCAAACCAGGATCAAACCAGGATCAAACCAGGATCAAACCAGGATCAAACCAGGATCAAACCAGGATCAAACCGAGACCAAGTGAAACCAGAAAAACCCTAACCGACCTGGAACACGATGACCATGGCCCACTTGAGGTTGTCAAAGTTCTTCCTTCACATTTCGTCCTTCACCAGAAATGAACTTACAGCCAAACAGGTGCATGCCCAGCTGGTGTGAGGAGAGAGTGAGAAACAGGAGGAGGAGGGTGGTGTGGGAGAGTGAGAGTCAGGGGGAGGAGGTGTGGGAGTTTGAGAGTGAGGGGAAGGAGGGAGGTGTGGGAGAGTGGGAGTCAGGGGGGAGGAGGGAGGTGTGGGAGAGTGAGAGTCAGGGGAAGGAGGGAGGTGTGTAAGAGTGAGAGTCAGGGGAAGGAGGGAGGTGTGGGAGAGTGAGAGTCAGGGGAAGGAGGGAGGTGTGGGAGTATGAGAGTGAGGGAGAGGACGGAGGTGTGGGAGGGTGAGAGTCACTGGTTCAGTCCTGATTTAGTCCGGGTTTAGTCCGGGTTTAGTCCGGGTTTACTCCGGGTTTAGTCCGGGTTTAGTCCGGGTTTACTCCGGGTTTAGTCCGGGTTTAGTCCTTGTGTAGCCAGGCCTGGAAAAATCACTCTCTGTGGACAATCGCAGACATTTTAATTCTATTTTAAATGTAATACTGAAAAAATCCTGTATTTTTAAAGTTTTTTTTTTTCATTTTTGGTGGAAAAAATTCTGAGGCACAACAAAGACAAATGTGGAATCTAATGTGCCAACGTGTGCTTCTCTAAACGTGGCAGGGCTTATGGTTTTGCTTTTGTTTTTGACTGGATTTAGTGAAGCCATACAATCAAACTGTACTCCTGGCAGTCCCTCAGCACACTAGTGTTTGCTGGTACATTGGTGGAAAATCAGGGGAATAAAGGTTTGGAGTGTAAACCATAAAGATGCACATGTGCTGCAGTCCTAACCCCTGAGCCATCAGACACATACTCACCACACATGTACTGCCTCAGACAGTGCCACCTTCAGGTCTACTCTGTCAGAGCACCTGCAGGTACACTCTCATCTCTCTCTCTCTCTCGCCTCATCCTCCCTTCTTCCTCTCCTTTCTTCCTCCCCTCACTCTCCTCCTCATCCTCTCCTCCTCTCACTCTCATCTCACTTTCCTCCTCTTCCTCTCCTCGTCCTCCTCTTTCTGATATATTTTCTCAAGTACTGAAAAACTGTCAAACTTGAGGTTAAAATCTATTTGAATCTGTTGAATTGTGAGACTGACCAGAGCTGTGCAGAGGATCCAGTTTGTCCTTTTTTAAAGTCAACAATCCAGCCTTTGGAGAGGTTAGTGTTCAGAGAGACTTCACTGGGGCCAGGTCCTGGTTCAGTCATGGTACAGTCCTGGTTTAGTCCTGGTTGAGTTCATCCAGGTCTGGAGTTTTCCATTTTCCTCAAATGAAACAAACATAGCAGTGATTTAGGTGTGACGGAGCATGTCTATGTCATGATAGAACTTTCAGTGCAAGTAGATTAATGACAGTTGTATAAAGTGACAGGTGCTACAGAGTGACTGGTGTTATAAAGTGACAGGTGTTATAGAGAGTTCATGAGTCCAATGGCATAGGGGAAGAAATTGTTCATGTGCCAAAAGGTTCTGGTCTGCATGGATCATAGCCTCCTGTTTGAGGGAAATTAACCAGAAGTTTAAATATACTATATAAAAAGACACATACTCTTTTTTTCTCACTTTCTGACATAAAATCAGACTAAACTTTTCCTGTTTTATGTCAGTTAGGATTACCAAAATTATTCCTATTAGCAAAATACCAGAATAATGAGAGAATTATTTTTAGACACATTTTTATCACTTTCTTCAAAGTCAGAAGTTTTCACAAGATTATTATGCATTTAAACAATATGGGAAAACCCAGATGATGATGTCATGTATTTGGAAGTTTCTGATTGGTTTATTGACAACATTTGAATTAATTACAGACACACCTGTGGATGTACTTGAAGACACACCTGAATCACTTTAATTCTTTGTGTAGCATCATGGGAAAGTCAAAAGAAATAAGCCAAGATATCAGGAAGAGAACTGTGGACGTCCAGACTCCTGAAGGTGCCTCATTCATCTGTTCAAACAATTATCCACAAATATAAAGACCATGGGAATGTCCAGCATCACACCACTCAGGAAGGAGACGGGTCCTGTGTCCCAGAGATAAACGAGCTTTGGTCTGAAATGTGCAGATCGACTCAAGAACAAAAGAAAAAGACGTTGTGAAGATGCTGCTGAAGTTGTAAGAGTGTGTCATTATCCACAGTGAAATGAGGACTGTACTGACATGGACTGAAAGGCCCATTTCTGTACATGGGTCTGTAATAATGTCCGGAGGGACCAAAGATACAGACTCGGGAAAACAGTTCAAAAGAGTTTATTAACAATTTTAAAAATGTGAAAGATAGTTGTTGGAACAAGTGGTGGAAGGCTGGGTCGGCTCTGGGGTGTTCGTATTGGTAGAGGTGAGCTGGGTTGGAGACTGCACTGCACGGATAGTCCAAGCAGCAAAATCTGGCAAAAACAAAAAAGATCAATTGAGCACAAAACACAAGACTGAGCCAAGCGGACTGAACCATGAGGAGACACTGACAATCTAGCGGCGAGTGCCCACTAATCCAGTTAGTAGATGCTTTGGCTGCACAAAAAAGTTGTTAACAGTACAGAAAAGAGAGATAAAACTGGTCTACAGCTTCAGCCTCTTTCACCCGCCATAATCCTGTTGTTACCCAACCACTAAGTCATGTCTCCCTGAAGACTTCACCAAGTTTGATTTCCCAAGTCTCCTCTGTTGAGGAACCAATGAAAGCAAAATTGACTCCTATGTAGCACTCACGTAGGATAAAGACTGGTGAGTGTGTCTATTGTGGCCAAGTAGGACATTTTATAGCCACTTGCCCCATTTGGCTAAAAGGGGAGGCTCACCAGTAGATGTGGGGGTGCTGGTTCAGTCATTCTACCATTGGCTCTGCCCCATCAAAATGTTAATACCAGCTACAATTTGTTTCAAAAATTTAACAATTTAGCCTTAGTTGACTCTAGTAGAAGAATTTTCTTGACAAACTTTGGCCTGTCAAAAAGTCACTAAAAGCAATCGAGTTTTATTTAAAAATATGTGAGTATGTGTTGATTTTTCTTTAACATTACATAATTGATAACTTTTTGAAACATCGTGCAATTTAGTTTGCTGTAGTTTGATTAAAAAATTTGTCAGTGGCTTGTGAAAATGGGACACTTTTCCTATGAGATGTCGTGATGTAAGTGATTATCTGTAAATGTAACAATTACTGAGATTAATAAAGTTAAAGTGCTGAATATTGATATCTGTCTCCCATCTTGCTGTCATTGTTAATAATTATTGTGAGAAATCATTAAAGTGATCAGTGTGTTCACATAGATGATTATCATTAATCTTTATTAATAATGTAGAACTAAAGGCAAACTGAGCAAATGTGTTATTTAAGAAGAGCGTATCAGCCCTTCGTATGACTCAGTGCCCATGAAGTAGCTCTCAGTTTCAAAAAGGTTGGTGACCCCTGCCCCATTTTGATTGCGCTGGTGGGAAGGTGTTAGGACTATCTGTTTGCAGTCTGCTCTTCCTCCAGCAGGGGCTTCCACTCACTTTTTGACTCCCATTAGTCCCTCGTGACTATCACGACCTTCAAGAAGATTTCAGTATGGACCGAGCAAAGTCTGTGCCTCCACACAGACCATATGACTGTGCCATAGTCCCTGGTACTCTGCCCTCCTCTTGCCTTTACAGTCTGTCTTGCCATGGAAAGCTACATCAAGGAATCACCGGTAGCAGGTATATTATGACCATCTTCTTCCACTGTTGGTGCTGGCTTTTTCTTTGTGGATGAGGATAAATACCTTTACCCATGTATTGACTATCAAGGTTTAAACAAGCCACTTGAGTACTCATTGGACCTACCACTCACTTATTTGGTGCCACTGGACTAGCGAAACAATTCACTGACTCTGGACAACCTCAAATCTCAATGGGACTGTTATGTTCTTATTGTCCATGTGTATGTATGTATATATATATAGATATATTGCTGTAAATCTCCATTTTGATTTTTGCTTCTAGAAGCTGATTGTCCGATCTGGTGTTGGTGGTGGTTTGATGGCAATAGTTTTTTATACTTACAGTGCACTGTTTATTTGTGTGTGGTGTTCATTTTAAGTATCATCCTCAGTAGCTCCACTCCTTTTCAGAAAGGCCTGTTTGTTGGGGTGAGTGTGTGTGAATGTGTGTGTGGGGTGTGTTTTAACAAGGGTCATATTTGGATTTTAAGTGAAACTATTCTAATAAAAAAAATTGCAATATTTCTAAATAACATTTTACCTTTTTCAATAAAAATTGTGAATTGGAATTGTCTTTTGGCCTTAGGCTTAGCATTTTATACTCTCCAGGTGAAATTCCTGGTGTGATGTTGTTGGATGTTGATGATTATTAATGTAAAAGTGCCAGCCGATTAAAGTTTCTACAGTCTGTACTCCACCACTACCACCATATATTACAGTTAAATACAAATATGCACTTAATAATAATAATAATACATTTTATTTATAACGCACTTTACATTCGAACAACAAATCTCAAAGTGCTAATTCCACTTCCACTAATTGATTCTTCATTCCAACCATTACATCAGGAAACAATATTTTCCAAGCTTGATTTAGGAAATGCAGACCACCTAGTTTGTATTTGAAGGGGAGATGAATGGAAAACTGTTTTCAACACCCCTATTGGACATTTTGAGTATTTAGTAATGCCCTTTGGCTTGAGCAATGTCCCTGCTGTATTTCAGACTCTCGCCAATGACGTTCACAGAAACTTCCTCAACAGATTTGTTTTTGTTTATGTAATTTTAAAATCTCCATTTTACTCTATTGTCTGAGCTATGTTATGTTTCCTCTCACAAACAGACCTGAAGTTTTGTTTCATTCACATGTTTAACACACAAACTCTGCATATTGACTTGCTGCAGAAGACATGGGGCAATACTTTAAACTCCAAACACCTACAGGTGTTTTATTGCAAAAAAACAAAACAAAAAAAAAACAACCCAAAAAACTAAAAACTACTGGTCCTCAGGGAGATAGATGAGTTAACTTTTATAATGTGAAACATTCTAGACAAAGTGATAACATTTTGTTGGTAGATTGGAGATTGTGAAAAGACCAGATCCAGCCTTAGTCAGGACAGTGACAAATGGGTCAACTGGCAAAAGAGAAAGTAATGCATGTAATCAGTTATTTCAGAATCAGAATCAGAATCAGAATCAGAAAACTTTTATTGCCATAGTCTGTGAACACAGTTCACAAACTAGGAACTTGCTTCGGTGAAAAAGTGCAACATAAACACACTGAATAAATACAAATACAAATAAGGGCATGCACAAAGTTAAAAAGATATGCTTAAAAAAATCAAATGAAATACTTAAAGGGAGAAAATATGTACACTAGCAGCATCAGAACAACAGTGCAAAGTGGCTTATTAAAGTGACCGGTGTTATAAAGTGTCCAGTTTAGTGCAGATATTATAAAGTGTTCATGAGACAAACGACAGAGGGGAAGAAACTGTTCTTATGACGAGAGGTTCTGGTCCCAATGGACCGTAGCCTCCTGCCAGAGGGAAGTGGCTCAAATAGTCCATGTCCAGGGTGAGAGGTGTCAGCTGCTATACGGCCTGCTCGCCCCCGAGTCCTGGAGACGTACAGGTCCTGTATAGATGGAAGGCTGCAGCCAATCACCTTCTCAGCAGAGTGTACAATGCGCTGCAGTCTCATTTGAAGTAAATGTATTTAAAAATGTTCTCCCAATTGAGAGCCAAATATGGTTTACCTTCAAGTGACCATTATAGATACTTACAGTTAAGAAATGATATTATAAAGCATAAGGACTGGGATTATATCAGGACAGACGCAATAATGATGGAAAATATTTTAATCATTTACTTAAACTCTGGTGTACTGAAAAAGCAAGTGTCTTTGATTTACCAAAAACTGCTGATGGATGTGTTAACACAAATCATATAAAACCTCAATGGGGAATGAATATGAATGCAACCTTGGATGATGTTACCTGATTTGCTCTGGTTGTCATGGAGGTTTGGGAAGTCAAATCTGGAAGGAATTTGACTGGAAGATTCTTTAGAACTCCACTGAAAACGTTTATTTCAAAATGTAGTGTAAGTGACAAATGTTGGAGGAATTGTGGACTTGTATAGGTGATCAAAGTGACGTATTTAGGGACTGCCCCAGTAAACAACATTTCTGGATTGATGTTGAAGCTGCTTTACAAAATATATTAACAGTCAGCCTCTCTTTGGACCTACTGATCTTTTTGCTTGATATATTTCCTGATGGTCTCTCTCATGATCAGTGTTTTCTGCTGCATCTTCTCCTGATGATTGCAAGAAAAATGATCACAATCTACTGGCTGAAAGCTGCACCACCTACCTCTGATCAGTGGATGTTTATACGATGGAACTGTTAACAGCTCAACTACAGCTAAAAGTGCCAATTTTTGTCCAGCTAGGTTCCGTTGGAAAAGAAAATAGAATTCTGTCAACTTTTGCCAACTGGAAGAAAGTTTAATGAAAAAGTGGTCAGAATTCAATTTTCTTTTGTAACCCTGGTAATGCCTTGCTTTCCACAGCGACTCAAAGAGGCAATTTGAGCACAAAAATGACCGGAACAATTTTGGTTAAGATCTCTAAAAAGACAAGAAATTTCTTGGAGTTTTGAGCTCTGGAGAGGGAGACACTTACCTGGCAAGTTAAAAAAGATATGTATTTTTTTATACAGATGGATATCATTCAGGTCCCACTCCCTCCATCACGCATCAGGCCAGAACCATAGATGATTGTGCATTGTATTCACATTTGTTTATTTCACTGAAGCATGTGAAACTTAGGAACTCTAGTCATCTATCATTTTGACCAAAATCACATTACTCTTACCTTAGATTAACCTTTCTGCAGAAGTCAGTGATATTTTCCAGTCCTCTGTGATATTATTTCCCTCTTTTCCTCGTAAGCGACCATATCTGTTTGATATGGACGGACCATGTGTGTCCCTGGTTGGCTTATGCACCTGTCAATCATGCCCATGTGATCTCATTCTGGAAACAAGCACTAATGAAAGCAGAACACTCCAGGTACACTCTACGATGAAGAACATAATGAAAAAAAAAAAAAAATTAACTATTAATTTAGCATATAGCCCCTTTAATACCCGGTTGGCTGTAGCTGTCATATTTGATTTGTTTAGAAAAATCTTTGTGGCTCTCCTGGGACCTGTCTTTGAGAAGCAATTTTGACATTAAATGACATTTTGGTGCTTTTCACTTTGGGCTGTGTGGGCTGAGCTCTTCTGACTCCTGCTTTCCTTTGAACCCACATACAGAATTCATTATTAGTTGCCATCATATTGCACTAGGTGGGTTATATATTACTGAGTATGTCCAGGTTATATGTCTACAATCCCCCCACCACACACTGTGAAAATATTATTTTTTATACTGGTAAATTGTTCAAACGACCTTTCTTTCTGTACTAGATTAAGGAAATATCAACTACATGCAGTGTGTACTTTGAAACCTTTATATAAACTCTTTAACTCAGCCCATCGTTTCATAACAGGTGATGAATTTAAAAACCATCTCTGTTCACTCTATGGAAAAGTAGGTTGGCCATTGCTATCTGTTACAAGAGAAGAGAATAACACTGTATAAAATGTATTTATAAAGGACTACGACTCAATATCTCATGTTTGTTGAGCTCTGGAACAGAACAGGAACTTTTAATTCAAGATCACATGATTGTCCACATCTAAAAACTGGCTGCACTAGAACTGATTTTTTTAAAAAAAAAAAGGTTTTTGTTATTTTGCTTCCCAAAAATTGAACATATTTCAAGAACAAGCAAAACTGGATGCATCGGTGCCACAAATACAATTTAATAATAATGTGGTGATGAACATTTATCATCACACCTGCACCTGTTATTGATGTTTTCACCTATGGACCTATGCATGTTTGTTATTTTTTGTTTGTATTGTACTCTATTGTAACAGGGCACCCATGACTGGGCTGTGTAAATAAAGATACATGAAAAATAAATAAAATTACATTAATTACAGCGACTGAAAATAGTTGTTTCTTTACTGCAGTTCTTTACTCCTCCCTGTTTTTATATGAAAATGGGTACAGTACTTACAAATGCACAGCTCAGAGTAGGAGAACAGGTCTATAGTTGCAGGGCTCATACAAACCCATTATTATTCACCAGTTTGCATGTTTTGGTAGAAGGAAGGGCAGAGAATACATGAAAGGCTAAACCAGATCTAAACCATACTCCAGAACAAATTGTTCAGTCAGTGCACAGCAAAACAGTATCTATAGCAACTATGGACCTCAGGTGGAAACCATGTCAAATTGAGTTTTTCTGTGCATTCAGTCACTATAGCAAAACATTAAACTGGGAATGAACCTGGAACTAAACCAAAACTAGACCAACCCCAATCTACATTCGCACTTAACTGAGCCCAAACCATGACAAGTGAAGACCCACTTTATACAGAATAGCTTTGAGTATTCGACAATTCTCTTTCATTTCTTGGGAAACTATAGGAATAATCTAGCAATAAACCAAGACTAGACCAGAACTAAACTAAGAGATTAAAATAACTTCAGCACCACTAGCCATACTGCCAGCTGCCGATCGTGTCTGAAAACATAGCTTTAGATTGAATTTGTATCTGAGCTGAGCTACTATGACCCCCTTTTGAATCGATACAGTTTAAGTCAGGAGTTTTTTAAACAGGAAGTCAGTGATGTCCCATATTTGGGCCCAGCGGCTGTTTTTCAGCACATAAATGTCGTCATCGGAGACATAGTTTGTGGCAAAGTTCATTAAAACAAGTGAGTTAAGGCCATGGTGTATTTTTAGCTTCAGATAAGACAGGCTCTTAGGAAGTAGATGTAGAAATATCCCTTTCCTCTGATTGTGTTGGATTGTTTTCCCTCTGACCCTGAAATGCACAGAAGATTATATACAAGGAGCACATAAGTGCCTTCAAACAATGTCACTATTCTCATGGATGGTCTGCCACGTTGTCCACATGGAGATGTTATAGTGTTGCCTGTAATATTCCACAGTACAGCATCAAAAGTATCTATTTCCATCCAGTAAAGCAGGTAACATCACCAGACCATTTTACAGGTCAGATCTGTGAAAAGGCGACCCCATTCAAAGTATGAAGGCATTTTGGTGTGTACCAGTGCACTATTGATAAGTTTAATGGCATACTGTGGAACATTCCAAACATAGCAGGCGGAGACAAGAAGAGAGCAGATTTCTCATCAGAAAAGTTACATAGAGTGGTTTTAAATTCCGGTTCAGTTCTAGATTAGTCGTTAAGTCTTTTGGATCTTGCACTTGGTAATCACTATTTATTTTGTTTTATTTCCTAAATGACCTTTTCTGCATTGATCTCATGGGTTTAGTCCAGTTTCAGATCTGGCTTAATCTTGGGCTCATTTTGCTTTAATAAAGATGGCGCTGTGATAGATAATCCAGAGGTTGCTGTGAAAGTTTGAGAATTGCCACCCACCCTCGAGACACTCTGGGAAGATCTGAGTCTGACCAATACTTTAATGTCACTTAATTGAACTTTAATATGATCACGAGAACTCAAGCACGCACTCCCTCCCTGCAGATGCTACACAGTCCACAGCCAACATGAGAATTTATGAAGGATCCTAAAAATAAACATTTGTGAATAGTTTTGGGGGGCGATTTTTCTCTCTGGGACAAACTAAAGCAGACTTATTTTTGGTTTAATATTGTGGATCACGACTTGAATAAAATGTCCTCCCCATGAGTCTTGTTTTCAATATAAACACATTTCACAGCTACTACTAAAAATAATCATAACAATTTTAGACACCAAAATGTCATTTCAATTCAATCTGTAGGTCATAAATGTTTATCTAAATCTGAAGTACTTTTTTATCACATCCATAAGTTTGATTTCATAAAGCTACAGGGCCTACGCTGGTCCACTTCCCTGGACAGAAGAGTAAGCAATGGTGAATATGACAGGGTAAAAAGTCTTTTTCACTAAAACATACTTAATCTATTTTTATTTTTTATTTTATTTTATTCTGGTGAAGTTTTTAATTTACTTCCTGGTTAGACCGCAGATATTACATAGGTAGGTTAATTCCAGTTATGTTACCTAGCAACTATAATGTTAATAAGGGCCAAAACTTGTCTGAATTACACAATAGTTATGATTAGACAAGTAAAAATAGATGAATAGGCCAAATTTTTGTTTCTGTTACGTCTTGTATTTTCTCAATATATATATATATATATATATATATTTTATCACAAACTGCCACTTAACTGATGTAAAACTATGATTCATGCAGGCAGGCCTCCTATCCCACCAAACAAAGTGCACAACAGCACACGCCAACCTCAGTGTCACTGCTTCCTGTCCAACCCGATCTCTGTGAGGGTTTTGCAGACTCACGCTAAAATGAATAAATATTTAAAGATCAGACAGTGGAGAGGGAGCTAACATGTTAAACACCACACAAATAAAATGTACACTTCACTGGAGGACACTTCTGTGTTTAGAGAGACATGTTTGTGTCTTAATGCTAACCCATCCATCCATGTTCTTCCTCTTATCTGGGGCCGGGTCGCAGGGGCAGCAGTCTAAGCAGAGACTCCCAGACTTCCCTCACCCCAGACACGTCCTCCAGCTCCTCTAATGGGACCCCAAGGCTAACGCTTATGCTAATTTTGAGGTACAATAAACATTAAAACAAAGCCACAAACTGAAATATTCTAGAGATAAAAATAATTGTGTTGCCTTTATTTTAATGAATTTGAATTTTAACAGGTTGTTTATTTTATTTTCTGATTTTTATAAAGGTGACGGTTAGCTTTGAGACACAGTGTGTTAGCTAGTGTGCCTATTAGAAAAACATAAAAATGTGTTTCGTGCACTTTAAACGAGGCTTTGTTTAAAGGAGGTGTAGAAGTGTGACGAGGCTGCATACCTCGCATATACTTTACACCACTGCACAGAAGACCTTGAGATGAGACCATGAAGGACAAACCTAAACAGGGCATCTGAATCTAATCACTCTGAAAAGTGTCACCAAGACAAGGGCGTCTAAAAATGTGACAGCCACAGGCCTGTGTGGATGCACTGCTACTGCAGCACCTCTTTATGAGTTAATAACACATCATCTGCTGACTCACACTAGTATAGGGCAATAAGAATGGACAAGGGCACACAGGATGTAAAACACATCAGAAGTTGTAGAAAATTATACACATAACCAATAGCCAATCTGAACTTTGAGCAGGTACTGATGAAGATTACTTCAACAGGACCAATTTGGACCTTTCCTGGGTAATTTTAGAATGATCTTGAAGAGGGGGTGTACAGTATTTGTGAAGTTGTAGTATATAGTTTTATATCATGCTTTTGTATATTTATGCTTTATGAGGTGAGCATTGAACAGAATTGTACTGCTAACCGTAAGGAGGGTTTGAATAGGGAGAGATTGCTGGAATAATACTCAGACATGCATGGATGGATTTCTTCTTCATGCATGTTTTTGATGAGGGAACAATGTTATAACATGGTAGAAAGATCCTAAAAGTTGATTTTGTCTTCATCTTTATCAATAGTAGGCTTCAGTATTGTCCAAAAGCTCATGTTTCGCCACACTTCTAAAAATAACTGACCCACTGACACACCAGTCTTTTTAATCATATTTTATAGCTCATATATTTTATGGCTGAGTCAAGTCCACTGCTGTGGACTGCTGCTGTTTGATCATGTATCTGTGTTTGCGTGCTTGTCTGCCTCATTTATGACCTCACAAAAAGGCAGTTCCAGGTAATTTGAAATGTACTGAGGCTGATGTGGATTCAGCTGAAGTCTGGTTTCAAGAAAGCACAAATCAAAGACAGAAAATGACTTTTTTACTCAAATAATTAAAATTACCATCAATACATTTTGTACTTTTGCTGAGGTGTTTAAAGAAATACGTGGAGTACAGAAGATGAATAGTGAATAAGTAATTCTTTGAAATATAAACCTGTTTGCAGCCTTTATCATGCTGGTGATACATACTTGGATTGAGTGAGCGAGAGAAAGACAGACAGATAGATGGCGTTAATGACATGTTTGTGCTAATCAAATTTACACTTGAATACAGACTCTACATATGGATATCCTGAAGGCTTGGTTGGCTGTATTAATTGTATCTCAAATCAAATATCAAATAAGCTGGCATTGGCATTGGCAACAACCAAAGACAAAGAGACTTCCCATAAAAGCTAACACAATGAGCTATAAAAATGTTAAATTGTATTGTTATTGTTTTAGAATCATTGCATAAGCCAATAAATAGCAGTCAAGTGAAGTTTTCATGTGATTATAGCGCCATGTTCCGACCCAATACTTTGGCAAAAATAAATACTTTTTTGCCAGACTGTTCTGTTTAACTTACTTTTATTTATGGCTCATTTGCAAGAATTCTGTCCCCTTGGTTAAAAAAGGCATTACAACATCATACATAGGAAATTGCCTATTTGTGTTCAATACTGTCTCATATAGTGATGTTTATTTATTTTCACAGCTGCAGGGGCAGGATGTATGGGATTAGAGTGAGTTTATTTTAGGTTCATGTCAGGGTTATTTGTGTTATTTTTAATAGTTAAGGTTAGGTTATGCTGACAGGAAAAGATAGATTTGCCCTGTTTTTGTTTTGACTTGCAGGAGAGCTAAAAACCACCATTAACGAAAACCCTTCTCTTAATGCAACCATAGCATGTACTCACCGTAACACGACTAATTGGTTTGGGGAAAGCGCAACAAATAGCATGTCTCTAGAGTCTCCTCTTGACTCGTATTTGCACATAGCTCCATGGAAATGCCACAGTGCAGTAATTGCTTGTTGTCATCTCAGTATAGATCAGAACACAATTGCTTTTCACAATAGAGACAAATCATATCCAAGTCATTAGCCTATAATTGCATGTGTGAAGGCTTTTGTAAAGACATGAGCACTGACCTGCCCTCTTTTAAGTGATAGGCTGCATGCTCATGGAGGTGGAGGTACTTTCTGTATTTTTTTCTTTGCTGAGAAGGACAGTCTAAGGACAGAGGGCAGTCTGGGACAGTTATCGATTTGCTCCTTACCTGTGAATGTTGGTTAATCGGCCTGTCTATTATTGACCAATGACTGCTTCATTGTTTGAGAACTTTCTGTTGGTTCAATCAACAATCTGGTAAGCACTGTGAGGCATCTGCTGTTGTGATTTTGGGCTATGAAAAATAATAAATAAATAAACTGATAGGTATTGTACACAAAATTGTATTTGGTAGAGAGTTTGTCACCTGTTTGTCTCCACAGAGGTGTTATTTCTTTGTCAAGAATATTCCACAGTATGGCATTAAACACATCTATCTCCAATTAGGATAAGGCAGGTGGCAAATGGTCAAATTACAGGTCAGATCTTTGGAAAAGCAAGCCTGTTAATACAGTGAGAATGCATGCTTTTCATTGTTTTAAGCAATCAAAACACATGTAATTAAATAGTAGGGACATGTCCATTCCAGAGACTAGCATACCACTAAAAAAACCCTACTAAAAATTACAACCTGTTTCCTGTTATCCTGTGTTTTAAAGGCAGGCTATAAATTAGGTTAATGCTAGCATTTACATTGCTAAATGCTAACATTGCTGTAAAAGAGGATTAGATCATGTGCCATAAGGCGATATCTCGTTTTCTGTATGTGCCAGTCCGAGTTCATTGTTTTTACAAAGGAAATGTCGCCATCGCGTGTTACTTTTGGTCTATTACATCTTCAGCTTTCTCAACCATTTCTTGTAAACCAACCTTGTGACTATCTACAAGGCTTTCTATTGGTCAGAAGACACGTCAATCATCCAGATCTGCGTTCTGATTGACTGATGAAAACACCAACAACCAGCATGCACTTGTGAGGGATTTACAGTGCTTAGCTTTAGCTATGTGAATGTGTATGACGTGAACTGGACAATCAACAGGTCAGTGATTAAGTTTACACATTTGATCAGAACATTAAAACAATATGTTTGTAAATCCGCAGACATTAATACACAAAACGTGCTTTGTCTGGTTGGGTTTCGAGTAGCATAAGTTATCCATCTTTGATAATTAGCGTCCATGTACAGTTGGCACTGGCAGCATTGCACTTTTTTCACAGAACGGGTCATGATTTCAACGTTGTGCAGCTATTTTCTGTCACGTTTCCTCTCAGTCGTGTGAATATAAGCGCACATTGTAGCTCCAGCCGTGCATAAAGTGTTTAAATGTGGCGGTTTGTGTGATTTGGAAATGACGCCGTGGGAGGCGCTGCGTGCAGCCAATTCTACGTCCTGTTACTAGGCAACCTCACATAGCGCGTGATGTCCTGCGCTGTTCCTCCGGTGCTACTTCAGTTTATTTCATCTCTGTTATTACTGTACTTTCAAATAGACATTGGCATTTGTTGTAACCCAGCTCACGGCAGAAAGCGCTGATGGAAAATAAATAAGCATGTTTGAGGTAACGTTATGCTCATCCAACAGATTGCCATAGAAACAGCAGGATTTGTTCCGATCATGCTACTAGCGTAATATGCGACTGTTTACATGGGACAGGTTTAGGAAATGATAGGTTTGATAGGTATCTACGTGGGCTAAGCTACCTGCTAAACCAAATCGAAAGCTAAAAAGGACATCGTTTTATAAGTGATGTATCCAGGTTTACCGGGTAGTACAGAAATAGTGTTTTAACCTTAGCTTCAATGGCAACTGTTTACATACTATGCTTTTGATCTCAATATAGATGTATGCTCATTTTAAACACAATTTTCAAAACAAACTCATTTTGTTAACTAAACGATGCTTTTACCTGCTCACGGTTTCTGCCCTCTTTGCTAATCCGATTTTCGCCCCTTTTAGGTAAAGATCTGAATGGCAGGTAGTGACAAGGCGATGTTGTGCTGTCGAGTACAATGAAGAAAATATTCAACTTTGCCAAGAAAAAGAAGTCATCAACAGGGACTCCCGACAATGGCAGCGTGCTCTCTGTCGGATACGAACTGAGAGACAAGGATTTGGGGAAGGTGCACAAGGCAGCATCTGTGGGAGATTTGGCCAAATTAAAACAACTAGCCACCAAACAAAAGAATGACATCAATCAGCTGGATAAAGAAAACAGGTATGGGGTGTAGTAACAGAATTATGACTTGATCAGATTTTTCCCTTTCAATTGTTTAAACTATTCTATATTCCGTACAGTAAGCAAGTCAAATACAGTGTCAGCGAGCCATTCCATATGTGTTGTAGTAAGTTGGGCTGCGCCAACTGTCAAGTGTGAAAACTACCAAGTCAACATTTGACACCTGTCCTGTTGTGTCCTTATGTTGCATGGTTGGATCTAGTTACCTCTCACACAGTTAGCCATTGTCTGAAGCAAGTGGTATCCATACAGAAGGCATGTTTTACTAGTATTCTTAGTGTTATTATTATAGTAATAAAAATAATCATAGAATTCTCATCAAATAGTCAAAATAAAGGTGCATCATATCTCAAAAAAAGTTTAGTATCAAAGACGACGGTGAAAATACATGCAATGTGTGTGTGTATGTATATATATATATATGTGTATGTGTATATTATATATTTATAGTAATTACTTTCAAGATGATTTCTTAAAAAGTGCATTTTCTCCTCTGCTTTCAGAACTGCGCTTCATATCGCCTGTGCTGCTGGACATGTTGAAGTGGTGCAGTTCCTTGTTGAGAGTAAAGCTAAGCTTAATCTATGTGACAATCAAATTCGATCCGCTTTAATGAAGGTAATCCCCAGCTACATGCAGCACTGGTCATTATCTGTACATGTTTTCATATTCATCATATAAAAACAATCCTTAATCTTTCTGGGTTTTTTTACATAAACACAGTACAGTTTCTTGATGGTTCTTTTCGTGTTTTTTTTTCTTAGGCGGTGCAGGGGCAGCATGAGAGCTGTGTTAACATCCTTCTGGAGAATCATGCCGACCCAAACCTGGTGGACATCAACGGTAACACAGCGCTGCATCTGGCTGCTAGCATCCCCTCTGTGTCCACGGCAGTGCTGCTCCTGGAGCATGAGGCCAACATAAATGCCCCAAACAAGGTACTGTTTTTAAACAAACTGATACTGTAGTGAGAACCATGTTGTAACAGTGTAATGCTTGTCCACACTTTTCAGGAGGGCCTCACACCTTTGAGTGTAGCAGTCCGTGAAGATCATATTGAGATGGCCGAGTTTCTTTTAAAAGAAGGCGCAGATGTCAACGCTGCTGATGGCAATAAAAGGTCAACAGCAAATCAGCTATTCTCTAATTTTGAGAATGGAGCAATAAAATTAAATTTCATTTAAAATTCATGTGCAGGTCACCATTGATGATGGCTGCTGGAAATGGCCAGTATGACATGCTTCAGCTGCTTTTACGTTGTGATGCAGAAATCGCACAAAGGGATGATAGAGGATGGTCCGCTGATGACTACGCTATAAATAATGGACACCATGCGTAAGCCCTTCTATCAAGTTTTTTCCTCCTATCCCTAAATTTAACAATCATATAATTTTAACCTAACACATTTTTTATATGTGTTCGTAGTTGTTCTCATCTTATCGATAATCACACTACACAGAAAAGTGATGGGACGTCTTTATTACATCAAGACCATGGCAAATGTAAGAAAAAAACATCTGCTGCCTCCCAGCGTGCTGAGGCGGGCTTCCCTCTGGGCGGACCAGCCATCGACAAAGACGGTAAATATCTAATGGGTCTAAAGAAGTCATCAAAATTAAACTTGTGGATGAGGCTCAGGTAGTGATGGTGTGACATTAACAACTGTATTTATTCCTCATGCAATACCACTGACTGGATCTAGAGCATGGAGCAAATCAAGCAGGGGGAGGTATTGCTTTGCTTAGCTGTAGTTTAGTAGCACAATGTTAAATGCAGTTTCTTGTCATGGTTAATGTTTTTCCCAAATGTGAGTGCCATGTGGAAGCTGTGTGGTGTGTTGGGTTTGAGTATTGTGCCAGTCTGCCAGAGCCTTGGAAATGCTATTGCAGAGAACTTCAACAGAAATTATACAAACTCTTTTTGCTTTTGTAGATTTTGAGGACATCTCCCAATCAGAGTCTGTAAGTCGGTGAGTAGAATCAATTAAAATACTTAATAAATATCTATATATTTGGTATTACATTTCTGGTTCTACTTGATAGTCCATAAACCAGTTTTCTATCCAGTCAGTGTTATTTTTTCTTTTCCATTGATTAAACAAGCAACAATAGTCTCCCTCTCTGTTTTAGCATCTCAAAAAGTGGTGCTGATGATTGGCCCTCTTCAGATAATGACGACGAATCTCCCATGATTCAAAAGGTTGGTTCTGATCATTGGCTACTGACTTGGGTAATACAATTTTGTATTTGCCTCAACCCCATTTTATTTTATTCTTCAGAAACCCAAGAAGTTCAACCTAAGGCAAATGTTTGCATCTAAAGCAGGAGGAGGTAGTTCACGTGACATTTTTTAATATACTAAAAACACGCATGCAGTCTAAGTTTATGGTAAAAATGAAAACAGTTCTATTCACTGACATAATTACTGTATATTGTTATCCGTACACACAGGGTAGGACAATTACATATTTTCTGTCATGAGTTAAATACTAAACATGGACTGCAATTTTAATCACAGTGAAACTGAAATTTCAGTTATTTGTATTGCAAATTGCAAAATCAAAGGCTGCAATTATTTTGAAGGTGAACAATCAAGAAATATTGCTTAAAATATAATAATGGAAAATAATGCTAAACCTGAAAATTATTATATTGTATTAGTTTAGCTAGCGGTTTAAATTTCAGTCTTTTCTCAAATGTTAATGCTCATGCACGTGTAAAATCCATACTGTGTACTGAATCCGAATGTGAAATTATAAATCGCAGCTTTTGTATAGTCCAAATGTACAGTTGCATTAGTATTTAAACTACTTGAATGATCAGTAATTTCCTTATTTTCTAGTATATAACTAGTCCAGTATATATTTCTGTGTACCCTCTTTCCAGTTTTGTGATAGCCACATAATTCCCTTTTGTGCCTTTAGCCTCTGCGCAGCTTGACACATCTCTGAGTGGTGTAGAATCTGAACCAGAGCCTGAGGTAGTTCCCCAGATCGCTGCACCTCCCCCCAAGGCCTTACCCTCCACCAGCGCCCCATCCAACCCAGTAGACCCTCACCCCGAGACGCTCCCTTTCAAACCCCCACGGATGAGCTCCACCCCTCTCTCCAGCTATAACAGGGTAAAATATGTGTTTTAATCCTAAAGCATTTCTTCTGTCTTTTTCCAAAGCGTTTAAACTAACAGGAAGTAGAGCTAAGAAGGGGAAAGCTGCTATGTCTGAGCAGCCTTCATGCAGTAAAGCAGCGATGAAATCTCAAGAGGAAAGCTCTGATGAAGAAGAGGAGGAGGAGGAGGAGAAGGAGGATGATGATGATGATGATGATGAAGAAAGTGAGGATGAGGATGAGGAGTGCGAGGAAGAGGAGAGCGAGGATGAGAGCGAGGAAGCAGCTTCTAGTTCGAAAAATATGCAACATCTTTTTCAATTTCATTCCCCTAAAACTGTTGATATTGCAGACCATCAAAATGAAACAAAAAATGTAGCCCGCGTTTTAAAGAATGGAGAGAAAAATGAAACTACAGAAACTACTGCTAACATTCAGAGTGAAGAGTTTGACCAGCCACTTGATTTGCCGAATTCTGGTGAAGATGAGAGTGAGGAAGAAGATGACAAAGCTCAACCTAGTGTAAAAAACAACCTTTTAATCGGTTCAGACAGTCAAACTAGTCCAACTTCAAATAGTGAAGCTAAAAAAAAGTCTACTCAAAACATTGCTACATTACAAAATGAAGAGTTTGATATGCCTAAAGATGTGGTAAACTCTCCACAACCAGTCAGATTAAATGTGAAAGAAGACTGCATTGTATCGGCCATTAGAGTCGAATCTAAGTTTTCAGATGAAGAGGACAGCATTGGAGGTAAAGCTGGCATTGAAAATCCATTGGAAAGTGCAGCTAGACCAAGGAGCCAAGGGTCTGATTGGGACAGTCTTTGTGAAGATGAGGATGCAATACCAAGAAAACGCAAGTCCTCATGGGGTTCTTCAATAGAGAGTGAACCAGAGTTACCCAGTGACAAACAACCAAATAATACACAAGAGGAGAGCCATTTAAAAGATATTACACCACCAGCAGAAGGAGTAGCAACAACGTCAAAAAATGTAGCCACTCCTGAATGCACATCACCTCCGCGAGTCATGGATAACTTAGCGGTAGAATTGGCAACATCTCCCAAGTGTGCAACAAAACCAGCGGATTCAGAGTCCGATTGGGATTCGCTCTCAGAAGACGCATCCTCTAGAGATAATTCAGCGAAACATCACACAATTGTTCATCAAGTGTCTAGCGACCAAAATAAAGACATGAATAAAGATGAAGTAAAAGTGGAAACTTTACAAATGGTGGAGTTGGACTCAAATAAAGAGAGCGATTCTGATGGTGAAGGTAGTTGGAGTGATCATGAACAAAACTTATCAGACACAAACAAGGTCCGTCCCACAAATATTGAAACAAGTGAAGATTCAGACAGCCACGATGAAAAACTGGAGTATGACTTTGCCACAGCAACGGTCAAAGTACCAGATGAGAGAGATGCCCAAGATGCAGCCAGATTGGTTTCCTATGTGCCTTTGGAGGAAGGGGCAGATAATGCTGTTACAAGGCAGAGATATGAAGAAAAAGACTGCAGCCTGTTTTCTGATAAAGCCGTACCACAAACAGATGCAGATGATGTGGGTGTTGATGCACTTGATGGGAGTTTCAATCATTCCTGTCCTAAGAAGAAAAGTAAACAATTGGGTACTAAGGTAACTTACAATAAAGATTAGGAAAGTAATTTAGAACGTGACGGTTGTAGTTGTAGTTTCTAGTTGTTGCTGTTTGCGGCTTTTTACTATTCTGTTGATTAAAGGACCCATATTACGCTGTTATAATGTTTCTTCATCAAAAACACAGTCGACGTTGTTTTGTTTCATTCACACATGTTTAATAGAAAACACTCCTGTTCCACCTTGTGATGTCATGTGGCTATACAGGAAGTGCTCCACTGTGTTTTTAAACTCCATACACCTTCACTGGATTCTTTTGGACAGCGCTGTAATTGCAAGTCTGCTCTACTAAAAAAAAGGTAAAAGGTATAACTGTTAACTTGAAAACATCGCTTCACGACATCACAAGGTGGAACAGAGCATTTTGAGCTTTGGAGATTTTGGACATCATAATAATAAAGGCTTACTCACATGTGTGAATGAAACAAAACACATGATGAGGTAACAACATTTGAACATGGCTTAAAGGTCACAAGAGTCAGTAATATAGGATCTTTAATACATTGATGGGTAGCAGTTATTCCCAACTGGTGGTGATCCAAATCTGTCATGGAAAGGATTAGTATAGTTTCACTTTCAAGCTTGATGTTGAACATTATCTAATTTGTGAAATAGCTATAAATTGTCTGAGCCCTCAGTCTACCTACCTACCTTAGTCCTTAAAATTCTTAGGAGGGTTTAAAAAGAAAAAGGTTCCTAGAAAAGACCAGTTAAGAATCACAGTTGTATATTCTCTCCTACTATAATATTTTTAATGTTAATTTGACTGAACTTCAAAAGCTGAAATCTACCTGCAG
The DNA here is from genome assembly GCF_009829125.3 of Periophthalmus magnuspinnatus. Taxonomy (NCBI): domain Eukaryota; kingdom Metazoa; phylum Chordata; class Actinopteri; order Gobiiformes; family Gobiidae; genus Periophthalmus; species Periophthalmus magnuspinnatus. The sequence goes on along the minus strand of NC_047131.1, from coordinate 3,285,108 downwards.
AAAGAAATCTCAACGGACGATGACAGTCAAAACGAGGACTTAGAGGACCAGGAGGACCAAGATGAAGAGGAGGAGTCTGAGGAAGAGGAGCCAGAGGAGAGTGACCACTCCCACGACGCAGCCTCCACTATCCCAGAGACCGACACCTCCAAAGACAAGAAGAGAGGTATTCAATTATACTATACATGTAATATACCTGCAAAGAACTTGTGTATGGTTTCACATATTGTAATGTATTATCAAGCAAACTGAACTTTGGTCATGATCAGTTTTCTTAATAATAAAAAGTTTTACTTGATTTATTTTTTATTTATTTAATTAATTTTTTGAATTGTAGGTGTTTCATATCCCCAAAACTACCTTTTGGTCGTCATGGAGATAAGTGCCATACAATAGAATCTTCTAGGCAAAGCAATAATATCTCTATGAAGGCAAGCAGGTGGTGGACCCTCAAGGAAATAATTTACTTAGTGCACCTTTTAAAGTATGAGTTCACCATTAACCTGAAAAGGAATAGTTTATGGATTGGAATTGGCAACTAAGGCACTTGGTAGTAATACGTAAATACATAAAACCTAAAGGGATATAAATGCTAGTAACAGCAAAATGTAAATATCATGGGCAGTTATAATTTCATCTAAGGTATCTTGTTTGTTTTAGATTTCATGTCTGAGTTGGGTCTTAAAAAAGATGAACCTGTGCAGGATTCTTGGGACTCTGAGGTACAGTCTTTCACTTAACATTCATTTAAGTTGTCAAATGAATTCTCTAGTTTAATGTTTCCTTCTCTTTCTAGTCTGACTTGGATGATATCAATTTACTTAATGAAAAGAAAGAAAATAAAACTGTAAATCAAGAGGAAGTGCCCACAGTCAAAGAGGACAAGGAAGAAAGTGAGACTTTTTAAAATCTCTTGTTCACTTGTTCTAGACTGTTTCAGCCATTTCAGGCCCCATTTCATGCTGCAGTTTCCTGTGACCTGCAGACAACTTTGTGGAACATTTTAAACACACTTTTTATTTATTTTATTTTAAGCCGCTATATTTGACCAAAGAATTAACTTAAAGTGGTGTTGCATCTCTCTTGTAGACTTCTTTTATATCCCTTCGTTTTTAAGAAGAGAGGGGAGCGGGAGGATGGCTTTGCTAGACTCTCGGAGGAGTGTAGACAAGCCTAGAGGCAGCCAGGGAGAGGGTAGGCGTGCTTGTCCTACTAATTTAAGGAACAGCATGCTCCCATTATTCATAGCTATGTTTGTCCCATTGTGATAACATAACACTATGCATGGCATGCCCAATGTAATGCAAACAACATACTTAACTGTCATGGCAACCATATTGTCCAAACATGCATTAGAGCAGAGGGGTTATGTATTTTGCTTGGATAGGAAAGGGACACTATGTTACTTAACTGGTGAATGGTCTGCCACCTTGTTATCTCTATGGAAATGTTACAGCTTTGCCTCCACAATATGGCATTAAATGTATCCATCTCCATCACCAGGCCACGTTACAGGTCAGATCTGTGGGGAAGCAAGACCGCTGATAGAAAGGATGCATGTTTTTTATTGCAGAATATACCAAGTTGAATAAATCCAATATAGACAAGTTTAATGCCATACTGCAAAATATTCTAGGCATGTCAACAACATCTCCATGGAGAAAACCAGGAGACAGCCTCCATCAGAAAAGTTGCATAGTGTGCCAGTATTTGTTTGTGTTACTGACATTATAAGCTTGAACATCTTATGCCACTACTAGACCATACTTGCTTTTGTCATGCTCTAACTAACCACAATGTGACAGTGCTTATTAACCATGTAACACTTTGCATGGGAATGATGTTGGCAGCATTTTGAGCCGAATCCTCTGCAATCCTCATGGTGGCTGATAGAAAACAGTATATGTAAATTAATGCAAAAATAATATTTGTGTTTTTTGTAGTTAACAGCAGTGAAGTAACTCATGATCAAGACCAAGATGCTCAAAGTGAAAGTTTACAGAAAGAGGTCAGTTATTGTTTAAAACGAAAATGTACAGAACAAGCAACGAAAACTAAGATTTATGTGGTTTTTTTGTTTTGTTTTTTTCATATATATATATATATATATATATATATATATAGACCGAAAAGGCAAAATGGGAACCACTTCTGAACAAACTCGAAGGCGCTTCAGACCAAAAGACAGGTTTTCTCAGCATCTGTTTTCACTGAGCTACAATTTGTAAATGTATTTTTATTCACATTAGCTATCTCTTTTTCAGACTTAATGGAAGAACTGGGATTAGGAGATGCAGATGATCTTGCAGGTGAAATAACATCCAGACAAAGAAGGCATTATACTACCACTTAATAATAACTACACTTTAATTACTCTTAATAAAGCAGTAACAAAAACTTCATTTATATTTAGGAATGATTTAGATTTACTAACTACTTTTGGGGTTAGTGTATTAATTAAGTAGTCGTTACTAAGCCTGAATTGTTATTATTTGCTTATTATGAATTAAGCTTGTTCATGCTTTATTAGGGCCAATTAGGTAGTTATTTTAAAGTGTTATCTGTATTACTAGATAGGATAGCTCTCAGTGCAATCCCTCAGTTGTCCTGGTACATTCCATAGATTCCTTACAATAAATTTTTAATAATGTTTTAGCTGTTGATGTGCATGTAACCGCATCCAGTGACTCACTCTTCTCCATTTAGAACTTAAGATGGAATTGAGTTTGTGGCGACATGTCCTCAGTCCAAAACTTTAATTAAGTTTTATTTTATTTGCTATAGATAAGACAAAGGAAAAGTTGTATTATTTTTCTGACTTCATTTTGTGCAATATCTTCAGATGCCTCAGACTGGGACTCGGCTAGCACCACCAGTAAACAGACTCTTCCCGGGGGGCGCAGGATGCCTTCTCCTGGGATCGAGGAGTTCCCAGAATCCCCTGAACCTCCAAAGACAGTGGAGGTCTCTAAAGCTGCTCTAGTCACTCCTCAGAGAAGCTTCAACTCCAAATCAGCAAGTACTGCCTCTGCATCGGCTCCCAACCCACAGCCACGAGCCAGGAAGATGACCCCTCGCAAATCTGAGAGCCAAGAAGGTGAGGTCCAGTTATTTGTTACCAGAAATTCACAAAGGTTTACTATTTTGTGTTGAAAATGACAATACATAGCATTTTTGAAATTCTTGTGGTATCTGAAACTGTCAAGTATGGAGTTTATTTCTTAATCCTTTGTGTATCGTGACAAGTCTATATAAATTATAATATTGATACTGACGTTTCCTCAGTTCCCTTATTGAGTAACCTTTACAAACATAATTATTATCTCTGTGTAATCCAGGTTGGTTCCATGGCAAAAGAAGGTTAAATTATGTCAACTGGTCAAAGAAGCCTGTTTGATGACGCACTAAAAATGTGTCCAGGTGACATAATTTAACCTTCTTTTGCCTTGTCTTATTACACAACATATACTGCCAACCCTGATGTTTGGATCTCTACAGCTTTCTGAAATCTTTTAATAGTTTAACTGTTCATATTTCAGTCTCAGGTTTCAGTCAAAGTTTCTCTTTTTACTGTAGTCTTTTTTCATGCAAATGGCAGAACTTGTATACATTAATTCATTCTTATTTGTTTTTTCTTTTATCTTCAGAATCAGACTGGGACTCTGATCGGCAAAGTGAAAATCACATGATGGAGGCAGTTTATCAGCAGGCTTTAGATCAACCAGGTGAAATTGATTTTGAAATCAAATCAAATGAAATAGAATTGAATTAAAGCAGTTATTTTGAATTTATATAATGTTATTTAACATTGTTTCTCTGAATCAGACTCCCCAGAGCCAAAGGCAGCAATGACAACTGAGTGTCCTGAAGAGACTGATGAGGTGGAGCCTGTGGTGAGGCGAAAATATATTGAATATAAAATTGCTTTATTTAATATTGTTTATTTCTATTATTAGTTGTAGTTGTTTTAGTAATGAGTAGTTGGCAATTATTGTAATAATATCTTCGTTATTCGTCATTTTAGGGCTTAAAGTATTGGATCATGCCTTATTAAGCATGTTAAATTTTGATATTTCAACCTCATTGTCCTTAGTCTACCTTGTCCTTACTATTAAGAATCCCTGGTTTATGTTTTGCACTGTATTGCTAATGTGATGTCTTTGCTAACAATTCTATCTTTATACAATAGACAAGTGTCATTGGCGAGTTTGAAATTTGCCACCATAACTAATATAACTAAATTGGTGTTACAATACATTAATATGTATGTCTATTATGTTTCCATTTACCCTTGGCTTGTGTATATTTTTGTCTGTTTTTGTTTGCCTCCATCTTCACCAAGGAAAGAGACGCTGATGCAGTAGATGTAGGAGAGTTAGATGTAGACCCCTCACACCCTTCCGATCAGCCCAGATTTGACAATGAGGACAATTATACTTTGAGTGACCAAGATTATTATGAAGACCATGAAGTAACTACTGACTCTGTACCGTGGCAAAAACGCTACGAAAAACTCTGGGTCGAAGTTGAAAAAAGAGAAGTTAAAACCACTTATAAAAGCGTGACTGCAGAATTAAAGGCACGATTTGGAGAGGTTTTTAAATCTAGACAAAGTGATACAGAGGAGGAAGAGGAGGAAAAGGAGGAGGAGGACAAGGAGGATGAGGAGGAGAGGTATGAACCTGCACCAGAAACATCTAGTGATGAAGATGAAGGAGATGTTATTGTGAGGCCCATAGCAAGAGCAAGACAAGCTACTAGACTTTTAACCATACCAGAGCAAAGAGAGTCGGGCTTAGAGGACTCTGAATCGGCTGATAACTCAGTGTGTGAACAGGTGCATAACGACTCCAAGTATGAGCAAAATGACCTAGAAGAGGAAGAGGAGGACAGATCACCTTTACCACGACCTAGAAAAATCACAACTACTAATGAAGGTAGCGGCTTTGCACAGCTAGTCTCCCGGGATATCACAGAAGAGAATCAGGTCAGGGCAACTTCACCACCTACAGAAGATGGTGCCATTTCTTTTGCAAATAAACCAGAGGAGGATAGGTCTTCATCACCGCTTTCGTTACAAGACAATGCCTCAAAACCAGACTTAAATGTGAATGATAATACTGAAATATTGAAACAAGATGAAGATTTTGAAGACGTGTCCATACAACGTAGTAGCAGGGCACTTTCTCCACCTCCTACAGAAGATGGTGCCATTTCTCTTGCAAATAAACCAGAGGAGGATAGGTCTTCATCACCGCTTTCGTTACAAGACAATGCCTCAAAACCAGACTTAAATGCGAACGATTATTCTGAAAAATTAAAACAAGATGAAGAGTTTGAAGACGTGTCCATACAACGTAGTAGCGGGGCACTTTCTCCACCTCCTACAGAAGAGACGTATGGATTTAGTTCTATTATAAATGAACAAGAAGAATACCAGACCTCATTAAAAGTCTTAAAACAAGCTACTAAACTGGATCCCTCACTTGATGTAGACACTTTTAGTGAAGATGAAGATATCAATTCACACGGTGCAGCATCTCCAAAGTTAAATGTAGCACCTCCTATAGAAGTAATTGACAATAGTGATTTTACAAATGCCACTAGACCAGACTCAAATGTGGGCAATGCTTCTATACTCAATGATATTGAAGTATTAAATCAAGATGAAAAGCTGGAGCTAGTATCCAATGAAAATCAATTAAAAATGTCTTCACCACCTCCTATAGAAGCTTTAGATGCAACTTTCTCAACTGAACAAGGCTTGGAACTGGACCCTAGCTTGTTAAAAGACAGTATGAAAGCACTTGATGAAGTTGATGACACTAATGCAAGTTTGGAGGAAGAAAACTCAGACTTTGTTGAGCCCCAAGCCCCTCTCACCCTGAGCAGAGGGTCTATCTCCAGAGCAGGAGTGTCAGACGAAGAACTGGAGGAGGATATGGAAAGGTTTAAACAGGAGGTAGGGATGCTTAAGGTTGTCTTCTGGGATTTGGAGAGAGAAAAGGCCCAACTTCGAAAAGAGGTAGAGGATTGTCTGACAAGTTCTCGTGTAGTCCTTCTTTATGGAGTCCCCTTTCTGTCACTTTACTAGAATTAGCAGGTCCATCTTTTTTCTCTTGAGATGTTTTGTGTGATTTGGTTTTAGGGCTGCTCCATGTCATACTGCTCATGTATATTGTTTTAGTACTGTCTTTATAATGAGCATTTCAGCAGATTTTTGTCTCAGTTGTGAGGGAAGGTAGAAAGATAATATAGTTAACAGCCAAAGAGTCTTAACACTGACTGTGGAGGCTTATAAATTTCTCTTAATATTATGATATAAAGTGTAAAGCCCCATCGCTCTATTCAAATGTTAATCAGATGAGGAACAGATCTAAGCCAATTGGTCATTCTAAATTTGTGTGTTTTTAGTATTATGCAAGTATATATGTAAAGTAACTTAGTGCCATTAAATGTGATATGATTTTCGTTGCATGTAACTTTTGAATTTTGCATGTAATATTGTGTGAACACTTCAGGCTTCTTTTTTACATATATAAAAGAAGTGCCTCAGCTTTAGTTATTCTCATAGATTCTTTGTGTGTCAATTTAATTGCTGTGTTGTGTTTTCATTTTTAAGATGTGTGTTTAAAGAAATGTGTGCATTGTTCCTAATTGGAGCTGTAGTTGCATTTCTCCAACACTGAAAAAAGTCATTGTTAAACCTGCCAAACTACCCTGTATAAATTACTAATACAGCTATAGATGTTGCAGTGCACATATCTCGCTTCTGTGTAATTAACTAAAAATACTTCACCCCATGGAGTAACTGCTGTAGGTGTTAGGTCTCCATTGGCACGAGCCACACTAAATTATGAATGACAAAGTATACAACTACATGCTCCAAAATGCATCTTAAGAAGCCGGCCTGGACTTTTTCAGGCGGAGATTAATTTCTTCATCGGGATCATGAAACACTTGCTCTTCTTATTGCAGGCACGCAAAAACATCACCACAGAGACAGTGGAGGAGCAGCATCTGTCCACATTACAAGAACAAAGTGGAAATCCAACTGAAAATGTGGGATCTGGGAAACTTGAACCTGGAAGAGGATTCAGGGAAGAGTTGACAATACAGACACCTCCACAAGAACAGAAGCCAGTGGCCAGTAAACGGTAGGCATTTGACTTTGTGTTTACTTTAACTTTCAATTTCTAGCTTGCAGTTTGCTCTATAGCAGATTTTCTCAATGGGACTTATTTGAATGTATTCAGATTTTTACAGCTGTTTTTCAGGACCAAAGCAAATTTTCTATGATATAATCAGTACAGGTAAACGCCTAGTATTGTTTTGTTCATACAGGAACACCAATTCAAAAGACACGCGTTAAGATAATTATTATTATAAACAACACTTATATTATTTGTTTTATTTGTCTGGGACAGTGCATGTTAGTGAACATCCTGTATATTTATCACAAGAGATTGTGGCCACGAGCAAATTCCCTTCTCTTGTCACACATTCACTCTCCCAAACTCATTCTTTCTTGCACCAGAGTACCTCAGCACTGGAGGGAAGGTGGGTATTGTCCATAAGGCCAACAACAGTATGCACTAGTCTGATGTGGGTTAGAACTACCAACTTTTGTTGGTGGACCAGCACTCCAACCACTGAATCACCCATTTTAAACTCCCATTATAACTAGGGGCCCTTCTCCAAACCATATGACAATGACATTTCTTGTTGTTACTTGTTAAGTTAAATTACTATCAGGTTTATTCTTCCTCTCAGCACCAACGGAGCCCCAGCCCTCTCTTCCCTGCAGCAGATGCAACGCGGCAGCAGACAGGACCTTCAGGCCGCTCAGGAGCCCAGACCACAGGGTCTTAGACATGTTAATGGAAACCCTCTCTCTGTGTTTGACGATAGCTCTTTAAGTGATGTGTCCGAGGATGAAGGAAGGTATAAATGCAGTATACGTCGTTGCTTATCTTTACTGCTACTAACCCTCAAATGTTACACTTCAAAACATTATAGTTTGGCATGAAATTTCTATTTTTAATTTTGATCTAAAGTAAATTAATTATATCTGATGGTGGGCTACAGGGGTGCACGTTTTAGTTGCTGCATGGTTAAGAGTAGGCTTTGCTAAGACTTTAAAATTATCACACACTGTTGATCTTTTAAACTTTATTTGCTATGATACACATGGCCATGAAATTTTGAACACTGCGTGAGGCCTTTTGTCAAGTGCAAATATATCTAATAGTTAATCCCTATTCAGTCAGTTTGTACAAATATTTATAATACTTTTGTTTTGGGTTTTTTTAGACTTCTGTAGCTTCATTTTGTGTGATAATTATAAAGTGTTGCCTAGAATTTTTCAAACTAAATATACTGCATTATACCAATATAACACTTCAAACTTAATTAGTTTAAAATTACAGTCTATAATGACATGTTGTTTGTTTTTTATCTTCTATTTGAACCAGAATGCCAAAACAAGTTAAGAAAACTGAGGTAAAACCATGATTATTTTTTATGTTTTCATGTGACAACCAGAATACAGTGTTTAATGTTTTCCGTGTGGTGTATTCAGCATTCTGAGGAGGTGGAGATGGCAGAGGACTTTGATGATCTGACTCAGTCCTCAGACACGGCCACAGACGACCTGGACTCTCCATCTGCGGGTTACAGACACGCCGCTCTGCTGGTGGACAAACTGGACGCCACCTCTCTGGGTAACACATTTATCTATAAACATTTAAAGCAACACAGTCCTATTATTTGCTAATACATAAACAACTGCTACCACTTCATACCTTACCACAAAAGACAATGATTCTCAATGAACAATAATACTATACAGAAAAAGAGGGTTTTAGGTTCCACCTAAAAATGTTAGATTTGACAATTCTCTCATGCTGTATGTATGTTTTATTTCCTAGACTCCAGAAACATGGTGAAGCTGCAGAATATTTTCCATGAGTACGAGCACACCATTCAGAAGCTAAAGAGCCGCCACAGTTATCTATCTGACAAAGTGAACCAGCTGGAGATGGAGAGAGTGGACATGAAAAACTCCCTGGAGGAAATCAAAGAAGTCAAGTCCACCCTGGAGCGCAACCAGCTCGAGCTACAGACCGAAGTCACTAATCTCAAGTAAGAAATGCCTGTTATAGCTAACCAGTAATTAGGATTTTTTGTTAGTCGACTGTCTCTGTGTAAAAATGTTGTTTATGTTGCCTGTGTTTTAGAATGTCTGTAGTCCAGATACTGGTTAACAATTATTACATATTATTATTAAAGAATATTTTATATATATATATATATATATATATATATATATATATATATATATATATATATATATATATATATATATATATATATATATATATATATATATATATATATATATATATATATATATATATATATTACACACACACATACAAACATTTATTTATTATTAAGCTGACTGGTGGGCTATTATTTTTAACAATTAGCCATGATAAAACATCTTTGTATGTCTGTAGTCCAGATAACGGTTAATAATCATTATATTTTTTGCCTGTTATTTCTATAGTCCATAGTAATGATTATTCTATTTATTATTATTATATTATTATTAATCTTTATAAAAGACACAGAGGGCACATATGGTCCACAAATAAGAAATACATTCATATGGTATATTGTTAAAAGTAAACAATATTACATAAAAAGAGATGCATAGAAGCAATATTATAATATATCTTCCCCCGCAGTATATGGGCATATTTAGTCATTACATCCCAAAATATAACCTATTTGCATAATATTTGTTAATTTTGCATTTTTATTTATTTATTTTGTATTGTGTAGTATGTAAAGACAACAATAATCTAGTTGGTAAAGACATTCAATCACTAATTCGTGCCTACTTGTAAAGTCGGTTTCTTTCAATTTAATCCATTGTCATTTTGATTGCAGATTTCAACTGAAGCAAGAGCAGGAGAACCGCCGTAATGCCACAATGATGTACAATACCACCAAAGACAAGCTGAAGAGGACAGAGGAGCATCAACAACTGGAGGTCCAAGAAAAACAAAAGGTGGAACTCACTCTGAGAAACTTGGAGCTGGAAATGAGGACTCTGGTCAACAACATGAAGCAGGCAAGTCATATTGGTCTGTCTGCAATGTAGTAGATACTTCATGTATTTTTTACTTTTCTTCTCATCATAGTTTTAGATCAGTTAAGTGGCATTTTGTGGAAAAATGTTAACTATTCACGTACTATCCCACCAAACAATGTGCATATGACAAGATTTCATGTTTTGCAAATTATGGCTTGAAGTCTTTGTTCATGCTTTATTAAGAGTAATTAAGGGTTAAAATTTTGTTATTATAGAGTGTTGCCATGTACACTCTGTCTGACTGGATAATATGTACTTTATGCAGCTTGAGGAGGACCACAGTGAGACTCAAAGGCTGCTGGCCCAAGAGCGCAGTGCACGGGCTCTTCAGGAAAACCTCCTCAATGGACATCTGCGCAAACAACAGGAGATTGAGGCAGAGAACAAAAGAAATATCAGCAAAAGCAACGAGGTACTAACTTAAAAAAAAAAAAAAAAAATCTGTAAAAATTAACACTGCAAGATTAAACATAATCGGATCAATCACAGTTTGAATGGTCGCAATTTGCAAAGGCTACAATTTTTTGAAGTTCCATAATTTCTTTCTCACACAACAAAATCTCCTGTCTTACTCAGCCTAAAAAACTTCTAACCCTGTAGTTTAGATCTGTACAAACATGTTCTGAAATATGATTCTTGTATTAGTTCATCAGTTCATATTTCAGTCTTTTTGTCAATTTTCTGGACGTGTTTAAAATATCAAGTTACAAATCTTATTGTTTTTCAGAAAAATTGTAAATAGATCTTTTTCCCCAAATCGATCTGCCCTAGTAACAATATCTGAATATAAAACGGTAAAATGTGTTTTGGTCCAGGCTTTGTCTCAGCTCACAGAGGCCAGTGACCGGGAGAGAGAGCTCCTACAGCAGACATCTTCTCTCCAGGAGCAGATCACCATCTTGAGAGCCGACCTGGAGCGCTCCCAGGCCAAAAGCAGCCTCAAGGAGGGCCATCTTGTGGAGGAGAACGAGACGCTAAAAGAGCAGCTGGAAGACGCCCGCAGAGAAGTCAAAGCCAACAGTGAAGCCCTCACCCAAACTGTGTTCAACTGTAATAACCAGCTCACAACACTGAAGTCTGAACTGGCCATCACAACAAACCGCTTTGAAAATGAGAAACAGGCTCGAGAAACATTGGAGAAGGAGGTTGAATCAACTCGTACTCGTCTGACCGGAGCCGTGCAGGAGGCCGAGCGGTGCATGGCCGCGAACGCAGACACTGAAAAGGCTCTGCTCAGAGAGAAGGAGGAGAGCCAGAGACTGAAGGACAGACTCACAGGTCAGTTCTGACAGTCTGTAGCATTACATTTGTCTAGGTCTTAATTTTGTATTTAAGTTGTATTTAAATCCTGTTTCTAGCGGAGGGTTCCAGTCACCGTGAGGCTGTCAGCACGCTGACTCAGAAGCTGTCCAAAGCAGAGACTCAGGCCAACAGCCTGGAGAACGAGGTGCACAGAGTCTCACTGCAGCTCACAGAGAAGGGGCTACTGCTGGACGTCCTGCAGAAGGAGAAGGACGCTCTGGTTGCACAGGTCAAAGATCTGGACAAAGCTCTTCAGGCTCAGAAGGAATTATCCACAAAAACGGGAGCACGCCATGAGGCCACACAGGAACGCTTGGCCCAAGCTCAGAGTGAAGGCATGTTGCTACGGCAACAGCTGGAGGAGGCCAATAACAAAGGAAGCGCCAAAGAGAAGGCCGTGACTGACGCACAGGAGCGCTTCAGTGACATGCTGACCAAGCTGCGCGCTGACTGTGAGGAGAGGGTCCAACTGGTGGAGGAGAGGAACAAGGAGTTGGCCAGTAAGGCTGCAGACCTCCGAGACCAGGTCTACAAGCTAGAGGAGGAGAAGAATGACAGAGAGGTCAGTTGTACTACTTGCTCAGAAGTCTATGAGTTCTCACAGACATTTATCTAATGGTTAAATATATCATTTCTGTCTGAATTTTCCCATAGACAAATCTGAGGCAGCTGCAGCAGGAGCTTGCCGATTCTCTGAAGAAACTGTCGATGAGCGAAGCCTCTCTGGAAGTGAACACTCGTCACCGCAGCGACCTAGAGGAAGACAAGGCCCGGATTCTCAGGGACTCCGATAGACTCAAAGAAAAGGTACAAGGAGGAGTCTATACTTTCTATATACTATACAGAACATAGTAAATGATTTGTGATTTATGGACTGTCTGCTGCAGCTGGCAGAGAGTGAGGACCATTACATGCAGGCTGAAAAGCGCTACAACTCTCTGAAGAGCAACTTTGATGACAAGGAGAAAGAACTCGCCATAACAGCTCAGAGACTCCAGGAGGCGCTATCTGCTTCATCTGCTTCTGCTGCCACCATCAAGCAACTAGAGGAGGCTGTTCAGAGGTAAAACAGCAGCCTTTGGTTATACTCCAACTATTAAGGTAAGAGGTGAGCATTGTTTTTATTTCATACTTCCTCAGGTTGGAGATTGAAAATGCGAGGCTGGAAGCAGCTGCAAAACAACAGTCAAATAAAATCGAAGCTCTACAAAAAGGGGCCCAGGAGGCGGCCATGGTGAGAGCAGTGCACTTTTCAATAAATGCATGTAATAGTTCAGAGAGGATACTATAGTATAAGATACTATTAGATACTATAATCTGCTTTTAAAATGAGTCCATGTTGGATGTTGAGGCATCTGGTCTTTTTCCAGCTGTCTGACTGGTCTCCTGAGGAAGGGGTTGGTATTGTAAAGTAGGATTAGCTTTGTGTGGACTTGCTCTTCTCCTTTGCACATTATAATTCAGAAAAGTAATGTGTATAAAAATCAAATGTTTCCTGGGCCTCAGGGTTCTCTGTGTCTCTGTCTAAAGCTGAAGTAGAAATAAACAGGTGGATGTAGGGTGTTTCTCTCTTGTCCAGTCACACTTTTCTTCCTGGTTTGTGGGACACTGTTCTTTGAGTCAAAGATGCACGATGCATGCTACTATATAATATTAAAATGGACCAGGACCAATCGTGCCCTTTCCATATTCCCTGTAGGTCAGGGGTCATTTGGAGGAGTTGGTTACAAACCTCCAAAGTAGTAAGATGTCTTTGGAAGACCAACTCAGTAGAGAGGTTTGTGTTTTTCCTTCACTTTCTTTAAATGTCTCTTTTTACACCATCTTTTCTAGTGTTTTGTGTTGTTTCATAATTTCTCTTCTCACTTTTAAATGTTGGTATTCCATTTGATTTTTAAGCACCGCAAATAAGACTGTAAGTTGTATATGAAAAATGTAATGATTAGATTTGTAATGAGTATGTTTTCTGTAGGTGCAGAGGCAGAGCGTGTTGTCGCACACAGCCCAGGACTCCCAGGCCTTATGGGAGCATGAAGTGAAGAGTCGCTCCAAGTTAGGCATTCGTTTGTCAGAGCTTGAAAAGGAAAAAGGGGAGCTCACCTCACAGGTAATGAGACAGAAAAAACTGGTAAATTATTGAAATCGATATTTGGATAATAGAGCTAATAGAACATATAGTAGTTTCCAAACGTGTCCCCACAACCTACATCATTTTCATAGTGTTGGCATTTTGGCTTTGTGCGCACATAAATACTACCCTTTTTAATTCATTATATGTATAATTGTCAACTCTTCTAAACTTGTTCCAGATTGAAATAGAGAAGAAAAAAGTTAAGAAAATTACAGAGCAGAAAAAATCAGCAGACACTCGTCTCGACCAAGAGATCAACAGGAACTCTGAGCTGCAGAAAGAAATGTACAGGTGAGCCAACCCCAGACTGATTGTGACTTTAGAGTGGAATATTGTCTCCTGTCAAAACTAAATGTTATAGTTAAATTCCATATATTTTATTAAAATATTTATATATGCTTAGACTACGTACATTATTGAAAACGGCCAAGAAGAAACTGCGTGATCAGGAAATGGGAGCAGAGTTTAATTCTCCCATGAACAGTCTGAGGATGGAGATGGGCCGACTCAACCAGGACCCCCGGAAGGTTTGTAGTAGTTTATACATTTTAAAGTATTTTTATACTGTATTTTTATACGGTAGTTGATAAAGTGGTATTGGGTTTGAGAAGAGGAGCAGGACAATTCCAGTTCACATTGTAAATTAAAACGGGATTATACTAATACCCCCCAAAGAGTTTAAAATGTGCGCTCTGAACTACTTTAAACATTGCTCAGCCCTGTATAACCTTGTTAATGTTCTTTTATTCATTTATTCAACTTTTTATTTAATAACTTTTATCAACACTTTTTTTGCAGTCCTTTGACAGTCGATGTACTTATTGTTATTCTATTTTTGCATATCTACAAAACAACAATTAGTATTTTAATTGTGTAGTCACACTGTCTGCTATGAATCCAGGCAGACGATCTCCAGGTGCAGCTGGACAGGGAGACTCTGCGGCGCAGTCAGCTTGAGAAGGACAACAGCGACCTGCGGGAGGAGCTAGCAAGCCTGAAACGCTCGGGACAAAACAGGCAGAAGACTGAGGAGGAGCTGCAGGAGCTGAGGCAACAGATAGAGGGCGCTCAAAGGGAGCAGAATCAGGCTGAGGAGAGGGCCAGGCATGAACTGCAGCACAAACTGGAGCAGGTCAACCTCTTCCTACAGGTACAAGACTGATGATGTAATATATATACAACAGGGACTGGGGGCTGCGTGAGTTATTTTCAGTGGACAAATACAATATGGCAATCTGATTAATAAGATTCTAATCAAACTGTGATCAAAGTAGAACTGTACACTGATCACAATTTTTTGTCCAAGATCCATTTGTTGCAAATAGTCAATGATCAACTTAGGTCTTTAAATTGAAATGGTCCATCAGGCAATTCAGTGGCAGTAAAAGCATGCGATTTGGAGAGAAGATGGATTTTGAGGAAATAAACTGAATTTGTGGTAAATTTAAACTGAATTTGTTTAATTAAATGTGTATTAAAGCAGAACAAAGTAACTTTAGCAGTAGCACTCCCCCTACAGGTTGCTTATGAGAATGCACTGTTGTAAACACTTAACATTTCCCACCTCCCCACTGCTCAATTGAGTGCTCACATTTGTTTTCACACTTTACATCGGGGCTAAAGTTGCTTGTTGCTACGTTTGCAAAGTGACTGACAATGCTGACTGCCAACAAAGAACACATGTAACTGCTAAAGCGTATAACATTACTCCATACAGATGAAACATCTGTCAGGTCGAGGTTACTTCTGTAATGGACAATCAGTTCGATCACAGGCAAATGTGTTACCCCGTTTGATGCTGGGCATGAAATTTGGCACATCAGAGCTAACTTTGCACATTGCTCTTGTTTACACACTGGCGTGGTTCTAGTTGCACATATCCTGCAGATGTAGATGTCTACTAATACAAACAATTATATGACAAACATATGGACCCAATACCTGACAAAAAATTATGTTCAAAACTTTGTCATTTCTTTCAAAAACAGTGAGTTGGCCATAGAGTTGTATAGATTTTTACCCTCCAGCTTAAATATTAACATCCAAGTCTACATAGTCATGAACACAGTCCATATTTGTCCTCTGTCTCTCAGACCCAGGCGGCTTCTCAGGAAGCACTGGACCAGATCAAAGCTGCCAATCAGGCGTCAGTGCAGTCTCAGCTGGAGCAGAGGATCCGGGAGCTGGAAGCAGAGATGTCCCGGGCACGCTCCACTCAGCAGGACAGCCTCAGCCAAAGAGAGACCTCCCGTGCAGAACTGGAGAGGTACAGAGGCATGTATTCAGAGGAGCAGCGGCTGCGCAAGTCTCTGGCTGCCAAACTAGAAAGGTAATGATAAGACAACTAATACAAGTGATACTCGCGACCCGGCCCCGGATAAGCGGAAGAAAATGGATGGATGGACTATCAGAGTTTAATTTTGTATTTGTTGTATTAGGTCAGTTGGTAAGTCTTTATTGCCCGAGGTTAATTTAAGGTGCACTGCGTAACTTTTTCTGATGTGTGGGCCTGGTACCTGTTTGCCTCTATGGAGAGGTTATTGCTTTTAAATGTGTTTAAATATGTTTCACTGTGTGGCATTAACAATTCGATCTATCGGTTATTAAGTGTGTTTTCATTTCTCAAAATACCTTGCATACATTCTTACTGTGAGTGGTCTCTTTCCAGAGGTCTGACATGACACCATCTGTCTGTGTCCATGTAGATGAATAAGTTAAATGACATACTGGCAAACATGCAGGTGTCTGACATTACAGACAGACTGTATAACTTTTGGTGGAGGGTCAGAGTTTGCTACTATCTTTGTGTTGCCTCTGCAGCTAACAACCCGTCGTCCTCTCGTTTTTCCTTCAGGGCCAACACACGACTGTCAGAAGCCAATTCAAAGTTGCTGAGTGAACGCAGCAAATCCCTGATTGCCGGTTCTTTAGTTAACAGCTCTGCTCTCGGGGGCTCTCTGGGCTCGTCTCCTGGGACCCTGGGACTGGACCGGAGTCTGGGTCTGTCTCTGCTCAGCCCTGTCAGCCCGGGACACAGCAGAGGGGTGGAGGACTATCTCGCTAAGGTCTGAACTCCACTCACATGCCACGCTAAGTACTGTGGTGTATCTGGAACCATTGACATGTCCATAGCATCATAGTCCATAGTATTTTGGTATGTGTTTAATGGCATTCATTTAGGACAGCAAAAGCATATTTTCAGAACCCCTTGTTGTATAGTAGCTTTGATTTGTGCATTAAAGGTGTACTATGTAACTTTTTCTGGTGGAGAACCTGCTACCTGCTTGGGTTCATGGAGATGTTATTGTTTTGCCTGAAATGTATATGAAATTAAACTTGATTATTTCCATGGAGACAATAGGTGAAATCACAGAGCTACTTTTTTTGTTTATTCAAAGCTAAGTTTAATGTCATACTGTGGAATTAAACAAAGCAATAATATCTCCACAGAAACCAGACCACCAGATAATTTAGATTGTGCACTTTCAATAATACATTCAACTTGTATAGCACTTTTTGGCCACTCAGAAGTTGCTTTACATTACATTATCCCTTCACTCCACACCTGGTGATGTTAAGCCACTTCTGTAGCCACAGCTGCCCTGGGGTAGACAGTTTAAAGCAAGGCTGCCAATATCAGACCACCGTCAATCACTCAGACAACTCTTTCACATGCATACGTACAGTGACAAGGTGTATGGAGTGTCTTGCCTTAGGACACAATTTCAGAGCTCGGATAAAATCACAGCGTTCTCCTTCAGCTACTTCTACACAACCAAAATACTATAAGAAGAGTCCAATAAATATGTAGGGCCATGCAGTATTAAAGGTAGTAGGTCTTGCTGATTTTTTTCTGTGAGTAGAATGCCTTCTTGGTTCATGTTCTCTCACCTTTTTTCTATTCTCTTGTCTGTTAAGCTTCTACTCTCTATAAATTGAGTCTTCTGTGTTTCACTCTTGTAGCTTTTAGCTCAAAAGTCTGTCTCTCACCTCTCCTCTCTTCAGCCAGACTCCTAACAGGTGTGTAGACTCTAGCCCAGTGTCCTGTCGCCTGTTCTCATTCACCCAGACATGGCTTTGCCTGCATCCAAGAGTATTACTGCTGTAGTGAAATGTTAAAGTTAAAAAACTGAAAACACCCACAAAATGCAAATAAACATACATAATATTATGTTAATTATATTGATATGAATACACATAATAAAAGAAAGCAATATATCTATCTTAAAATGTGAGCCCTCACACCCCAGTACATGACAGGAAACTGCAGTTGCACATACAGCATGTTTTGCTGCATTGTGAAGCTACTTGAGTTGAATGACTTTTTATGCAATATGTATTTTTATGTTATGATATTTTTGTTTGCTTCCTCTTGAGTTGTATTTTAAGTGGTTCATGCATGTTTGAGTAATCCTGCATTGTCCCGTCCTCAGCTCTGTGCTGACCTCTGTAGTCACTAGCATGACCTCTAAAAATGTTTACTCTGTATCACAAGAAAAAAAATTCACATTGTAACAAAAATCATTTGCTTACTACGATGAAATGCTATGAAGAGGCATGGCCAACAGCAGAGAATCAAATCTATAGTTTTGAACAGAAGTCAATGGACCATTTCTATCATTAAGTAATTTTAGATCGGGGGTGCCGATCTTTTTCTTCCGGTGAGCTACCTTTACAAAACCATACTGCCAGAGTGCTACTAGCTTAATTTTAGCAGTCACAAGAAATTGAGTATAGACTATATAAGAGCCACAGGAGCCTTAGATGCAGTACAGTTAGACGCCTATAAGACATAAATAATTATCTGTTTATTAGTGCTCAAAGTATAGTATGTTTATTTTTGAAGATTACAGCCTGCAGACCTTGCCCTAAAGCAGAGCATGCATGTTTTCCAGTTGCATCTCATGTGTTTTGGTGATTCGTACATTGCACTTGTCCACTCCATCTTTATCATGTTGATGAAAATATCTAATACTTGTGCTGCTTTGTTTTAC
This sequence comes from Periophthalmus magnuspinnatus, assembly GCF_009829125.3. Lineage (NCBI taxonomy): Eukaryota > Metazoa > Chordata > Actinopteri > Gobiiformes > Gobiidae > Periophthalmus > Periophthalmus magnuspinnatus. Next base: position 3,266,519 of record NC_047131.1, on the reverse strand, counting down.
AGATGCGAAATGAGTTGGACAGAAACATATCAAAGGAGCTGAGAAGTGGTGAGTAATCAAAGCTTTACAACTTATTTTTAGTCATTATTGGCAACATTTTCCCCTCATTTGTTCATATATGTCAGCAACTGTGTACATCTTTAAAGCAATACTACATAACTTTTTGGTGGCTGCAGCATTACATTTTATGTAAAGCAATAACATTTTTATGAGAAGTAGGTCACGTTTGAGTCAGGTTTGTGGAGATGCAAGCTCAGTCAGTTTTTAGTGCAATAAAAACAGCCATAAAAATACAGTATATGCTTTTAGTTTAGGATATTTTCTTAGGCCAACAAGTTTCCCCGTGGGGCTTTAAGTGTTCAAAATTACTAAACAGTGAGGGTAGCATTTATGTTTTTTGTTGTGTCTTTTTGTTCTATTCTGTCTTTATTCTTCTCTGTTCAGCCACTGCAGAGCTGGACTTGGCCTCTGCACGTCTCTCTCCGGTGGGATCGGCCACTCTGGACCCCGTGAGCCGAGCCACGCAGGACTATCTGACGGTACTCAAGAAGAACTACCACATCTGAACCCAAAGGTCACAGCTCAACGGACACAGATCACAGACACCTGCTTCAGAAAGTTAATCTTTATATTAGAAAAATAAAGTTCTAACAAAAGCACTAAAGGCAGATATTTTTAAAGCTATTTTAGCTGCAGCTTACAGAGGCTTCTACTATATTTTTGCTATTTCAGCTTGTCTCATACTGTATCACTGTTGCCTCTATCATATGTACCTAAATATGAGTTATATATTGGAAATTATATGAACTAAAAGGGCAGCCCAACTTGGAAAAAAAAACAACTCTTTATTTTCAAATTGGTTCTTGCTCGTTTATCTTAATAATTAGAATAGAATAGATCTTTATTGTCATTGCAACATGCCACATGTACAACGAAAATTTAAAAGTGTCGAGCAGTTTAAGGTGCTAAGGAAACAAACCCCCCTCACACATACATCATACATTCATACATCCCACCTATTTCACAATCACATACAAATAATAAATATATATATAAAAAAAAAAAAAAAAAAAGCTCTTTCATTGTCCATATGACTGAACCTTTTCATCCTGCTGTTCTCAGCTCATGTTAAGTTTAAAGTTTAAATTGCTGCTTTTTCATTTCTCAAGCCTTTTTGTGGCTTCTGAGACTCAAACTCTAAAATGTGTTTAATTTCCAATGGTCACCTGAATGCAGCATTTTATTGTCCTCTGGGTTTAAGAGTAGTGTGGCATTCGTTAGTACAATACTGTAGAGCAATGTGACAAAAAATGATCAACCACAATATTTGATTCATGACTAAAACTTCTGATTAAAACAATATTAATTTAATTTAATATTAATTTGCTGAACAATACGAACCTTTCATAATTTCAGTGAACATAGAAATTTCAGATTTCTTTCTCCAAAGTCTAAGCTCCAGATTACACGCTTTTACTGACATCTTATTAAAAATGACCCAGGCTGATCATTGATAATTAGAAATAACCGAACCTTAGACTCAATTAAAAATTCATTAATTGCACTGGTCTACAATATTACTTTCTTTGCATCGTCTCTCAAACATTAGATTATAGCCAAAGATCTGCCCCATTTTAAACGTCTCTATATTTTACCATTGTATATGTTTTTCTGTCGCTTAAACAAAAGAAGAGGAAGTAGCCCGTACGCACATTGCACTTAACCACTCAGGAGTAAAGGGCACAATTTATATTATTTTAGAACTGCAATTTTATCTGAACTTTTAAACCGTAAACGTATTGTTATTGGTTAATCTGAGATGTTGAGTTTCACAGTATTGTCCAGGATTGAGGTTTGAATTTGTAAATATTTGGTTTGTTATTACATTTGAATAAGTATTGTTGGCATTATTTCATTATATCATAAGCCATGAAGTGTCCCATGGTACGTGCCATCGACTGGTGCAATAGACTGATATGAGAGTATTGTGTGCAATGTTATTTATTTGTTTTTTGTTTGTTTTTTCATAAATGTGAGATACTTGAAGCAGACGAGCTAGAGACTCTCTGGCCATTTAACAGGGTGCCTACATAGGCTATGTAACACTACCAGCATTTTATTGTTGTGGACAGATTATAGGAAATGCTTATGACGCCTGTACAGTGCAGAAGATTCAACATTGTAAATAAAATTGTAGAAAACCCTGGACTTGGGTTTGTGTTAATGTCTGTGTTATTGTTCTTTAAAAAAATCACATTTCACAAAAATTCACCAAAAAAAATCAAATGAGAACAAGAGACAAACATAGATTTTATATACATAGAACATTTGACAAATTTCAAATTGCCAACAAAAACATTTAAGCAAAGTAATTTAAGATGTATAATCTATAAAGTGACATTTCAACAATAAGCACCCAAAATCATAAATCTGCTGCACATCAACCCCATTGTAGATCCCTTACTCCTTATATGGACCTATACCTTTTTTTTCTCAAATAAACCTTCCTCAGTCTGTCTGTATCTTAACCCTTATCTCATTATCGTGTTTTGATGTGTTCGTGTCTTCACTCACTTTTCCAAACAGAGAAATCACGCTCGCTTTAGGTTGTATTTCTAATGGCCTTTCTTATGTCTTTCCACTCCCTTTGATCCATCCTCCTCATCACAAATCTTAGATATTCAAATTGCATGGCGTTTATTTTTGTTTTCTGACAGACTTGACTATTGGCTGTTTTAATATTCCCCATATATATTTTTATTCTAATAAACGACAATTCTAGCGCCGCACGGAGAGCTTGTTCTGATTGAGGAGGTTACAACTGTTGTCAAAGCAGTTTAGCAACACGAGAATAAAAGCGCTGTTATTTTGAAAGCAGCTATAAAACAATCATCGCTCGTCAATGGGTCGTCAGCTTCTGTTTAAACGCCTGTCCAATGTGATATAACTAGGACTAAACAAGTGGTATACGGAGTAGTCTTTAAATACATAAAGGATTCTCTCCTCTGTACCATGTATCCACTCTCCCTCCTCTGTACCGTGTATTCCTCTTGTGTTCGTGCTCAAAACATCTTAATCTGGACATGTGTCTTCATCAGCTGTCCCTTTACTGAAGATGGAATCATTTTTTCCTCAACTGGAAAATTTATAAAATATTCCCATTCCACTGTATTTTATTTAAATTTGCATTTTAGAAAAGTTTTAACAGGATATTTAACACCTGAGGCTTGTGGTTCTATTCCTTTTACTAGTTTGTGTCCTTTGCTCAACACAAATGGTAAAATCTATTGTACATTGTATATTGAGTTAGTTGTATTTGAGGATTTTTCTTCCTATTATATGCAACAGTTTTTTTGGGGGGGTTTTTCCTATTAAAAACATTTTATTTTTTTTTTTTTATTATTAATCACTATGGCAGCTGTCCTAATTTCTCATCATTCTGAAATCCACAGATAGAGCCTGTCCAAAGTTGCTTCAGTTTTATGTATTATTCAGTCACTTAAAATGACTGACTGACAAAGAAGTGACTGTCAATCAGCGCATGGACACAACTGCATTGTCCAGCAGTGGAATTGAACCACCAGCCTCAGCATTTGCAGGTGACCACTTTAACTACTAAGCCACTGTCTGTAAAAAAAAAAAAAAAATGAAAATCTCTCTATAATTTCTGCTCTTTTCTTGCACCTGTGCTGTGTTGTTCTGATTTACTGCACATACTGCTTATGTGTAAAGGGTCGAACAAATTGCACAGGACAAGTGGAACAAACCTATATTTACTTGTTGGTCCCAATATCTGTGTGCGGTAAATTACCCGTCATCGCTGCTTCATGTCACGCTTAAATCTAAACATGTTTAAATAACACACTTAAATTCAATTCACTCTTCACCTGACAGCGCGTTTTATTTTTGGCTGTTTACTCTGCTTCCTCTCTGCAACTTCTAAAGGAAACGCTCTTCAATCTCAGAGATGAAGAGAAAATAAAGCTGCTTTCATGTTGTTTTGTATGACAAATAATAAAAAGGCTGGAGGAGGAGATGACAGCATTGTAACGTGCTTCGTTTTTCTGCAGAAAGGAGCGAAAAGTCAAAGCTGAACTCTCACAACATCAGAAGTGTGTTGAACTGAGACCTGTGTGTGTGTGTGAGCCTCCAGAGGTCAATGTCTTTACATGTAAAACAAAAGGCTTTATCAAGACGGAAAAAAGTGAGAATTGTCAATAGAAACACGATTTTACTTTGAAATGATCTAGAGTCTGTTGATTCAAAACCTCTGCATGAAGTTGTAGCTGAGGATGAAAAACATAAATATTACTGAAGCATTATTTGTTGTACATTTCTTAATTAATGTTGCAGAGTGACTATTGCACAATGTAACAGTAATACTTTACACGTGCACGTAACAATAGTCTGAACCAACATTTGGGTGTGTATGATTTAAATGACTAACAGCGTATCATGTTTATAATAAATACAAGTATCAAAGAGTTTAGTGACTTTCCAAGCAGGTCATGGGGGTGAGCATAGTGTTTTAAGTGTTTTAAGGGTCGTCAACACATTTCTTTTTCTTTCATATATTGCAATCAAATAAAATATTAGTTTAGTGCAATTATCGAATAGCAAAAGCTGGAATTACTTAGATATTTGATCTGTAAAGAATGAACTACCCTGTGTTAAAGAGAAATATTGTACCATTTAGTGTAAACCTCTTCAGACATGTTCTAAAAGTCACGTGTTTGTTTTATTAGTTTATCAGTTCATATTTCAGTCCTCTCTCAAATTTAGATATTCCTGGAGTTGTTTACATTGTGCACTCTGAACAGAATTCTATATTTTTAACAAATTGACTGTATACTGTGAAATTACTGTTTGAAAATCATCAATATTCTGCACCATTTTAACCTCTCTTGTGTCCATTATTAAAATGACCTCGATAGCCCTGTTCCTCTCAGCTCCTGTGGCAGATCTGGCAGCACTCGAGGCAGAACTCCAGGCACTCTATGGGCTCACAACAGGACTGGACCAGGACTGAGTGACAGTGGGTGTGGCAGCTCAGTTCCTCCACCGGGGGGCCCTGTCCGGAGCAGCAGCAGTGAACGCAGCCCTCCCCACACCCCAAACACAGAGAGGAGAGTCCAGAGAAGCAGAGGTCCAACAGGCCCAGGAGGAGAGCAGAGCAGTGACAGAAGAGGCACGACAACAGCAGGTCAAAACACACGTCTGAGGAAAGGAAGAAAGAAATGTGCAAAATATATTTTAGGGACAATAATATAGATCACAGTTTATTATGGCATTTTCATTCTTCAACTGCATAGATTGTGCTCACGTGCATCATTAAAAAGCCTGTTTTTGTGTTTCAGCTTCCTGTTAATGGAAACATTTTAAGGACTTTTCATCACTCAGAAGATAGGGGAGTTGCCATAGCAATTAAAGAGCCTGTACCAATTTTTTCCCCTTGTGTATTTCAGCAAAATTTGTCTTGCCCCAGTACATGGAGCAGGAGGGCAGGTCTTTTCTGGGTCTGCTTGTGTCCATGGAAATATCATTGCTTTGCTTGTATTGTTCCACTGCATGGCATTATTAACTTATTTATCATCTTGGAAATGAGCAGGTAACACAACAAGGCTAAATTACAGGTCAGATCAGAGGAGAGGCAAGCCTGCTTTCAGTGAGTAGGTGAGTTTGTCAAAGGTTTTTGCAATAAAAACACCAATAATTGAAGAGTAAGAATAAGATAAGATTGGTAAGTTTAATGCCGTGTAGTGGAAGATTCCAGGCAAAACAACATCTCCATAAAAACAAGGAAATTGATGGACCTTATATCTGAAAAGTACATAATACACCTTTACGTTAGAATAGTCATGACAGAGATGCCTGGTCTATGGCTAATATCTCTAATCACTGTGCCAATCCACTTGAAACAAAAACTGATTCTTGGTTTAACATTTCCTGAAGTCGAACCAACAACCTTTGAGTTTGGGGGCCAATGCTCTAACCATTGATCCACTGCTGCCCAGCTTCACCAGAGATTGCACCAGCAACCTCCTTTCTGTTGCGCCTCCAGCTAAGACAAACATGGCACCAAATACCTGAGCTGCTACTCCTGCAAGTCTAAAACGCTGTCAGACCTCTTCAAACGCTGGATTAACGACACGATTAACCCTAAATTAATCTCTCACGTGTTTATTTGTTGTGCCAAAACTTAGAGCTTTGTTGTAATGATCAAATATAACTGTGTTTACTTAATCACGGCTTGTTCGTTCCTTGGGGAGTGTAAAAAAGGGCCAATGATCAACAACATCTATGGACGAAACTGTCAGCTGATAATTGTACCAAATTAGCCACACATCCAATTGCATATATTAACCCTGGTGCTATGCTAAAGTGCATGTTTTACAGTTGTTAGCGTTGCATTGTTTTTCCGGCTTTGGTTTTTCATCCTTGTATGAGACCAAGGAGTGTAGAGAGCTCATGCAAATTGAGCTGTTTTATCCTGTTTACTCAAAGGAAGTAAATGAAGGAAATGGCACTATCCCTGGGGAGAGGGGTCTGGTGTATTCGGTGATCCACCCCCCGGTGCACATAACGTATGCTAATGTCTTTGTGATAGATGAAAACAGGCATTAAATCAATACAGAAGCATCATATAATAATAATAAAGCTAACTTCATAGGGATAACAACATGGACACAGTGGTAAACAAGATGTGGCCCTCACACTTTGATAAAACTAGAACAAAGTGCACATTCAAAGTCTCACAGATACAAACTTTACAAAGACTAATTTGATCAAAACAAGATTCACTTTAACTCATGTTTGTTAAGTTTTTATTTGGCCCAATTATCAACATTTCATACTGACTAAAACACTGGGCAGCAGGGCAGGTCAGAATTCTATGGTGGAATTTGCCATTAAACTGTTAAAATGCAGATGTTTTGTCCTTGTTTATAGTTAATATCTCTGTAATTACTGGGCCTATCCACATGAAACCAAAACTCACACAAAGTTCAACGTCTTCTCTGTGGGCGCAAATGAACAAAAGTGGAATTATTTTTCACAATAGCTTCTGAAAGTGGTGACATTATTCAACACCAAAGACGCTGAGAGGACTTTCAAGCCACGAGTTTGTGGGAATAATCTCTAACAAAAAATAATGACTGTTCAGAGTGTAAACAACTCCAGGAGCATTAACAAGAATCTCATTCATTTCAGAATATGTTTGTAGAGGACAGAATCTCCTCTGCAAAGAATAACATTTAAATTAACTATTAAATTGCAGCCTTTGCGATTTGATAATTGCAGCAACTCAAATTTTGACTCGATTGCAAAATATTGTGGCGCAATACAGGAAGACATCTCGCTCTGTATGTTCCAAATATACATGCTCATTCACACCGACATAGGCTCATATATCTTGCTGTGTGTCCCTTGTCTTTATTTTTACCTCCTAATTGCCCTCCTTGGGGGATGCACTGACCAGTGTGTGTGTATGTGAGACATGGTAAGGTGAGCAAGTCTAAAACTGTACCCACTGGTTTCATTTGAGGGAAAATACTAGTTGACATGTTTCCCCACCTCTCAATGGGACCAGATGTTTTTGTCAACGCTCTGTGGGTTAAGGGTTACCCTGAACTGAATAAGTGCTCTTCACTGTTCTTATATCATGCCAAAGAAATTGTATTGGTGTATAACTAATGATTTGGACATTTTATTATTTTTATTATTATCATTATCATTATCATTATCATTATCATTATCATTATCATTATCATTATTTTTTATGTATATTTTAATCCATTAAAATGATGATTGCAGATTATAAAAACCTATCATTTTAGATTAAACCCCATAAATACACAGGTAGCCTCTAGCCAATGTAGGTCTTCAATAAAAAATAACAGTCTAGATGTTTGTTGTGTGGAGGGCACAAGTCAGATTCAAGGTGAACTGAACTGAAAAGTGTGTATCCCACGTTCTCTTCAAACTTTGGCTTTGCAAATGTAAGTGAAATGCTTACCCCCATTTCTATTAACAGGAGGTGGGTTTAGATTGGCCACACTGCCTGCTTTACTCTGGCTCTTCTTGCTGTTTTTGCTGTGTACAGATAGACTGGAGCCGCCTGGTCTTCTCAGGTTTTTGGACTCTGGAATTGGCAGACTGCACTGGGGACAGGTGGGTCTGGTTTGGGCCTTGGACTGGGGTCTTTGGGGTCCATCTGCAGCAGCCGGAGAATGGGCCAGGGCAGCAGCAGCAGCAGCTACAGGCTGGGCTAAAGGAGATGATAAGACAGTGGTGTGAGAAGGAAAAGTCATTACAAAATGTCTTAAGTCATAAAACGGTTAACATATAAACATAAGCCTGCAGTGCCTCGAGAAAAAAAAAGGATTTTAATTCTGGTTGACAATTTGTTAAAAAAACAGAACAAATTACATTCATATTTTTATAAATGTAAACATTACAACATTCAAGATTCCCCGTAATCTAAAATGGAGATAGAGGGCAGGTCAGAATCCTATGGTGCAATTTACTGTTTATGGACCTATTAATAACAAGTGCAGATCAGTCGACTTGGGCTGGTTTATGGCTAATATTTCTGTATTTACTGGGCCTACACACATGGATCAAAAATGGTTCCAAAACATCTTCTCTGTCATTGTAAATAAAGAAAGAGTAATTCATTTTAGCTTGGCATTTTCAGCCTCAAAGACAGCACTGTTGTCAGTTGTAAGGACTTAAAGATTAATGCAGCAGGTTTGTGGAGCCAAATCCTAACAAATAATAAGGTTCAACATCATCAGTTCAGAAAACATTGACTCTCCTTTCCGTTAGGATTAGTTTATTTATTTATTTAATTAATTATTTATTGTTAATTTTTTTTATTTCAAATATACAAATATATAAACAAGCAACAACAACAAGAGGCTTAAGCATTACATTACATTACATTACATTACATTACATTACATTCATAGGGCATGTGCAAAAGAGTTTAGTTTATCAAAGGGCCTCCATCTGAAATGATGACGTCATCAAGTGCACGTGACTCACCACTTCTCTAAGCTAACAGCTAAGTAATGTTAGCCTCATTTTTGGATGAAGTAGTCTGACTTAAGTTACAATTTAAATGTACACTGTACAAAGGAGTAATAATTCTCCAAATAAATATAAATAATCAACAGAAATGTTAATTACTACTCAAGTGTTTGAGAGATTCTCATTGCCAATGATAAATAACATTAGCTAATAGCGCTAACAGTTAGCTGTTAGCTTGGGAAACAGCTTCATAATCCATATCAAACCAACTATATGGAACGTACACAATACACAATCAGACACAAATATATTAATAAATACACGATTATGATTGTCACACATCAGTTATTTGGAGTACTATCTTAAGTATTTTTGATAACATTAGCTACTTTATTTTGATGTTAGTTATTAAGTTGTGTCCAATTTCACAGTTGCCCTTATAATCATAACTCTAAAAGCCCTTGGACATGAACTTTGTCTTAGTCTAGTGTGTCCAGATACATACCCGGGTTAGGATGGTTGGTATAAATAAAATTACAAAGAGAGGTAACATTGTCCACTCTCTATGGAAGCCCGTTTCCGCCATGAAAAAAAAAATAAAAGCCCCACAGAAAGTCGAAATTACGAGTTTTAAACTCGTAATTATGAGTTTAAAACTCGTAATTATGAGTTTACAACTCGTAATTATGAGTTTAAAACTCGTAATTATGAGTTTAAAACTCGTAATTATGAGTTTAAAACTCGTAATTACGAGTTTAAAACTCGTAATTTCGACTTTTAAAACTACTAATTATGAGTTTAAAACTCGTAATTAGGACTTTTAAAAGTATGAATTATGAGTTTATAACTCGTAATTTTGGGAATGTAACATTTACAAAAAGTGAACCTTATCAATTTTGATTAAATGAATTTGGTATTTTAATAATTTCCTCAATAAACCAGCGGGGTTGTGACCAGCTGGCACTCTGCTCAGACCAGGAAAACGAGCGCTCACAGACACAGAGCACAGCTCATGAGTGGTCAGAACAGCACTCAGGGCCCACTGATTTGTTCAAGACGCCAGAAACTTTACTGGAGCTTAATTTATTCATTTTTTAAAAGTATGTAGGTGATAAACATAACAGTCCTCCTCCTGTCTCCTCTGCTCTGTACACTCAGTTGCAGTGTGCTACAAGCTCAATTAAGACTTTAAAAGTTCTAATTACGAGTTTTAAACTCATAATTAGTAGTTTTAAAACTCATAATTACGAGTTTTAAACTCATAATTAGTAGTTTTAAAAGTCGAAATTACGAGTTTTAAACTCATAATTAGTAGTTTTAAAAGTCGAAATTACGAGTTTTAAACTCGTAATTACGAGTTTTAAACTCATAATTACGAGTTTTAAACTTCCATAAAGCCCGTTTCCGCCATGAAAAAAAAAATAAAAGCCCCACAGAAAGTCGAAATTACGAGTTTTAAACTCGTAATTATGAGTTTAAAACTCGTAATTATGAGTTTAAAACTCGTAATTATGAGTTTAAAACTCGTAATTATGAGTTTAAAACTCGTAATTACGAGTTTAAAACTCGTAATTTCGACTTTTAAAACTACTAATTATGAGTTTAAAACTCGTAATTTCGACTTTTAAAACTACTAATTATGAGTTTAAAACTCGTAATTATGAGTTTTAAAACTACTAATTATGAGTTTAAAACTCGTAATTAGAACTTTTAAAGTCTTAATTGAGCTTGTAGCACACTGCAACTGAGTGTACAGAGCAGAGGAGACAGGAGGAGGACTGTTATGTTTATCACCTACATACTTTTAAAAAATGAATAAATTAAGCTCCAGTAAAGTTTCTGGCGTCTTGAACAAATCAGTGGGCCCTGAGTGCTGTTCTGACCACTCATGAGCTGTGCTCTGTGTCTGTGAGCGCTCGTTTTCCTGGTCTGAGCAGAGTGCCAGCTGGTCACAACCCCGCTGGTTTATTGAGGAAATTATTAAAATACCAAATTCATTTAATCAAAATTGATAAGGTTCACTTTTTGTAAATGTTACATTCCCAAAATTACGAGTTATAAACTCATAATTCATACTTTTAAAAGTCCTAATTACGAGTTTTAAACTCATAATTAGTAGTTTTAAAAGTCGAAATTACGAGTTTTAAACTCGTAATTACGAGTTTTAAACTCATAATTACGAGTTTTAAACTCATAATTACGAGTTTTAAACTCATAATTACGAGTTTAAAACTCATAATTTCGACTTTCTGTGGGGCTTTTATTTTTTTTTTCATGGCGGAAACGGGCTTCCATAGATGTCAGTGCATTTTTTTTTTTTTTTTTTTTTTTTGCCTTTTGCTAATTTTCAAGCACAATTCTCTGTATTGTAACAAAATAACAATATACTCCCTTCTTTACTGTAGGCAAATATAAAATTAGTCAAAACAGGGGACACCTGGGATGTTTCTTGTGTAAAACTGGGACAAATCAATGGCTTTGGATAAATCTGCCGGGACATGGGACATAGGGCTCTAAACTGGAACTGTCCTGTGTCAATACGGATGTCTGGTCACCCTATCTTACTCCCCCTGTATATTATAGTCTATCTGCAGCAGTCGTAACATTGAACTCACAGCTGATGAGGTCAGGGCCAATGGCATTTCCTTCACAATCAGGGACCAGCTCAGGAAGTCGCTCAGGCTTTAGATTCAGGCTGCCTTCAAATGCATCAAAAGAAATACGAACTCACAGTCATATACAGACCATTTAAGCCATAGGTCAGTTAAAGCATGTTATTAGGAGTACACAATACATCTAAACCACTATTTTAAGTGACACAATTATCAAATTGCAAAGACTGAAATGATCTGCGTAATCGAATGCTCTCTGTATATAACAAAATATCCTGTCATCATCATATGGAAATGTTGTTAACCTTGATGTCTCGACCTCTATAAACCTAAGCATTAAGCAGTTCATATTATACAAAATGTGCACTTTGAGCTGAAACCTGATTTGAAAATATAAATCACAAAGCTAATTGCAATTCAACTTTTTTCTCCACAAAACATGTAGCAAATTACACTTGATGCACTGGCAGAAAACTCAAATAAATTCCTTCAAGTTTTTACTTACTTGTACCTATGATATTGAAAGTATATAAACTTGCCTTCAGTTTGGTCAGTCTCTGCCTTCACCCCATTTGTTGGTATGTGTTGTCCTGGTACCATCTCTAACTCTCATTTTCTCTCTTATTGTTCTGTTGCAGGTTCAGTCACTCCTCTCTTCCATTGCCTCAGGACAGTCCACAATACAGAGGCCAGGAAACCTCCGCCCAAAACTCCTGAGTCACCGCCTCCTGATCGTGAACTGAACATGTCTGTGTTGTGTTGTTTGATGACTAAAATACCCTCCTCTCACCTTCTCCCCCTCCCTCTTGGTCCCTGTGTCCTGGGTTAAAAGTTTGATAAGGGCCACTCTGGAGCGCCCTATTTTCTGTCCTCTGACACGGCACAGACACATGTCACATCTGTGTGTGAGGCCAGAGTAATGTATGCGGCTGCGCGCTTTAAACAGACAGACAGAGAGGAAATTAATATGACTGAGATTAACCTGATATGCATGACACCCAAAGCTCTTTACAGTGCATTATCCATTCACTCCATATGATGGTAAGCTATTGTAGTCACATCTGCCCTGAGGCAGACTGAAGGCTGCCAGTCTGAGCCGACAGCTCCTCTGACCACTGACACTCACACACGCCGCATTCATACTAGACTGTGGATGAAATGTCTTGTCTAAGGGCACAATAACAGTTTTGACTAGAGTCACTGCTGCCCCGCTGTGGCACTTGGTGTTCCCAGAGGCCTCCCATACACAAAATGTTATTTTTAGTTTAATTCGAACAATTTCACTCATAGTTGTTGTAATCTATCTCAAAAACAATAGGAGATGCTTATGCAAATGTAGTATATTAACTGGAGTATTTGTGGGTTTATCAATTTGTTTTACTGAATCCATTTATAAAAGTGGATGAAGAAAAAAGAGAGCTTTAAAAAAATAAAATAAAAATTCTTTACCATCCTTTGGAATCTTGCTTTATAGGCCAATTGTGGATGCAATCATTATGTTCCACATGTAACATTTCACTTTTCTCTTTTCCAGAGGCCTCATGTCGAGGTTTACAGGAGTTTGCATCCATGAGATTTGAACCAAGCCTCCCAAAAGAGAGGTGATGTGAAAATTTTACATAGAAAAACTAAATAAAAATGCAGATAAATTATGTAATTGAAATAATTGCTAATTGTTGATAATTCTTCATCAGTTCTGTGTATTAAGGAATTACTCAAACCATTAAATGACACTGAATCTGCTCTTTATTTTCTAATCTGATCTTTTTGTTTCCCTGGTTTACAGTCAGGAGGCATTGCACTAACATCCCGGCCTTCTTTAACACACTGTTGACTGTCAAAATATCCAGATGAAAAAAACAACACGTCCGCCTCACAGTAAGTGCACTTCACTTCAAAGCTGCTCATAAGTGACACTCCTGAAGTTGTCAAGCTCTACGATAACTCCAGTCGATAAACAAGACAATCAGTGGAAGGCGTCATCTAATGGTCTGACGGCGAATCAAAGCACGCCACCGGAGGCAGAGCTAAAGTCGTTATCAGGCCCGACAATTACTGACATTAGTCAAAACAAGCATCGTGGAACCAACGCTTTGTTCTGCGTTTGAGAGAGAAGCCCCAGTAACAGCTCCACTTTGGGCTGTCTGTCAGAGCAGGCGGAAGGGCTAGGCTGTGTTTTTTATATTTATAACAGTACAGTTGTATTTACATATAGGGGGTGGGCGATATATATATAAATTTAATCTATAGCAGGCTTCAAAGCCAAGGCCACCATAAAAATAAAATATACATTAAAACAGTTAAATAATTTTAATTATTCCTCCTGATAAGGAAAATCAAACAATTTTAAAATCAGTCCAACAGAAATGTGCTAAAACTGTGTTAGGTTTAAGTATCAGACACAGGCTGCTCTTACATACACACTCAAAATGTAATTATTATCACATTTTTAGTAAAATCAGCAAATTTCTTTCTGATCATGGTCCCTCTCAATACTCACATCAGATTTTGTGGTTTGCATGCCATTTAATTTTAAATGCCCAGAATTCAGATAATAATCAGATTTTTGTGTGCATGTGACTGGAGCCAAATTTCCAATGATGCTACAAAATTACCCACAAACGTTCAAACATATCACTTTATTTTGAAATTTACAATGTCTGTCATTTTGAACCGTTCTTTTTTTTTTTTTTTTGCTATAAATGCTACTCCATATTCAAATTTTGCATATCTTGAAACTACATTCACAAAATTCTATATCTATATTTCAATAACCTATTCCATATATGCTAGGAAGAGCAATAGTCACACTATAGGTCCGTTGATGATTTGTTGAAAGTATTTAGAAATCAAATATAATTTACAAACAACAAAGTATTTTGTCTCCTCAGGGTGTAATAATATCCAAACTACAATTAGTATTCGATGCTTTACAAATAGGCCAATGGGAAAGATTTATGGACATTACTTAGTGACAATAGCCATTGCACCAAATCATATTTTCCAGACCTACAGCTGTATCTTTTAAAACAATGTTCTTCCTTTTCCTTTTGCAAATAGATGGAATAATAATAAGAACAGTGGGGTTCATTTCAATGGTTATTTTGAGTCACAGCATTGTCCCACATGGAAACAGGAATAACACATGCATGTCCCAAAACATTAAAAAGAAATATAGGCTCTTGGTCATTTAGCTGTTAAGTCAGTGAAAACATTTTATATACCATGTATAATTATCACTGATCATTCTGGACTTTGTCTCTTAAAACATTTATTTACAAAAAGAGTACATTTTGGCTCAGATTCACTTCATAAACATGTAAACACATACGGACCAATGTACTTTATGATTTATTAACATTTAACATAAATAGCAGTACTATTACTGAAATGCTATTTAAACAACAATATACATGTATTTTAATGGCATTTATTGTGATACAAAAATGCAAGTAAATAAGTTACAATGAACAAATTCACTTTCTATATGGCATAGCTTTGCTCCACAAAGACACAAACACGATTACTGTATTAAAGCTGGGGTCCTTGAATTTCAAGTAGATTTAATATTTAATAATAAATAAATAATAGATTTAATCACAAAGTGCTGCTTTTTGAATAACTATTAGCAAACAAAATATACTCATTTACAATAAGTTTGGTACCCCAGATTTAACTTACAATACAGTAAATACAATGGAAGATGAAAGTGCTTTTAAAATTATGAAAACTGCTATAGCTCATAAAATTATAAATTGTTTTTTGAAAACAGTGTAAAACTCTTTATGATTGATTAGATTCATACAATTACAAAGACAAAACAATGCAGGACACCATGTAGTCAATACTTGTTTGTCACAGTGAACTAAAGATATATGGCTTTTCTCTCTATTCTACACAATACATTTAATTCATTTAAACTTTTTTTACTTGGGACATATCATATTTGAACATAAAACAATACAAAACACACTGACTATGAGCAGTATTATAACATGTGCTTGTTACAGATCAGCCTTTGTAAATTATAAAATCATTCAAGGTCAACAAAGGGGTCATCGATTTCATTCGTTTTCAGATGCATTTCTGACAGAGAATCTTGATCTGTGGGTTTGAGGGACCTGCAAAAAGTATATTGTCATTAGTAGAGAGGGCAAGAAGATTATTTATTTGTTTGGGGGTTTTTTGTTTTGTTTTTTGTTTTGTTTTTTTTATCATCATGTGACATTAACTGGGGCCACTCAGAAAAAAAAAAAATATTAGTGCTAAATGCAAATATCACAATACAATATTTTACAACAAACATTATACCTGATAACAGACCACTCACTTTATATTACCTACACATTAATTAGCCTTAATAAAGCATGAACAAAGTCATGATGAAGAAATAGTGTATTAAGAATAGTTCAGCCTTAATAAACAAATTAATTGATACCCTAACGGTTAGGGTTAAGGTATCAGGTAGGGGTTAGGGCCTAACCCCTTAATGCAGCTTTTACTAAGCCTGGATGATTCTCATAAGTGTTTGTTAATCTTTTATTAGGGCTTAAGGTGTGGTTGTTCTAAAGTTGCACTGATCATTCTTATGTTACAAACAAAATCAAGTATTTAACTCACTCTTGAACTCGTGCAGATGCGTCTCGGTGGGTGTTTCTTTTCTCTAATGTGCTTCCTTGTTTTCTGTTGAAGAATCCATTTTTCAATCTTGCCACTTCAGCCAGTGCAGTCTAAAAACAATTGAATCGTTACATTCAGTGTGACATTATTTTACCCAGAGTCGTGTTTTTGGGTTATTATGAAATGTAGATGTGGACCTCACCTGTAAGCTGCTGGGCATTGGCATCCCAAATCCACTTTTTGTCACAGATCCAGTCCTGTAAAGTGAATAAGACACAAACTTATGAACTTATTACATTTTACATGTTTCTGAGAGAATTAGCTCTGATAATACTGCAATATGAAAACATTAATATTAACTATACTCTCAAATATAACTACCGCTTGCCCCAATTCAAATATATATTACACCCATATGCATATTGTTTTCTCTCAAATGTTGTGTTAAATGTTTTAAGTATCATATTTCAAATGGTGCACAAAGTAACTTTTCTAGTGGAGGCTCCACTGGCGGATAAGCAGGAGCTTTTAAGTAATAAAAACACCTGTAATTGAACACACAAATAGTTATCATATCATATAGTTATGGTACTGTATGTGTACCGTCTTTACCCTGTGATCTTCTGGGACCTCCTCCTCTGGTACTCCACCTCGTCCACAGTCCACACGGCTCCTTTCACATTCTCCACTCGAACAAAACACTTGTGCAGACTCAGGTTGTGCCGCACGGCATTCTGAAATAAGAAGAGGCAGGAAAATTAGACAGGAACACGAAATAAAATAATATATCCTAGTGGAAGTGAGTGACAATATATGAGTGACAGTATCTCAATGACCATATTTAGACAATAATATCCATCAGAGATGTGCTAAAATTGCACATAAATGTCATGGCTAAAGTTCATGTATTGCACAAAAAGTGAATGGACTGTAACCTTAACCATAAAAGTACAGAAATATCTATTTATACTTTTATTTGAAAGATTACACTGCAAGTTTATTTAACGTTTTTGCAGTCACTAAGTGTTTTTACTATAGACGCTTTACTCAGTATAATCCAAGTACTGCGTACCTTCCAAGTGGCGGCGTTGCGTCTAAAATAAGCGAAAGTTCGAGTGAACCAGTTGTAAATCTCATTGAGGGTGAGCTGCATGTCTGCTGCCTCCATGATGGCCTAAAGATAGAGAAGGTCAATACAAAGAGTATTGTTAATAAAATTATATTACTAGTGTTTGGAAGAATACTGTTTTTATAAAAATGTATTTAGTTTCAAATTCCAAATACCTCCTTTAAAATGCACTTCGTAATACATTCTAATACATGGTCCAATAATTCTGAATACTTTCACTTTGAGTTGAAACAGTTGTATGTTAAACCGTTTGATACCTGTCTGATGAGTGTGGCGTAGGTGAAAGGAGGTCTTATATCTGTGTTCTTGTAGAGTTCATATTCTTTCTCTAAAGAGGAAAATAAAGCAGAGAGCAGATATACTGTTACTTTATTTATTCATTTTTAGTGAAGGCTGCTACAGTGATTGAAATTTTGAAATAATCATGTTTGATCCTAAACAGGCCTAATCACAGTCTAACACATGGTAAAAAAAATCAGTTTGTTGTTGATAGTTATTTTCAGCTTGACCTGATGACAGCGAGTAGACCAGCGGGTGCTGTCGTATTGCCCCAGTGCAGGGTGAGTCTGGTGCCTCCTCCTCACTGCTCTCAGAAAGGACCCTCTCAGACAGGACACTCTCAGACAGGACACTCTCAGACAGGACACTCTCAGATGGGACGCTCTCAGGGTCCAGAGTCTGTGCAGAGTCCAGACTGACCGAGGTGAGCTTATGAGCGACCAGCACAGAGGCAACCTGAGGCAGAAGACACATCACACAAAGAAGCAGTCTTACAGGTGGGGTATCAGCTTCACAGTGTTTACGTGCTCACAAAAGTCTTTTTATTATCTGGATTTCTGGACCTTCAAGATTATTTGCAAACTGTAAAATATGATGTGAGTAATCTGAGAGATCATCATAGAAAGAAATCTGATTACTCGCTTCAGATTTTGCTGTTAAATCTGTGGAGATGCGAGTCAAATCATATTTTTAGCTGTAAAAACATATAGTGAATAAGTGCAAGATAGATAAATTTGATGTCATACTGTAGAACTTTCCAGGTATAGCAATTTAATCAACATGGAGATAAGCAGGTGGCAGACTCCCGTCAGGCAAGTTACATAGTGCAGCTTTAATGGTTTTTTTTGTTCATTTACTTTTTTTTTTGCTGTAGTTTTTGTCAGCTACAATATTAAGCTGGCTGTTACCATGACAACACATATTAGACAACACAATTAACACATTAACAAAGGGTTTAAGAGCAGAGGAGACACCAGACAGATGCGACAGACTGTAACAAAACGATCGGACACGCCGCTCAAACAGAGCCTCTCTAAAATCACCAGAGGAAGAAGACAATTACGGATAATTAAAGGGTGAAATTGTTTGGGAGTGTTGTGATTACGGAGCAGTATTTGTGATATTAACAGCTGATTAGTTTGTATGTTAAACAGAGCGTGTCTCAGGCGCTAAACATAATGGACCCATCTGGCACAGCTGCAGACACTTGGAGCTGTGAGAGAAGGAAAGTAATAGTTTAATATTTTCACTGATAAAATGACAGTCTTTATGATCATGAGTCATAGTTCCTTACATTTGCATCTAAATGTTCCATATATTTTAAAGACTTTGTGGTATGCTACTTTTGTAATGAATGCATGATTTTTTGTGTTCAATTCAATTTATTTTTGTGAAGTCCACAATCACAACAGCAGTCGCCTCTTAGGGCTGAACATGAGAATTAATTTAACCAACAGAAAGTTAGAAAGTCAACAATGAAACAGTATAAGTATAAATAAATAAAAATTTCAGTTCTAATTGCACCTGTGCCTGACTTTTATTTGTTTGTTTTTTTGCTCAGGAAGAAAGCCCTTCAGTCCATACAGTGTATTTTATAAGCATCTATTTATAAAAGGCTAAATGATAATGCATATACAAGAACTACCAGGGACAGATCTTTTATCCAATCAAACACATTGTTGGCTAAGACAGCTCCATTTGACAATCAGACAATTGTGTTTCTGTCATGGTTCAACAGAGTGGGAGAAAGGACCAAGTGAGCTAAAAGTTCATTCATTCTGAAACATGTTCTCACTCACGGTTCGAAATTGGGCACAGACCATGTCATAGTGTCAAGTCAACTTCAATGATGAAACGTGAAACCAAAACAAGCTATTTTCATGCCATAACTTTGTACATGTTTTCCTTACAGCTCTGTAGTAGGCTCGTTTCACGGCTCATTTGCCTTTGTTTCAGTCTTTACCTGTGCAGACAGAGGGTCAGCGGGTTTGTCCAATGGAGCAGGAGGAACCTCTAAAGAAGGCAAACGCAGGTGAGACATCATGGCCTGGAGACGCTTTTTCTCCTTACAGAGCTGTTCACAATCACACATGTAGTCAATATACAATAAAAAAAAAAACTAATTATTGGAGAACATTACCATTGTTTGATTAAACGTTTTTACCTGGACGTGGAGCTGTTGCACCACCTGCCGCTGGACTCTGCACTGAGCTGTGGTTTTATCATCCAGACTGTGGTCACTGTCCATGTGTCTGGAACAAAAGGTGAAGTTGTATTGAAAAGCAACAATACACATGCAGTTTTATGTTTTTAACTTTGACATATTAATGCAGTTCAGGAGCCGTTAGTTGAGACGTACTTGATAAATTGGCTGAAGTCGTCACAAACTGCATCACAGCCAGGCCACAGACACACACCATGACTGAAGAGCGTGTGTGCAGAGTCTACTTTAACAACACTGAAAACCACAAAAGAAACAAGTGCCATCCAAAAGTCCTAATCAAACATGACACACATTTTGGGAAAATAATTACTTGTGATTTTGGGACATGTAGTTTTAGAGTTTAAAGGGTGAAACAAACACAAGCAGATAATTCCCAGTGGGACTGTACCTCTACAAAGAACTGTGTGAGTAAGAAAAAATGTATTTGATGTTTCCCAAAATACAGAATATTTTGTTTTCCACTTCAGGTTGACTGCATTTATAAACTGTACCTTTTGGGATCAGAAGTTGGAGACTTGTGCTCACTGCTGTACTTCTCTGGTGGGATGTTATCAATGAATTTAGCTTCTGTTATTCCACTCAGAAGCTCCTTCCAAATTTGGTGAATTTCTGCAACAAAAATATCTATATTACCGGTACTTGTATTATAGTATTGTATTTATCATTTACTTTTATACTGAATATTAAAAGGAATGTACCCAATTTTTACATGAAATAAAGTACACAGCTCTTGGAGTGAAAATGTCTACATTTAATTATAAAGAGATTTATTATCAGCCGCAAACAAGCAAAGTAATGTTGTTATTTACGGGCCTCTGGAAGATGTGAAAAGTGCTTATCTGTCCAGAAAAAAGGGACCTAATGTGTGCACAAAAAAGACCAACAGAGGGCACAAGTTGTTGTTGCACTGAGTGGTAGAGCAGTTTTAATCTGGCCAAAATAGAATGTAACTGCTATTTTGTCAAAGTTGAGATATATAGAGAAAGATAAGCAAAGAATCAATCATCTGTCGTAATTTGATGTAGACAGAGTTGAGACCTGGAGGGAGGGCGGAGGAGGACACTGGCCTCTGGACGAGCTGCTGCTGCTGGAGCTGAAGGAGCTGCTGGAAAACCCACTGCTGAGAACTGGGGCCCTGAGTCAGAGACACAGAGGGACAGGTAAATGTACACAAGCACTGTGAAGTCTATGGAGCTACTGGTTAAATGAGACGTCATCTAAAACTATGGGCACTAGAATCTTTAGGTTGATATAATGGCGTGTTAAGAAACAAAAAAAACGACTCACGTCTTTGAGTTTCTTTCCATGGTGCTGTTTGAGGAGCTGCAGGTGGATCTGTTGTTGTTGCTTCTTGTAAAAATCTTTCAGATGTTGCTGGTTAAAAAAAAAAAAAAAGTATCTGCATGACCAATATCATGTATTGAGATGGCCGTTATATTGTCTACACACAGAACTGAAGATATGAAAAAATTGAAACAAGTATATAAAATAATACAATAAAATAATCATACTAATAATATAATAGTCAGAATGATAATCATAATAATAGAACAGCACTTTTTGTGCACTTTTGTTTTTAGTTTATTTATGCCAGATACTTGAATTTCAAGTAAGACATTTACAGACTTATGGCCAGATATATGGAGATTCATTTTGTCATCATCAATATCCAGTGTCATTGTACATCGTAGTTCATGGTTGTTATACAGTCTTATTACCTGCTGTAACAGTAGCGCCTGCTGTTTGTGCTGGAGCAGAGCCTGGAGCTGGTTTGGCGTCAGGAGCTGCTGCTGTGGAGCCATCATGGCCATCACCAACTGCACAGAAACAAGAGTCTTAATCATAGAATAGAATAGTTAGGAGGCTAATAATAATAGGTTGGGTTCACTGTTCACATGGCTTCACAATATGGCTCTTAGTTTAAAGTTGACCTGGAGGGCAGGTCACAATTCTACGATATCATTTGCCTATTAAAGTGTTAAAATGCTGCTGTCCCCGTTAATGGTTAATTTCCTATCCACACAAAAGAAAAACTGGCATAAAGTTCAGTGTCTTCGATGTCAGCAAAATTCAACTTTTTTCAGTTTAGTGAAGTGGTAGCATTAGAAATTGTATTGATCCACTGTAGCTCACACATTACAAAACATACAGAAAACATGAATAAATGGTAATAAAATTTGTAAAATATAAAACAAAATGCTAGTGTGACTTGAGTAATATTTCGCAGACCCAATAAGATAAGATTTAACATTAGTGGATTTTTTATTAGGCTATTTCTTTGTGAAACAGAGAATCACCCACAGAGTCACCCCACAGACCCATCAAATTCTACAATGTCATGAACGCAACTTATACCAATATAAGTGAAAATAAACAAGACAATAGACAGTGCAGGAGGCAAGTGTCAGTGTTAAACAGTAATTCACCTCCATGGAAATGTCTTCAGTTCAATTACCAAAGTGTTGAACCTTTGGAGAACATCATTACCGCAGATGTGTGGTGACCCTGAGCTGGAGCTGACCATATAATTAGGAACACAATTACATGCATGTTGTGGCCCTAATAGAAGTGTATGCGTATTAATAAAGCCAAACACTCACTGAATAATAATTGTACTTTATCCAAATAACGCTGGGATTATCAGCCTTTGTGCAGATGCAGTTTAACGTTACATGCAGTGAAATAGGGCTGAACGATTTGGAAAAATATCTAAATGCGTTTTTGCTGACAAGAATCGTGATTAGATTTGCGATTTATGTTTTAATAACAGGATTCTGTTCAAAGTCCACATTTAAAAAGGCTGAAATATGAACAGACAAACAAACACAATTTAGAGATAATAATTGTACTTCAAAAATGGTAGCCTTTGTGATTTGCTAATTGCATTTGAATACGATTAATCCTGCAGCTCCACAAACAAACTAAAAGGAAATAGTTGCCAGTTTCAAATATTTTCTTTTTATCTTGGAATTATCTCAAACATTGCATCTAAAGGCCAATCAAATGGTTTTATGGATGATCCCATTTGGATTTTTTTCCCAATCAGTACTTGTATGCTGTATTTATATTGTTGTGGATGAACGTAGCACATTTACTCGTCACTACTTGAAATTAAATGTATCTTTATGCAATATAATTTGTAGTATTTTGTCATCTATTGTAACAGTTTAAACAACCCCTCAGGTCTAGTCACATAAGTTGAAATAGAACAATTTTTGCACTTCAATGAAAAATGGGGAAATGCTGCTCTCAAGTGTCAGGTCTTGTAAATGTCATTAAGTTCTTTCTTTTTTCTTCGGCAAAAAACTGCATTTGTTGATTTTTTTTCTTAATATTTGCTAAAGACATTAAACATAAACTGTATTTGACCTGTGCACAGTGGTGATTCTGGCCAGGACAACTCATATAATAAATGAATTATCCATTGACCAAATAATACTGACATCCCATTGGTACTATTACATCTGAGGTATTTCTGTAGAAAATACAGCTATAGACATCACAAGTAATCTAATTAGCTGCAAAGATTTCCATCCAAACCATTTTGACACATATTTCTGAAAAGCCACTGACATAGCACCATCTCCATTATCCCGCCTCACAAATAAGCAGGTAACCATTTGTGTCGTGTGGATTAAATGCAAAACGACATTACACCGGAGAGGCTGGTCTTTTATCAAACCCGAGAAAACCTACCTCTGCTGTTAGGCGTCTTCATTTGAAATACTTTTGGACTTTTTTTGGTACGGAAAAGTTTCATATCACGAGCTGTTTTTGTGCTTTTTAGGTTGAAAATCACACTCCAGGATTCAGTGGCGTTCTGACATTGACACTTCATTATAGACGCTGAGAAATACCCCAAATTTATAACACATCTTAAAGCGAAGATACGACATACAACCGCGATTTCTATAGTGTTTCAGCAGAAATTAAAACAAAGTATATCAGTTATAGATTTACTTTTAGTTATAAGTTAGGAATGGCAGCAGTGGCTTGGCTGTTACAGAATTTGCCCATCAACCAAAGCCAGAAGTCAGTGGTTTAATCCCATCTACAACTACTGCATACATGTTTTATGTCCTTTGGCAAGACACTTTGCCCACCTTACCTAGTATAAGTATGGTGTGTGTGTGTGTGTGTGATTAGTTGGAAGGGCCGATAGTTCTTCTACCACTCTACTCCAAGGCCGTTTAGAGCCTCGCACCACAAAGTGAAGGAAAGTGAATGCAGATGCAATGTTAAAAATGCATATATACTAAATGCACTGACAAGAAAACCTTTATTATTTTTAAGTAAAATATATAACACCTACATGAATTACTGTCTCTTGTAACTGTATGTACATGTTAGACGCTCATTCAATTTTCTGGATTTGCCTTTTATCCATTACAGTGTATTACTGTATGGGGCAATGAGGGTATGCATTGTAGCCTTGTTTTGAACCAATTACCCTCTGGTCAGTGGGCAATGATCTACTGACAAAAGCGTGCTAAATGGTTCAAAACGCTCGCTGTTACTGGCGATTACATTTGCACTCAAAATCTGATTATGAACAGATTTCTGGTGTTTAAAATTGTCTTGATTTCTGATTAGATTTCACTGTTTTCATGTCATTTAGGAAATCCTAAAGGTCCAAAAGTCAAATATTAATCAGATTTTGTTTTCTTTTGAGCATGTAACCGCAGCCAGTGTTCCTGCAACTTGTCTGGCCTGTCACACACTCTGAGAACGTTCTAGGAGTGTGTGACAGAGCTCGTTGATTATGTATTTCTATTTGTGATTATTTGAAACAACATTTATACACAGGTAAAGGTTTATCTGTATAGGAAGAAACAGAACAGTCACCGTAAAACCGATATGTGCACTGTTTAGTAAAATCTTTCATAAGTTTATTTCTCCTTTTAGAATTTAATCTCAGGAGGAGGGCAGTACGAGTCTAATACTCAATGGGTGAGCCACTATTTCTGAATGAAAAAAATCAGCAAATAACTGACCACTGACCACACAAAACAGCTACATTCAGCAAATTCTAACATAAATTTTAATGAGAATTTTGACTTGCCAATGAAAAATGTAGTCTGCAATAAGTGTAATATGTTTTTTTCTCTCATTTCATGTGGGGAAACACAAACTAAAGCTGATGTCTTCTTATTTTAAGTGCTGTTTGACTTTTCCAAAGGCTAGGATGAGACTATTGTGTCCTTATTATTGTCCAGGAATAATCTTGTGATATTTTTGTTTTGTTTTAGGGTGCAGTCTTAATAATTAGCTTTCACTGAACACAATGCATAATAAAAATGTAATTTATTATTAACTACGTTTAAACATAAATAAATTATGTGAATGTCTTGCTTTGATATTGTGGTTCTATTATTCTTTGCACCATCTCGTGGGATGTGTCTCAAATCAAGTTTAGTACTATTTAATTCAGCTTTGTCATTTTCTCTGTCTCTGTCGATCCAGAGGACTCACCTGTCTGTGCTGGAGGCTGTGCCAGTTGTGAGCGTTGGTTTCACGGCAGGACGCCCCATTAGCCGCGCTCTCGTTCCCCCCGGTGTCGGAGTGAGAGAGGAGCGAGCTGACGGAGCTTTGACGAGCTGCAGAGGGGCTGAGGGGAGACTCGGGCATTGCTGGTACTCACACTGTAAACAACATATACAGTGAACGCAGAGGGAATCAACTTTAGTCTAATGGACATTTACTCATTTGGATAAAAAAAATTAAAAAAAAAACATCAGAGGGTTTTAAAATGTTGAGTGATGAATTGATTTAGGGATGGGAAAATACAATGAGAAATATAAGCACACATTAAATGTGTAGAAAAAAATTGCTCGCAAACATTTCAAGTTTTCATTTGTTCCCTCTTGAATCTTTTTCAAAATATAACTTTATTTTATAGTTAACATAACAAATAGATAAAAAAACAACACAATATTATTATTAAAATAATAACCATATTTTTTTTTACAAAATCACGTGATATTATAAACTACAAGTGGTTATAATTTTTTTCTCACCTCAAAATTTGAAACATTTAGCCAAAATGTATACGATCAACTTGTGCACACATTATACGATCAACTTGTGCACGCTTCAGACAATTACCAAACTTCTGTGAAAGTCATTAACATACATACATTTTCTGATGTGATATATCAGTATAGTAATAGTAATAGGGGTGTTTCTTACCTGTGTATCTGTGTAGCTGTATTGTGAGCAGAGCTGAAGTCTCTGTGTGGAGTGAGCCTCAGATCTGAGGGACTCCTCTTTTACCTGAGGAGGAGGAGCCTCTGTCACTCAACACCACAATACAACACACTACTAAAACCATTCATAATGCTTTGATAATTACTCATCAAGTATAATTTAGAAAACTCAGATGTGATGAGATGTTATTTTATTGAATCCTCAGAGTCATCCGAGGTGCTGGTTTAAATCCTGCTCGAGTCAGTTCATGCTGTGGTTGTGTCTTTGGGCCTTACACTTCATCCATCTTGCCTTGGTGTGTTTGTGAGTTATTATTGTGTAGAATATCAGCTACACGCCTGTCAGTTTGCCCCAAGGCAGATGTGGCTACAGAAACGGCTTACCATCATCAAGTGAGACTAATTAACTGAAGAACTGTAAAACCCTGTGAGAACTTTGTTAACTTTGAAAAGTACAATATAAATAAATCAAATTCATGCTATTGGTATAAGTGTTGAACAAAGGGTAAAAAAGGAAAGTGTTCAGGTAGTAAAGAAAAATCGTAACAGTTTTCCTCTTTGGTAAAGGGACTGTACCAAAAATAAACAAATAATCTTTTTTTTGGCCATATTTCACGGCCCTAGTGTGGATTTTTCATTCTTTTCCTTTCTATATTTACTTTTACAGTATTTTTTTGGTTGTGTTTGAGACTTTATTTAGCATTGCTGCATCTAAGAACAACAACAGTCAAAGCAGAATCAAAGAGCTATTTACAGTCCTTTTTTAGTCTTTTTTATCATCCAAAACAAACAAAAGGATAAGTGCTTGTGATAAAGGCCGTAACCCAGGTGATAGAGATTAAACACGTGCAGAAATGGAGAAACTTTATTTTAGAGCAACTTTGTAGATGGCATGTCAGCACTGTGGATCATTATTTTAATATTATTCATGGAAATTTGTTTTGTTGTTGTTGTGACTTATTAGACAGAACACAAGACAAGAGGACAGGCCAAGTGAACCTGTGCCATGTAAACAGTCTCAGTGTGAGCCAGGACATAAAAGTGCTTCATAAAATATATTTAGATCCAGTGGTGAGAAGTAACATGAACCTCTCTCTGTCTAAGACTCAAACCAAGGACCTTCTTGCTGTGAGGCTGAAGCACTACCCACTAAGCCACTGTGCACAATTTAATATAGGAATTTACTTTCACAATTCGATGAAAACATATATTTTCTTATTAGTGTATGCAAAGGCCATTAACTTCTCAGCTTTGGTGGCAGTTGTAAGTTTGTTAGCAACACCACAAAAATGTTAAATAAAAAGTATACATGATCTGGGATTTCAGAAATAATTTAGTACAAATTCCTCCAAATAATTACAATATTTACAATTAACAATTATTTTTGCTTCTAAAATTACAGTTATCCTTTGAGAATACATATATATATTCATCCCTAGATATGAAACTGTGAAAAGAACATTTTTAAATTGGACTCTATTAAGTGGACGTGTGCTTTATGGTTCCTGTTATTTGATCAGTTATATCATGAGAACTGCGTGTAGTCCAGTGTCTTGTCAGTAGTAACTAGCACTGCAGTGCTGTAAACTCACATGGACATACTGTGTCTCTGTACGTCTATTTATAAAACAGTAAATGGTGTTGTTTTGACAGGATTTGGTGAGATGTGAGTTCTCATGAGGGTCTCTGCCAGTCTGAATGTGCAGGTGTACTATATTCGCCTACTATAGTGGCATGGACCAAACTCTGATTTTATTTGTCTAATAATATTTACAAGAAAATGCATTTGAGTACATCTGTGTTATAAGACAAAGGAGCACAGGTGTGTTGTCTATGAGCTGTTGATTCTTCAGGTAGCATATATTTTAATTTTACCTCCTTTTAGTAAAAAAATAATCACAACTACTTTTCTAATTATATAAATATCTGAACAATTATCCTGATTATAAAAATGAGGATAATCGCTAATTTGAATGAGTGGAAATTTTAATTTTTGTTACATTTTTCCATAAACTTTTTGAAAAAGCCATAATCATATTGTTTTTGAAACTTTACGAACAAAAAGGGTTCACACTTATTATGTTAATTTAAATCCTTTGGATGAGCGCACACCTCCACCTCTTACCATGTTTAAGTGGCTGTTTTAAGACTCCCCTGGAGTGATTTATAAAACCTAATATAGAATTCTCTTATTGTAGTCACAGTTTTTACCCTTTATGGTCACCTTTAGAAAATCTTAGTCGAAATTGAATGTCCTATGAAAATGGGGCAAAAAATCTAAATAACTCAATAAGACAGTTGTCCAAACTTAAATGGGATGCAGAACAGATCAAATACTTACTTTTACTCACTTTGTTGACCTTAAATTTCAATCAGATAATTGACACAATACAAAAAGCTATAACGTGATGGACATCATTGACATCATTACTGCAAGAATAGAGAAGGTGAAGTTCAACCTTTTGCCAAGATTTCTTTATCTTTTTTTTTTTTTTTTTTTTTTTTAATTTCATTACTAATTACAAGTCCAGACTTACAGTTAAACACTTGGGAGAAGATAATATCGGAATTTACATGGGCCAGTGCCAGAACAAGGATCAAATTCTACTCCACTCGCTGTCTGAGAAGAGTGCACAACATCCAACATCACCCTGCGCACCATCTTTTTCACCTGCTGCCCTCAGGGAGAAGGTACAGGTCCATACGGGCCAGAACATCCAGACTGACCAACAGTCTGTATCCACAGGCTGTGAGGCTCCTGAACTCTGCCCCTCTCCCCTTTCGGCCCCTCTCTGCCCCCCTCTCACGGACAGAAACCACATCCAACTCTTAATAACACTGAACTGGTTGCATTGTTGCATTTTGTCATCATTCTCCGGTCCCTGTCTGTATGTGCCTGTTTTGTGCACCTTACTAACACCATCATGCTGCTACAAGAACTGTCTCATGTTGTACTGAAGCCACACTGGGTTAATATTTACACTTGGGTTTAAGGGGTAGTTATTATTTATGGGTTTGCACTTTATGGGATGCTCCAAACGCAATTTTGTTGTTCTTCTGTGACAATGACTACAAATAAATTGAATTGAATTGAATTGAATTGAAATTCCAAACACTACAAATGAGTAAAGATTATGATGGTTTGACCGTCTCTAACTTGAAAGAATATTATTATGCAGCTCAATTAAGAAATGTAGTAGTATGCTGGTGTTCTCCTGCCACATGGAAACACATTGAGTCGAGTCTGGGAAACTCTCTGCCAATGTCACAGTCAGGAGAAAAAAGGTGTGTAATAAGAGAAAGTGTATTGTGGAGAATACTCTAACGTGGCATAAAGTTATTAGAAAATCTCATATGCTGAAAGTGTTTGGGATCTTGAACTGGCCTTCTTCCTCCTCGAGGTTTCAACCAGGTGGGACAGACCCAACCTTTTCATTTTGGAAAGAAAAAGGTTTAACAGCCCTGTATACATTTGTGGAAGGAAATACTTTTAAATCATTTGAAAAACAGAATTCAACTCGGATAACATAGATTTGTTTAAATATCTATAATATATATGGTACATCATGGTGTCTAAAAGAATTTACAGATACTTCTGCCCCTTAAATCAGTGTCAAAACTGTGTCAAGGCTGCAAAAACAAAAGGGTAACCACAAATTTTATGACAAATCTAAATTGGAAGAGGAGCTGAATACTGTTTTGTCTGACAGTGATTGGCTTATGATGGGCAACACACAACAGGTACAAAATTAAAACCATTCTGGGACAATGATTCTACAGATTCTATTTTGACTTATGTTATCCCCAAGGATCCTAAGATATTTTTGTCAGACTTTCTGCCTGGAGATGTATTTGAAAAAGAGGACAGGTGCCTTTTTAAAATTCTGTCAGTTGCATCTAGAAAAGCAATTACAAGAAGGTAACTTAAAAAATGAACCACCTTGTGCGACTCATTGGCTCGACATCATAGAAAATATATATTCTATGGAAATATTCACTTTTTTTTCAACATCTTAAAGGACATATGCTTATTAAGCTTTGGAAAAATGGATGGAATATAAGCAAAAAGACACATAATCCACCTTTTTATTTCTCCATTATAATTAAACAGTGCCAAAGTTTTGAACAAAAATTAATGGGGAATATAGATATTTAAGCCCTGCCCACTGTTGTGCTATTTATGACAAGCTAATTCACTTCACTTACATCATAAACTACACTGTCCTACTATTAAATTGCCCTCTTGTGCTTTTTAGTAATGGGTCGCCTCTTGTGAAGGTCAGAGTTCAAACTGTTGGATCCCTGTCCCAGTGAGGACCAGCTGGTACACTGCAGATCCCATTAAACAGGTGTCACTGTCTGCAGACTGTAACTCAACCCCTCTTTTTTCCAGCAGGGGGCATTGTGCCACTGACTGAATACAAGTCTGCAGATAAGACCAATAATGTAAATATAAAATATATTTTTTACAGAGGATTGGTTCAATAATAACATCCAAACAACATTTATAAGGCTTTTATTTATGGATCACTTAAAATATCCAAATACCTAAATAGTTAGATTTTAATTTGCAGATAAACTTCCAACTTCCTATGACCAACTTTGTTTAACTCTTATATACACAGCATAACTGTATTTAATGTCTTTAGTTACCTCTACAGTGATTGTATTGACTTAAATTTCCATCCAGTCTTTAAAAACTGCATTGTGTTTGTTCTAAATGTCAACATGCTTTATTATTGGCTAAAACGCAGAGCTCAATAGTTCTTGTTAATTGAGGAACATAAATGCCTTGTCACATCACGCAGTCGCCATCTGTTTAACTACAGGTCTCACGGGACGGTTCTGGTCCCAACGCAAAAATAAAAATAACGTGCATGGATCTCATGCTCCTGATATTTATAATGACCTCCGAGGACGTGCTTGTCTCCACGCTGATATTGCTTTGCTTGGAATGTTAAACAGTGGCAATAAATTTATCTGTCTACATGGGGATGAGCAGGTAACACCACCAGGCCAAGTTACAGGCCAGACCTGTGGAGAGGCAAGCCTGCATACAGAAAAATGTTAACTCAAAGTATTAACTCTATGGAGACTAGCAAGTGGCAGTTCATCTGTGCTGATAGAAAATGTCTAAAGTGAATTCATTTCTTTATTTAATGTTGCTTCTAAATGTGGTGTCATTATTCAATCACAAATTGACACTTGGAATGACTTTAAACCACCAGATTAATATGACATTTTTGTGGAACCAGGGCCTGATGAAAAAATAATGAAGTTCAACATTTGTAGATTTGGTCTTTTCAGTCATAAAGTTTCTCCCATAGAGTCAGACTATACACCCCTGTCCTCCGTTTGAAATTGTGACAAGGAATTCTAAAATGCTGTGAACCCAACCTATTGTCCCACTTCTCCTTCTGAAGTGAAAGAAGGTGGAGCGATGGAAGGCATGATCTTTTCTGGCCCCGATCTGAGACGGCACTGTACATAGCTGGAGTCCCTTCTCTCCTATTTTTAGTCCTGGCCCTTGCAACAATGTCATCTGTAACCCTACTCCATCTGTTAAGTCATTCCCAGTATGTTGAAAGTCAGTTGCCAGAGACAGAAGCTATCCCAAGTTCCAGCCAAGCTCACAACACAGAGAGGAGCGCCGAATGGAGTTTGTGGGAAGTCGAGGCTCCTTTGCTGGGGGCTCTGGGCTGTTGGTGGTTCCTGGTCAAAATTATCTGGAAGTAGATTCAGACAATGATGATGAAGAGGTTGTGATTGGAATACGACCAAAATCTTCTCCCCAACCAAGAAGGAAGACCTCAGTTAGTGAAGAGGAATCAGATATTTCAGAGCCTCCTTCGTTGAGTGGGTCTCGTAGAGTGTCATTTGCAGACACTGTAGGTTTAAGTTTGGTGCAAGTTAAGGAGTTCGACAAATGGGATATCCCGCAGCTTCCTGACTTTTTGGACAGCACAAATAACGACGAAGATGAATATTTTATCTCACCTTTCAACTTCCCACTATCATTGCCTTCTGATGAGATTGTTGCAAAAGTTTTGGATCAGAAAGTTGAACTAGAAAGCATTGAGTTACTCCCCGGGACCACTATTTTGAAAGGGCTAATCCGTGTCCTTAATATCTCCTTCACAAAAGCAGTTTATGTGCGCACCTCTCTGGACAACTGGCTCAGCCACTTTGACTTGCTCTGCGAATACATCCCCGGATCAAGCGATGGGCATTCAGACAGCTTTTCATTCAAACTAACGTTAATGCCTCCGTTCGCAGAGCAGGGGGCTAGAGTTGACTTCTGTTTGCGATATGAGACACCAAACGGGACATTTTGGGCCAATAATAGAAATAGGAACTACGTGTTGTTTTGTTATAAGAGGAAGAAAGAAATTCAAGACAAGCCGCAAAGGGAACATTTGAACAAGAGGAGCTGCCTCAAGACTGTCAGGTGAGAATAATGAACTGTGCAAGTTTGAGGTTTTAAATTGCATAACTAATTGCTTTTGTGCTTGGGTTGGCAACTTGGCAAGGTGAATGCACTGTAATAGATTGGGTTCATGTGAAATAATATACTAGTGCCCACATGCTTTGACATTGAGCTGGAAGGCAGGTCATAAATCTAAAATGGGTAGAATTTGAAGTTTAAAGGACAAAATGCAGATATTTTACCCTGGATTATGGTTAACATCTCTGTAGTTACTGGGCCTATCCATGTGAAATAAAAACTGGTACAAGGTTCAATGTCTTAGTTATAAGTAATATTATACAGTCACTTTCATTCATTTGTGCTGAAAGAGATGTTGAGCATTGTGCCCAGTGTTTCATATGTGTAAGCCCAGTAATTACAGAAATAAACCATAAACCAGGACAAAACATTTGTACTTCATGAGTTTAACAGTAAATTCTGCTCAAATGAAATGCTGTGATGTCACTTGAACCCAACATATCTGACCTTTAGCTGCTTTGACATTAACTTTATGTGTGCTTGTGTCTGTAATATGTCTCAATATATGTCTGTGTAGATCTGGTTTCTACAACACTCTGTAGATTGTTATGAGTGGATTTAGATTAGCTTGATAAAGTTTATTTAGAAAGTTGCACATCATCAAATTAGAAAAACATGGAAAAGCAAAGTTCCTGTTCATGGTTTTTTCCTGTTTTTCTTTGATGCCATTTTGAGTTTTCACCTTTTAAAACTTGCAATATTTAGTTTTGATAACTCTACTAATAAGACCAATGCACACATCAAGTCAGCTATTGTATTAGCTTCAATAAAATAAAGAAATATGTGAAATATATATTTTACTCTTTCACTTTAAATGTGCTTTATGTAACTTGTCTCCATGGAGATATGATTTATTTGCTTGGAATATTTCACAGTCCGACATTAAACTTGTATGTCTTGCAAAGATTCAATCACAGGATCCAATTGGAACTTATTACCAAAAAATCTGGCTTAGTGGTGTCACCCGATTGTCTTCATGGATATATGAAAGTTTAATGACATACTGTGGAACATTCTGAGCGAAGAAATAACATCTCTGCCAGAGCTCTCTCCCTAAAAAATGACATATTACACCTTGAACCACTTTACCAAAAAGTAGTTCCTGTAACATTCTGATCTATTGTACGTTGGTCTTTACTCTTTAATAACCTATACTTTGTTTTAATTTGGGTGTTTTTTGCATAACTAAATCTAAATGTGTTTGTATAAATCCCACTCATAACACTCTCACTAATTCACAGTCAGAGCTTCTCCGTGGATGAAAGCATGTCTTGTCCGGAGAGAGAAAACCATGCACCAGGTGATACTTACTATTACTATTTAAACTGAATGTTTCGTTAAAGACTTCTGAAATGCAGCGGTTCATAGATAATATAATATAAATGGCTTTGTCTTTAGATGTGACAACGCAGCAGAAAATCATCATTGAAACAAGTCAAACTAGTGCCCAAAGTGACAGCAGTCCAGTGAAATCTGAAGAAGAGGCTAACACATTACAGGTGAGAGAATGGAACTGTTCAATAATGGTATTGTATTGGGTTTACACATATATTGATTTCTTTTATGTGACGTGCTTACATAATTAACTGAACATTTCAAAGTTAGTTTTAAATATAGTACCTTGTTCAGGCTCATCTGCGCTCTCTGGTCTTCTTCTGTCAAACCAAAGCTGGCACACTATCTGACAAAAGCAGCGTCGATAGCATCTAGTGGTAGAGTGTGAGAATACAACAGGCCCTATCAAATTACAGATGGTAGCTTTAAGTTGAAGTGAATGTATTTTAGGTAAGATAAGATAAACCTTATTGAGCCCTGTGGGGAAATGTTTCCTTTCTATGATACTCAGACACCTGTCAGGACCAGCTGAAGCCAGACTTAGGGTACTAGTTTGGTTAGAGCTGTAAAAAGTAAATAGGGGTTAATTAATGGCAGGGGTTCAAGTATAACACAAACAGTGAATGGGCTGGACATGCTGGTTTTTTTTGGTTTTATTTCACTTTTTTGCAGTTTTTGGCAGTTTTCTTATTATAGATGATATACTTGTTGAGTAGACTGCAGACCTGGCCTGACCCTGGTGTACTCGTGTCACCTGAGTCCAGTCACATCTTGTACTACACTGACTCAGCTCTGCTCAGCGTCAGTCACACCAGATTCTGCTCAGCCTTTTACATCTGCTCTCAATCTGAAAATATTGTTCAGTTAAAATATTGTTAAAATCTGCACTTTTATTACAGATTACGCACAGCAATTCAAAGTGCTTTAGATATAAAAAATGGTGTGTTGAAAGTACATTTGAAATTGCAGTACAATTATTACCGACAAGAAGTCACAATTTTGTCACTGAAAGCTCAAAAAATTGTTATCACTTTTTGTTGATGTTGAACAGGGGGAGAACAGAAGAAACCGCAATCGTCGAAATCGCAGAAAAGCAGCGCGTATGGCTCGGGTCAGGGAGCACATGGCTCAAAAAGACTTGACATCACAGGACAGTGAGACCCAGGCACCCCCGGAACAACATATCCCAACGGCACAGGAGCAAAACCAAAACTCAAAACTGTCAAATCCTAAAGGAAGTGTTGAATTTGACTGCACTGCTGATGGGTCACTGTCGAAGGACTCAAATTGTACGAAATATGAGAACTTCAATCTGGCTGAGGTTGTAGCAAATGATAGTCGCTGTGAGAGCAAAGACATGCCAAAAGTAGCCACTGCACTGCATCAAAATACTGACAACTTTGTCTGCACCGGAGAGGAGACAAGTCTGGAGGTGGCCAGGTACTGCGGACATCATTCAGGAGAGAGGGATGACAGCAAAAGCCTTGTTAGCGATTCCAGCGGCTTCGCATTTGGCACTGTGGTTGCGCCACTTTACCAGGAGGTGTCCGGGAAAAGAGTGGGGAGTCAGCTATATAGTGAAATATACAACACATCAGAAACAATGAAGGAACAGCAAGAGACAGAGGAGAGGAGCAGCAATGCAGAAATAAATGTTTGCAAAGATATAGGAGGTTGCTGCAATGATGGGAAAGTTGAAAGCAGTGAACAAGTCGGGGCTACTTCAGGCAATGATGAAATTATAAACATTGATACTATTGATGCTATTGAAAAGAGCACCTCTGAGAAGATTTGGGACTTGGAAACTGAAAATAGCGGTTTGAATTTAAACCATCAAGTACACTTAGAAAATGACAACTCTAGCAGTCGTATTGACATGAATACGGAAGAAACTTTATTGACAACCGGAGCACAAGATAGTCCATTTGAATTTGAAAAACAGCCTTGCCAGAATGTTATTAGTGACATAATTGACCCAAATATGGACAGTAGTGATCCCAATTTAGCTTTACCACCACAATGCAATGTGTTGTTTCAAGAGGCAAATGCAAAAGCATCTTTGCTTTTTCAACTTTCTCAAAATGAGTGTTTGCAAAATGAGACATCAGAGAGCAGTGATGGGGTTCAAATTGGGATGACATTAGTTGACAAATCATTGGCTACACCATTACTAGATGCCTCTGGAAATTCTAAGGAAAATGTATCTTTGCTATTTCAGCCTTCACAAGATGAGGAGTTGGTTGACCAATCTGCCAACATTAGCAATGTGATTCATGATCCAAGTCTGGTTCCTGAAACTTGTCCAATTGTATCACCAAGTCATTTATCCAAAACATCTGAAGAAAACTTACATATGAACCCCCAGATTTCACAAAATGGATGTTTGCTAGACCTTTCTACCCAAACTAGTAAAGCTAAAGATGAAATAAGTCTAGAATTTGAAGACCAAACTAGGGCTGTATCACCAAACCATATCTCCGAAACACCTGGAGACGCTGATCAATCTTTATCACTTGAACAACATTTGACCAAAAATGTGTCAGACCAGCCTGCGAACATCAGTAATCCTATCAATGAACCAGGTCAAGACAGTGAAGCCAGCATTTTAATTGTTTCAAGCCATGTATCAGCAATATCTGAAGACAAAAATACACAGTTGACCTTACAGCTTTGTCAAAATGCTGATTGGTCCGACCACGAAAACAAAAGCATAGTGTTTAAAGACCAAAGTGTAGCTATATCACCAACCTGTACTTTTCCAACTCCTGAGAAAGGAAATCTGTTTTTATTACTTGAACAAAATAAGGGTTTTGTAGACCAGCCCAACAACAATAGTGACTTAACAGGTGAAATAAATCTTGACAATGACTGTTCTCAAACCCATGTAACCAAATTATCTATTGAAGAAAACACGGCTGATGTTACTACGGTGATCACACAATCCTATCAATGTGAAATACCCGAAGAACGGAATGTATTGCCTGAGCAAAGTGAGAATTTGGAAAACAAGTCAGAACAAGAACATAACTCTACAAGGATAACTCAATCACAAGAATTCGATGAAAACGTTGACGAAAATGCATGTTTGTTACTGGGAGCAAGTAGCTGTTTGCAAGACAATTCAAGTAACCATAGCGACTTTATGGATGAAGTGTATGATCGTGATGCGGATTGTGTAACTGTACCATCCAGCCAAGTATCAAAATCATGGTCTCCTCAACAGGCTCAAAATGACAACCTCACAAACCCGGATGAGATAAACATACAAAATGATGAAAAAAGCTTAGAGATATCAAATTTTGCAATATCTGATGAAGAAAACAAAAAGCTGTCCATACAAGTTGAAAATGAAGGTTTGCACGACCAGCTCGACAATAGCAATGACCCTATAGTTGATCTTGCACTAGATAAAGTAATGGGCAAAATTGAAGCTGTACAATGTCAAGAAACACATAAGGAAGAAAATGCATCTTTGCCTTCTGAAGATTTAAAATGCAATCGTATACTTTTGGTAAACCAGCCAATAAACGCCAATGACCTTTTAGCTCAATCAGAACTAGTGCTGGATTTAACGGCAGCTGTATTTGAAAAAGAAGAGAAAAAATGTCTTGCAAATATTGCATTAGAAAGCCATGACATTACAGCAAATCCAGGAATTACTTTTGAGGATAAATCAGAGGTTGCAGAAAGTTGTGCAGAGACTGAGCTACAAGATATAAGCAAACGTAATGAAGAGAAATTAAATGAAACTGTTGAAATGGATAGACAATTGATGGTTGATAATATAGTTGATGATGTAGTTGAGTCAGAAACAAGGACTAATTGTAACAAAGATGACGAAATTACAGCCTCTGAAAATGTAGCACACTTTGAAATATGGTCCCACATCGAAACAATGGAGCTTACTTTGGAAGATGAGGCTAAAAGCTGGGAAGTAATGGTTGACGAGGAGCAAGAAAACTTAGATATTTTAACCACAAGTGAAGATATTGAGGATGTTATAACAAGTTTGAAGGAAGATGACAAAGTAGAGAGTCTAGATTCAAAAATGGGCAATGTAGAACTGTTAGAAATTGCTAGCGCAGTTGGGATTGACGGTCAAAATGCAACAAAGGATATTCAGACGAACCTTGATGCACTGGATGAACTTGAGACTGCACAAAAGGCAGGAGTAAATAATGATGGAACATATTTTGAACCAGTAGAAAATGACAAATTGGACAGTCTAGATTCAAAACTGGACACTGTAGAACTATTAGAAATTGCTAGTGCAGTAAGGACTGATGTTCATTATGCAACAGAAGCCATCTGCAAGAAAAGCGATGCATTGGATGAATGTGAGAATGCAAAAAAGTCTAAAGTAAATAAGGACACATATTTTGAACCGGTATTCGAAGTTGAAATGCAAAGTTTTGCAGAAAATGTGGAGGGTTGTGCAAGTGTAAATGAGAAACAGTTGAATGAATGTATTGAAAGCAACTTAATGGACTCTGTGGCCAATTTGCCAGTTTTTGAAAACACAGATGTTGACTATATAGGGGAAGTGAAAGTCAAAATGCAATTGAAATCAAATGAAGAGGAAAGGTTTAAAATACCTCCTCGCAG
Organism: Periophthalmus magnuspinnatus; assembly: GCF_009829125.3. Lineage (NCBI taxonomy): Eukaryota > Metazoa > Chordata > Actinopteri > Gobiiformes > Gobiidae > Periophthalmus > Periophthalmus magnuspinnatus. Next base: position 3,227,974 of record NC_047131.1, on the reverse strand, counting down.
AGCTAGGAGTAACATACCTGCCCGAATGGACAATGTGCAAAAGGGCATTCAAAGTATCCAGGTGGAAACAGTGGAAGAACCAACACATATGCCAATTGAAATAGGCAACACAGATTTGCTTTCAAAAGACACCATTGATAATACTTTTGAGTTGAAATATGATCAAAATAGCGATGACAGTAGCACTTCTGAGTCTGAATCCGATTCTGAAGATGAAATGGAACTGTACATGCATTGTCTGAGAGCAGTTTATGGGCAACAGAGCTCTCCAAAAGCCTTAAAACCAGAACTAAATCGAGATAAAGAGTTCAAAAGACTGCCTTCAATCAGGAGTAAACGCTTGTCAACATCATTACCGTCCATTAGTGAATCTTTAGATGAGGAACAGCCTGTAAACATAATTGAGCCATTAAAAAACATACAAGAAAAAGATAATGAGACAGTCGAAGCTCAACCTGTAGCTCCAGTTTTGCCTGATTCAAGTCGCAAAGAGGAAAATGATAATTATTTGTGGTGGAAGCAAAATATTTCCTGCAGGAATATCCTAAAATCATTGCTCTATGCCATATTGGTAGTTCTTTTTTTGGCAGTGTCGTACCATTATGATTTTATAGCCTGCTTTGGACTATATGTGATATCAGTGATCTGGCTCTTTTTTCAAGGTGAAAAGCAGACAGAAAAAAAGAACAGTTAGCTGAAATATGATGAATAATAAACATGAGCAGGCATAACATTAAGTCTATAGCGAACATCCTAGACTTATTTTGTGTTCACGCAGTTCTGGTGCGATCCTGGTTTAGGTCTAATGTAGAGGTGGTTTTGTCATTTTCTAGTCCTGATTTCGGCCTAATCTAGTCTTGGTTTATTTCCGGGTGTAGTCCCAGGTTAGGGTTTGTTTTAATATGTTGTCTTTGGTAAATTTCGTTCAGTAAAGGTAGGTTCACACTAGCAGACACTAGCAGGTTCACATTTGTTTGCTATGGCTCAACTGCACATAAGTACTTGAAAAGCCATAAAATATAATACTTAAAATATAATATAATAATATACATATTTTTTATACGCTTAATGGAACTGTAATTGAAAGGGTTGCTAGCCATAAATCTTGGGTTTTGGCTTGACGAAAACATATCCTGCAAAATACATATCTCGGAATTATAAGAATTTAAATTTAAATGATAAACAATTTAAAATCAAAATTAACATTTCATTATAGAAACAAATCTTGTATCCCATTGGAAAATAAATTGTTCAAGTAACCTTTTGCACTGGAGTATGGAGAAGTTGTACATGCAGACTTCAGCCTTTACTTTGAAATATTTAGATACACTCTTTCAAAATGTGTTTATAAGGGACTATGACAGTGGACTGCCTGAATATCTCACTTGCTTATTGAACTTTGATATGGGAACTTTTAAAACAAGATCTCCTGATTGTCTCTGTCTAAAAACTGGCCACACCTGAACTGAAATTGGAAAAAAAAAAGCTTTAGCATGAGGCAAAATAACCTAAACTGGATGCATCGGTGCCACTAATGCACTTTAATAATGAGGTGACAAATATTTATACACTTGCACCTGTTGTTAATGTTTTAAATGGATTTATGTAATTATTTGTTTTGTTTGTACTGTATTTTAACAAGACGTTCATGAAAAAGAGAGTCAGGTACTCTCATTTGGCTCTCTCTGTATAAATAAAGATAAATGAAAACAAATGAAAATGAAATAAAAAAGATATATGTTGCATATAATGATAAAAAGCTTAATAGATGCAATATTCAAGATTTTCATATGCCCAAAGCTAGAAAAGTGAGTGGCATTCAGTATATTAAACATACATATAGCAGATTTTGGAGGCAATAATGAGCAGGTTTGACAAATTGTGATGATTGTGATAAATATCCATCTGATGTTGTTTATTTTTTGTTTTAGTTCTAATTTAGCCCTGATCTAGTGCAGTGAGGTATTCTCAGTCTGCAGTGGTCAGTATCTGTCAAAAGGGGTCTCAGTGATTTAGTGAATCTATAGATCAAATAATAATAGTAATAGTAGTAGTAGTAGTAGTAATAATAATAATAATAATAATAATAATAATAATAATAATAATAATAATAATAATAATAATAATAATAATAATAATAATAATAATAATAATAATAATAATAATACAAGTTTGTAGCCCAGGCTAATTTGGCATATCCTCTGCCAGACTGTTTATTCATGTTATGTTGCTGCAGTGATAACATTACAGATGTTTTCTGAAAAGCCCTAGTGTATTCCCTATGGGAGAAAGGGAAATATTTTTGCTTTCATGTAAATAACAACTAAAGCCAGCAGATTATGGACCATTGCTGTAGCTCGTCAGATATACAGTGCTTTTAATTATGACGATTGATAGTATACTTCGTGAACTTAAACAACAATAAAAGAGTAATTGTTTTAAATCAATTAAAACAGCTTGTTTACTGCAAGTTGATTTAACACGTGGTTAGTGACATCTAGTGGCAATATTGTAAAACTGCAACTATATGAGGCTACTATAGTTACCGTATATTGTTGAACATAGGCCTCTGAGTCTTTCTAATTATCTTGCTAAGTACACCAATGTAGCCTGGTGTAAATTAGCAGCTCGGTAAATTAATATTAACTTTTAATGCAGATTATAATTTGTCTTTTATCAATGTGAAAGAAGACACATTTTTACAAGACAAAAATATTACTAAACAAAATATTTTTATTTATTTATTTATTTTCAATATAATTAATATACAGATATTCTGCTGTTAGGCGATTTGTTGTCTTATTTTTTACTAGGCTATGTATTGATCTTTTTGTGTCTGAAAATCGTATCCAAGCAGCGCCTGGAGACGGAGGCCTGCTTTCTGCGCTCTGATTGGCTGCTGAGCTGTCAGTTCTAGAACGTGCCCGTCTCCGCTGGCCAATCATCTTGCGCGTTGTTAGCAGGTGGACTCTGTTCTTTCGCCGGTCGGGTTGCAGGCTGCACAGTTGCACAGGCAGCAGCTGGGAAAAGGGGAAGCCGCTGTAGCTGCTCCTGACGGCGGCTTCGGAGCGGTGCGATGGACCCGAGGGGCAATGCCGAGACCGGGGAGACGGAGAAGGAGCACGGGGAGCTCTTCTACATGCCCATCCCGCACCGGGAGCCCAGCAAACAGGAGCAGGAGAAGCTGTCCGGGGTGGTGAAAAATGTGCACCGCAAACTGCGTAGGAAATACAGAGAGGGTAAGAGCTGTGGAGCCTCCTCGTTTGGTTTGGGGCCCCCTTTTTCTGCCCCTGCTGCTCCGACATGGGCTTAGCTTTAGCCACACACTGAGACCTAGCCAACAGTACAGTCAATTGATTTAAATAGACATGCTAACCGTGCTAAACAGATTAAACCTTAAACCTTTTTTTTTTTTGTTGCACTGATGTTATTTACTGCAAAAAATGAATAAGGCCTTCCTCTGCTTTAACCATAAAGCTTTTATATCCTGACAATCAATTAGATTGAAGATACTTTTGTCATGGACCATATTATATTTCTTTTCATAGGCATTATTCTTAAGAAATGCAAAATCTAAATGTAAATACTGGTTTGTGCCACTTTTGTTCAAACATAAACTTCTTAACCATATTTTAACTTTTCTATTTGCCAATATGAGTTTCAGTTTGATTAAAATAAAAGTGTTCAAACATAATAATACTAAAGAGCTACTAACTTCTGCTTTTCGGAGCAAAATAAAGAGGGTAGAAAAATTCCCTTTTTATATCATATGATAAAAACAAGTGTTATACAAATGGATCGTTCAAGAAACTCTAAAATAATAAATGCTCTATTCAAATAGTCCTAAAATAAAATCTGCTTCAAATTGTATCTAGGAAAAATAGCTAAAACTTTAATCTGTAACCTCACAATATTATGCACAGTACACTGAGAACATAACTCATTCTGCTGGTTGCACACATAATGGTACACTATGTAACTATGTAAATATACACCCACCACTAAAGCTGTGCATGATTGGTGTTCTATAGTGTTATGAAACCATTTCTCATTTTTTTCATCAGATAATTGTGTATAGATTTGGTTTAGTTGTTCAAATCGTGAAATGCTCTACTGTTGATGGGACTAAAAATGAAGACATAATCATGGTGAATGTAGGGGGTGACAGAATTGAAGTTCATGTTTTGAAAGTTATTTGGAATTTCCTGATGACTATATTCAGCCATCATCAGAAATGTGCTAAAACAAGCTTATAAATGTTAGCCAAGTGCAGAAATATGAATTCATATTTTTCATCACCTTTTTCAATTATGCAACCTTAGATATGCAAAACTTTTAATTTTGCATATCTCAAAAATAAATAAATAAATAAATATAAAAAAAGACAATTGTGATGTCGATTTTTGTCACCCACATGGGCAACTGCACAAGCAAAGAAATAACATCACCACAATGATATGAACTCAATTCAATCAAATTCAAATTGAGATTTATAAACACCAAAAAAAAAAAAAAAAATTAAGTTCCCCCAAACACTTCCCTTTTCCTCAGTATGTTTTATAACCGTCTCAGAGTTGTTGTGTCTGTTTTATTATTTACATACCATTCTTTATCAGATGTGCAATGGATACTTGGACACAGAAAGATAAAGGATTAGCCGTACACATACATTGTCTGAAGTGTACAGATGGCTACAGTAGCTTCATTGTGTGGGGATTTCTTATCATTGGAAAATCCCTCTGTCTTCCAACAAGCTGTAATAATGAAAGTTTATGACATTCCATTGTCCAGAGAAGGATTGAAAGTACTTCTAAGAAATGACCAGATACACAATAGATGGACACAGATTTCAACATGCACAGTAGTTAGCCTCACTTTACCAGTCTATTTTAGCAGTTAGATTTTGTTTACACTTGCTTCAAAGTTAAGCAAGTATAAAGCTGGAACCATTTAAAACCAGTTAGTCCTGCTTTAGTCCTGCTAATACTTGAAGCAGTGCTGCATAGTTAATCACAACCAAATTGAAATCTGAATTTGATTTGCTTGAATTATAAAATCAATGCAAAGTTTAGGCTTATACAAACATGTTCTGAAATGTACCTGATTCTTGCATTAGTTTAGCATTTCGTATTGCATCCTTCTCTCACATGTGCATATAATGTGCACTGTGAAACTGAATCCCGATTTTAAAAACTACATCTCAAAATTACAATTCATCACATTCACAATATTTTTATAGCCTTAAAGATACAATATGTAATTTATCTGTCTCCATGGAGATAGCTGAGTAACGCCACCAGGCCAAATTACAGGTCATGTCTGTGAATTGCCAATCTTACTCAACGTTGTTCTCCAAAGAGACAAGCAGCAGGTAGTGTATCCCCCACCAGAAAAATTACATAGAGCAACTTTAACTGGACACATATTTTCTGTGATTGTTGTGGCACTTGGTGTAAAAAAATGTCAGATTTGAAAAAACAAAATAAAACAAAACAACTGTGATGATGAAAGATGGGTATTTAGTAACCTGTACAATCTATAAGCTGGAACCATTATTGGAATACTGTTGGAATACTGACCAAAACATGTATTCATCGTGATTGTTAAATAAGTCAGGCATGATCAGTCTTGAGCATTGAATCATCAGTCACGCTCTCTGGTTGTTTACAGCGACTACTGGCCTGTTGTCCTTTCATTTCTGCAAATCTGATATTCCATTTCTTTTTTTTTTTTTGTTTATGGTCATGGGGTTGTACTGTTATCAAGTAGTTTGCCTTCGGACCGTGAGTTCCACCACAGTTAGTAAAGCTGAAGGGATTTCAATGGAAACTGCTTTTGTAACTTTAAAATGAAGACGATTATTTTTTTATTATCTCTGAGCCTGAGCTTTAGTTTAAATCTGTTTTTCTGCTCGGAAGAACAAAGTGAACAAGTAAGTTCAGTAGTAGTTTCTTTGTTTTTTATTGGTTTATGACTAGTCTAGTCTAATGTGATACAAAGGTGTGTAATGTGATACAAAGGTGTTCTTATGGTTAGCTGCTTGGGTGTTTTATTTTCCTGTTTGTGAGACTGTAATTTGTCTTCCAAAGTTATTGTCTGGTCCAATTGTATGTATTCCAAAATTTGTAATAGATCAAGAAAGAATACACTGACAGCCCAATGAACCCACACCAAAAGTTACAGTGTCTGGATATTAGATTTGTGACTATTAAGGCCATTTAATCGGCAGAAAACAAATTTTCTTAGAAGGTGCTTTTTGTAATCTTTCTGGTGGATGGTCTGCCAGCTCCTTGTCTCCATTCCGCAGTATGGCATTACACTTGTCTATCTCCATGGAGACAAGCAGGTGACGTGACTAGATAAAGTTAAAGAGTCAGATCTGTGGAGAAGTGAGTCTGATCACAGTAAGAATGCATGTTTTTCAAGTAGGGCTGGGTGAAAGGTTTTTGATTTGATTTTACTTTGTCATATAAAAACAAAAATTCAAGCATATCATTGACTGTTAGAAAAGTTTCCAGAAAAGTGACATAGTGCACCTTTTAAACAATATTAAATTATTTTACCATAACATATTTTCAAAGGATAAATACATTGATTTCTGACTTTTCAGAATGTAACGAGCTAAACCCCAGATTAAGACTTGATAAAGTTAAAAAAAATTAAAAAAATCTTGTTTTGTTTTTGAATTTTGAACTTTTGAACTGAAAATTACAGCAACACCCATTTTTAGTTAGCACATAATTATTTTAACTTGCTCCTGTCAAACTGAATTGTCTGTCAACTGTTGATTTTCTTGTGGTTTTAGTGGGCGACTTTGATAAGATCTGGCGGGAGCACTGTGAGGACGAGCAGACATTGAGTGAATACGCCAATGCCATGAAGAACCTCGCAGACCACCACTGGACCAAGAAGTGTGAGGGGGAGGGACGCATCGACTGGTGCCGCAGGTAATACTTTCAATTCTGATATAGTTTAGAGACAAACTGTCAGGTTTTCTGGTGTCTCACACTCACATAAGGCCACGAGTAGAGGTAGACCCATTTTTCATCTGTCATTTTTTTTAGTATTCAGAGCAGCTGGTGGCTAATCTGTTGAGATTTTGGGGCTGATTTGTAAAATTATAAAGATATATCATATAAAATTACTATAAACTCATTTACTGCCTAAACTGTTCACTGGTGAATATAAGAAAAGAACAGTCAGTAATCCACAGCCTTGTTTCAGTACAAACCTAATATAGCAGCATCATCACATTTGGTCCAGTGCCTCCTTATTTTCTGGTGGTTAGCTAAAATCCCTGCATCTACCTTAAAGCATCAGCCTCATATTTCAGCCGACTATCAGTCTTTTTCTAGCCTGAAGCCAGTGCTCCTGTTGGTAAAATTCAATAGTAGAATTTGCCTTTAATATTGCAAATGTATTGAGCTGTTTTATCTCTGTAATTACTTGGCCTCTCCGCATAGGCCTGTCACAATAATTACTACATTACTTATCGTTTAATCCATGATAGACTGAATCATATTTTTTGGAGGTCAGTATATATCATGGGTACTTTTTCTTTGTACTATTGGGAAAATTGTGGTTATATTTCTGTGTTATGGACTTATGAAATCTATGACTCATTATAGGCACAAACTACAATAGGCACAGACTACTTTTAAGTGTTTCATTTATTGCAGCTCAATATTGCACATTTAGAATACTTTTTTTGGATAATTCTGCTTTGGTGTTTTAGTTTCAATATTATCGTTTATAGTCTATATTTACTTCAACAATATATCGGACTTTAAAATGTGTTATTGTGACAAGCTTGTATCTGCAAATCATAGTTCAACGTCTTCTGCAGCACAAACAAAATGATTTTATTTGATTGTATGTTTTTTAAATGTATGTCCCTGCAGTGTGTGCCAGGAGTACTTTTTGGATGGAGGGATGAAGAGAATGATTGAGAAAGATGAGAAAAGTGCCGCTGCTTCTTTGGGTTTGACCACAGCGACAGGGAACAACCCGAGTCAAAGCTCTGTTCCCAGGTGAGAGAGAACAAGTTTATATTGAGTTGTACCAAAATGACTATGCGACGCTGCCGAATCCTACGAGTATCACAGATTAAGAACAAGTAAGTAGAGAGCAGGGAGCGTGTGCCGGTGGAGGTGCAAACAGAGGCTGATCAACAAAATGGCATCTTGAAAATAAGTGATTTAAGTTGGCTCAAATAGGCACGAATCACTCCAAATACAACTTTGAATGAGTACATCGTTAACATGGTTAAAATCTCTAAAAAGTCAATTTTGCATAATAGGTCGGATTCAAGTTTAATAGTGTAGACCTACCACAAATAAATAAGATATAAAATAAATACATACAAGTTATAGTGGTTTAGATAATATATGCCATAGACTTGTTTTCGTACCGAACTAATTCTGTTATTTTCTTGTGTTTTTCCTTCAGTTCTGTGTCTCCGATGGGAAAGATGCGCCTGTTGGATGTAGGCAGCTGCTTTAACCCTTTCCTGAAATTCGACGAGTTCCTTACTGTTGGGATTGACATCGTACCAGCCGTCGAGGTGCGCTCTATTAATCAATTTTATTGATGCTGTAACAGCAGAACAGTCACATACATTGAATCTGTTCTCAGTAAAGGTACAATATGTGACATTTACAATGTGCACGGTGTGTCTGAGCATTTCTGTGCAATTTGAATCATTTATTCTGAAGTAAATTAAATCTAGGCCTGCTATAAATAAATACCCAAATAAATCAAAAGTACTTAATTTTACATCATTTTAACGGATGTTTTTGTATTACCATAAGTTTCCTGTTGTTTTTGAGAAGCTTGTTGTCATAAACAGTGTGAGGTTTCCGGTTGAGCAGCTGACTTTGTGCCTTTGAGCAAACACACGGTCAACTCTGACTCATGAAATCATCAGATGTGGTTAAACCATGTGAAGAAAGAGGAACTGAAAGTTTTTGAGAAAAAAACGTTTGCAGCTTCAGCAAATCTCATGTGAAGACGATTTAGAAATCCTCATGCTATGTAATGATGCACTTCCCTTTTGTTTTTGAAAATTGACAGTAAATTAGAATAACATGGAAACATCTTTTGGTTTAGGAAATTACCCTCAAATATGTATTAAGAATGAGAAAGAAAGTATATGAACGTATTGCTGGGTTTCAGATGACATCACAACATTCAATAGGCCAGTATTTAAAAATGATCAAACTGACTTTAAAAGAGAACTGTGCAGATAAACCCTTTCAGTCATGCAAACAAAAGCTGTTTGTTTGATTTTAAATGATGTTAAGCACTGCTGTATTTTTAGTTGATTACTGTGTGAAATGTGCTTAGCTTCTATAGCTATACCACCTGCTTGTATACATGAAAATGTTATTGCTTTTCCTGGCATTTTCCACATTATGGCATTTAAAATAATCTTATCTATCTTCATGGAGACAAAGAGATGATGACACATGGCCAAGTTATAGGTGTGATCTGTAAAGAGGTAATCCCATTCACAGTTGGAGTGCATGTTTTTCAAGGTACTTTTTGAGCAATAAAAACACCTGTAACTGAATAAATGGAAAACTGACTGTGGAGCGTTCAAGGCCTAAGTCATACCATCTCCACAGAGATGAGCAGGTGGCCGACCAATTGCGTAGTGCACCTTTTAAATAAATAACTTAATGTTGTTGTAATTATATATCTGTTGTTCTGTATTTCTCCAGACAGTGCACAAGTGTGACTTCCTGAACCTCCAGCTGCAGCCCCCGGTGCAGTTGTCCCGGGACGCGGTGGAGGCCTTCCTGTGTCAGCTCCACAGCCCCATCGACGCCCTCCCCGCTCAGCTGTTCCATGTGGTGGTCTTCTCCCTGCTGCTCTCCTACTTCCCCTCCCCCTACCAGCGCTGGATCTGCTGCAAGAAAGCCCACGAGCTCCTGGACCTCCACGGCCTCCTCCTGATCATCACACCCGATTCATCTCACCAAAACCGGCACGCTCTAATGATGCGAAGCTGGCGTGTCGCGGTCGAATCTTTAGGTTTTAAGCGCTACAAATATGTCAAGTATTCGCACATGCATCTTATAGCATTCAGAAAGATTTCCCTAGCAACCACCAGCGATTTAGTGTCACGAAATTACCCGGAAATGCTTTATATCCCGCAAGACTTTAACACAAGTGAGGAGGAAGAGAGTTGGGATGTTCCTGTGTACGTTCGCTCCGAGTTTGAGGATGACCAGGTGGCATGGGGATTTAGCGAACTTCCCGAGACACCGTACGATTCGGATTCAGGGGAGAGTCAAAGCAGCTCCGTGCCCGGGTTTCATGAATTCGAAGATCCTATTTTGCTCCAAAGCTAAACCAGACGCTAGCCGTTAGCTTATCTGTGTCTGAAGCTACAGACAAGTGTTCATTGAGAGAGATGGTACGGGTCAGGTCAATGCAGTGTTATTTTTGATGACTCCTAAAAGGTCATCTTCTTAAATTAAAATTAAAAACTATTTTTCACACATATTTTGAGCAAATAACATAAAATACTGTAAAATAATAAACAAATATGCAAAGTTAGACTACAAACAGAAAACATATTTGCAAAATGATTAATGCAGTCTTTTAGCAAAATTGGTAATTAGAATTCTTCATGAAATTGACAGTTTGAAAATTAGATTAGGTCTTGGGTCTGATTGGGTGAGCAAATTGTACTTGTGATATTTTTATTGTGACCCCTTTTTTCAAGAAATGTAAAATTATTATTACTAACTAGTATAGATCTTTTGGACAGATCTTTTTATTTGTCCACTGCATTTGACCCATTTCCCTGGAAGCAGTGGACCACCACAGTGCAGTGCCTGGGGACCCATCTCCAGATCTTGTACTGTTAAAGAAATAAAATCAACAATTTAAATTTTAAATAGGGTGATTATCTTAAAGTGAAGTTGCATTGCGCTAATGCTAAAATTAGAATTAATATAGTTTGACAAAATGTCTTTTTGAAAATATTGACTTGGCAGAACTTATTTCACAGTAAAGCTCTATTAAGAACAAAATAACTACTGAACAAAATGACACATGTATTTTTGTCTGTTTGAGTGGCTTATTGTGGCAATAAAGCCAATATTGCAAACTATAAACGTATAATTTTATACATTTTTTATCATCATGACTTGACCCGTACCATCCTGCTTGAATCAAACCCCAAACTCTCTCCCTCTCGTCTGCTGCGCTGCCAAATCTACTGCCTCATTCTCCTCGAGCTCCTAACACGATGCAGTTTGCACAAAAAGACGTTTACAATATTTCTCATATCAAAATTACACACACATCACATATGAATACATTACAATACAATACGCACCTACACTTAAGATGGATATATTTTGATAAATATCTAGTTTTTTAAAAGTTGGAAAAAACGAAAGCCCCTAAAAATCCTTGCCCCCTTGCTCCTATTTGTCTGCCCCATCTTACACTCAACTCTTAAAGAATAAGCTAAAGTGATAGGGTGCTAAGTATAGACCTTTTTGGTGATTGTAAATAAATGGCTGTGCACACAAAATGTTGGAATTAAGACTATCGCACAACTTTATGGTTTTGGTCAAGCCATCAGCTTCTTCAGCATTCGAAAGTTATTGATGCACAAGTAATTTGGTGTGGTAAAATATATACAACAGTGATGTAGTATTTATAGTGTTGGCTATATATTTTGTATAGAATAGTAGACCTTACCTGCTTGTATTCATATTGTCATGGCGATTGACTTGTGTAATGCTGTACTGTGAAACCAGCAAAGCAGTTCCATCTCCATGGAGACAAGTAGCTGGCAGATGATACTAGACACAATATTGTAACACAAAAACTATTCCTCTTAATTCCTCTACAATAAAACTCTGCTCCAAACCACATGTTTTACTGACAGCGGATTGGCTGTAGACCTCTCCATTATGATCACTGACAGAGAGAAATGACTGAATCTCAATCTTGATTCAAATTTCATTCATTGCAAAGCCATACTAGGTATTTATTAAAAATTGTAGATTTCATCCAAAATGACCTAATTCCACTGTTGCCTGCACAGCTTTTTGATTACAACAAAGTGGTCTATAAAAGCCAAATTTGCGAGATAATTGCACTGAAGCAACTCAAATGAATGATACACATTACTAGCTTCTTTCATGTAACTACAAAACATCTCTTGAACGCTTGTATTTAGTTTACAAACAACAATCTCTCTTCTATATAATCTGAAAAATATTGGTGTTCGGTGTTGCCATTTTCACTGCAGCATCTCAGTTGCTCTGTATTTTGTCAGATTAACATTGTAGCATTTCAGTAATACCAGTAGAAAAAAAAACATTTTATTACTAATGTGAAATGCAGTGAAAATACAGTGAAATACAGTGTTGGCTAGGTGTCTTTGTCTTTGAACTATTAATACTCTTGCATTTTCTAGTTTTTAATTACACGTATCTCTTGAAATCAGATCTGAAACTTTTGTAACTTGAATTTGAAAATATTCTCATTGGTACTAGGGCCGTCAGGATTTATACAGTTGCAAAAATATAAATAAAATAACCATAGAAATGTTGGTAGAAGTTAAAATCCCTAGTAAATAAAGGTACACTATGCAGCTTTTCTGGTGGCAGGTTACCATGGAGATGTTCCACAGTTTGGTATTCAAATTGTGTCTTGATTATTCAATTACATTCATTTTTTAAATTTCAAAACTACCTTGAAAAACATGCATTCTTACTGTGATCAGGCTTGTCTCTCCGCAGATCTGACCTGTAACTTGGCCTGGCGTCATCTGCTTCATAGAAATTGAATATCTTATCTAAACTATTTCAGTTCATTTTAAGTTCACAGTTAACAGATCCAAGCAAACTAATAACATCTCCACAGGTGGTGGACCCTCCATCAGAAAAATTCCACATTGCACCTTTTAAGGAAATGCACCTGCACATTGAAAGCAAAAGGTACACAACTGAAATGATGTTTATTTACATAAATCCTGACGGTGTAACATGCCTTGTCGAAACTCCTTAAATTAAATTATTTCGGAAAACCTTATTTATCTATTTCTTTGAATCGTAATAGGCAGGCTATGTATTAATAATTTCATAGGAATCTTGTTGTAGATGAAGGACTGCACCAGTTTGGGAGTGTGCCGATGGCTGTCCACTGTAGACAATAAGTTATGAAACTGATCATCAATCTACAAAGAACAGCTTGTCATTTTGAACTCTCCTTTCTTGTCTCCCCTCCTGCTGCTTTTGGTCAGTCCCTTTTCTCTCTGTGACTGAAGACTTTTGCTCGAGTGAATGTTTTTGTGAATAAAATCGTTGTCGATTTTAGCAGTAGTGATTTTACCCGATGTGAAGTTCAGTGTGTTCAAAATTCAGTGGTTGTCAAACTGAGTACACCAAGTACTTGTCTGTATTCGGTTAGGTGTTTTTATTTCAGACTTTGGAAACATTGAACATCATTCCTTCATACTGTGAGTGGGGTTGCTTCTCCACAGATATAACGTGCAATTTGGCATGGAGATAAGTTTAATGCCAAGCAACCTTTCAGGCAAAGCAAAGTAGGACCTTTCAGAAGAGTTACATAGTGTAGCTTTAAGTACTAAACTAAACTAAAGATCCAATGATAGGACTTGAACAGGATTACATTACATTACAAGGGCCTTATTTGATTTAGTAGATTAAACCCGGCCTTAGAGCAGGATTAAACTAGCCTAAACCAATACATAATACTAAAACTGCTATTTTCCACCAGCTCTACTTGTACTTGCACCACAGTTTGACAACCTCTGCTTCATAAGATATAACAATATTAGCTTAAAACACTACCTTAAATGATGTGTGAATCTGATCTGAATGAATGAAGGAAGGTGGCATTTAAACGCATTAAGTCTAAATTATTTTCTTACATTGAAATGGTCATACGAAGGTGCCTTGACAGTCACACTTGTGTTGCTAACAAACATTTTCATTTCTCAGTTCACAAACAGCAGCATCAAGTTTTTGACCAACTTGGTATGTAGTATTCAGGGAATCTCCAAGGTTTTCCCTAGTAGGAGGTTGTTTTTTTGTATTTTTTGGGGAGTTTCAGACTCAACAACAATGATAATATGAGGTTGCTTAAAGAAATCATCAACATAATATTAACTGTATCTTTTCTAGGTTGCTTGCCAATATATGAAGCATTTGTAAGTGTTTAAACAAGACTCATGTACTTCCAAAAGTGCAATATTAGTGGAAGGGGCTAGAAATCTTGCCAGATTCCATTATTTTATTGTGCATGGATATACTGGTCCATACTTCACAATGGGTCCCTAAAAACACTTCTGATTCACTGTTAAATGTTTGCCTATTTCAAGTTTTGCACAAAACCAAAGTGGTATGTCTCATTGAAAACCTTGGATATTCCCTGGCACTGGTTTGTCTCTGGTGTTAAGCATTTACTTGTTGCTATTGTATCATATCACTCTATATATCTGTACTTACTGAAGCTGACGTTTTCATGGACATTAAGTGTTAAATGACTTAAGTTATAATCAGTTGCATTGTCTTCCACTGTTTCTTTGGTCCGTTGCATGAAATAGTTTTGTCATTTTCACCAGCGCAGAACAATGAGCTTTTAGTATGGTTGTATTTCTCTATTTTATAAATGAATGTAATCAAAATGCTGTCTCTTGTGTGTTTTTTTTTACTTGTTATTTATGTCTGTGATGAAGAATGACCCAGCTGCTTTGGGCTTATTTCAAAAAGTGACAGCTGCATATTTTACTCCAGTATTACATGTGTTCATTTTCTAATTTATAGAAAAAGCCAAAAGTAAAATCTATCAACTCCCAGAACTTTTTTGTCCAGTTGACAGATTTTAATTTTGGCTTTTACTGTGGATCAGACCTGGATGACTGAGGGATCACACAGACATTTTCTAATTTTACATTTCCATAAATGTATATCAGTATTGGCAGAAACATTACACTTACATGAAGAGTTTTTTTTTAAGGAATTAACTTGTGGGCAAAGTAGATTGTCTACAAAGTGATGACAGATATTTAAAATTCAATAAATGTGTTTGTTTTTTGTTTTTATCCATTCCACATTATTTCTATAGGCTAGCATATTTATTTATTTATTTATTTATTTATTATTATTATTTTTTTTTTAACCATTGCTACTAAGAGCAAAAGTGAAAGCACAAGTTATAGCTTTGAAGAGTACAGAAAATATATGGTTTCCTTAATATATGTTGGACACTGTTTTATTTCGATTACAATAACTTGAGAATAATAGGAATGCGCTTTCGGTTTTCATATCCATTCGACCCTTCTCTCTTGCCGTAGTGGACGCTCCTAGCTGCAAACATGGCGCTGACAGCTGACTCAAAACTTTTACCTAGAGTAGTTTACTGAGCTAACATGCACTGCACGTCCGTCAGGGACTCACACATCTACAAGACGATTTATATTACAACTTTTCATTGAACCGAAATGAAAAGAAGTCGAAAAGCAATGTGAAAAATGTAACTTTAGCGTTGTTCTACGTTGGCCGGGGTTAGCCTACGGGAGCTAACGCTAACACGGTCAACAAGTGAGCTGCTTAAAGCTCTCTAAACTAACTTCTCTTTTGTTGATCGTGTTGAAATGAGCTCAGATATTCTTCAGCGGAGTTCAGCTTTCATTTGTGCCTTTCGCTGACATTGGTTAGACTTGCAAATTGTCTAAAAATGTGTCGATTTTTGCGCTACTGTGTTAGCCATTGCCTCCACGCCGCGATGACCCGGCTGGAGGAGGTGAATGGGGAGGTTAGTGTCTGGTCCTCGGTCCGATGGTTGGGATATTTGTCTGGCATTAATCTCCTCATAGCCCTTTTTCTTGGGCTCTACGTGCGATGGGAGAAGACGGAGGGATCTACAATACTTGTCATTTTAATTTTGGCGCTACTCGTTCTGGGCATAGCGAGTGTTTTGCACTATTTTTTCAACATGGAGAGAGTAAGCTTAAGTTTGCTGCATTTGTGGTTTGGATTTTTGCTCGGGCTGCTCTGTTTTATCAATAACCCGGTCACTGTGAGGACTGATGAGAAAGAGTTAGCGGCAAACTACATGATGCTGGTCAGTATGGCGCTAAGGACTCTATGGGCGCTGTTGGAGAGGCTGTTTGGGCGCACCAGGTATATTAACTTATCTTACAACATGACTTTATTACATATTTATGACAATAGGATGTTGCCCCTGTTTCAATGAGAAAATTTAGTCCAAACTCAGAGTTTGTTAACCCAGAAAAGAGCTCATCTCAGAGTTTTTATATTCTGTCACCATGGTAACTGTGAACCTGACCTGGTCCAGAGCAGGTTTTATTTCTCTAACCCCGAGTTTAACCAGTATCTGCTCCTGAAGAAGAGCTCTGATTGATCAGTCACAGATGGACCAGGTGCACTTAATAAGAGTTTAATGATTTGACTTGTATTCATTTCTTCTTGCCAATTATTTTACTCAGATACTTCTTTCATCATCATATGCACTGAAGTGTGTTGGGAAGTGCAAATCATCAGATTCATGGATCATGCATTATGCAATTTAATGAGCTACACAGCTCTCTCCATGGTGAGTCCTCTTTTCTGGGATCCATTGATAAAGTCTTGTGTCCTCTGCTAAACTCGGGGTTTATTATCCTTGAGTTTTCTAACTTTACTCCAAACCAAGGTTTATTGAATCTCCTTTCGAGAAATGGGGCTGTTGAGTTTTGCTTATTAAAGGTTACACTATGTAACTTTTCTGGTTGTGTGTCTGTTTGTTTCCATGGAAATGCTATTGCTTTGCCAAATGTCCCAAAGTATGGAGACAAAGACACCAGGTCAAGTTAAAGATCAGGGGCCTCATTTATAAAGCATTGCATAGGAATTTTCCAAGCAAGTACATACTAGCGGCCACAATAAGTGTGGGTCACACAAACTCCTGATGTATAAAACCCTTCATGCGCACTCCACCACGCAGTCTATGGTTTATAAATCTCACCTGCAGCTAGAATCACGTCACGCCCTCTCCAAACCTTCCTTTCATTGTAAAAGGACCATACAAAGTGCCTTATATTTACCTAAATACAAGTGGGTTTGACTGAGACACTGGGGACACAGAGGGAGGGAGAGACACTCAGGCCCCAAATGGGTGCTCTCACACCTATAGCAATAGTGATAGCCAGTATGCAAAAAGCCTTGAGTTCACCCATTAGGGGCCTAAACAATTATCCAAAATATGACTCTGGCACAGTTCACACTTTATGTATTTCAATAGACCTAGTCAACAGACACTGTAAACAACATAAGTGTGTTAGTTTCAGTGTACTTAGGGCCTAAGTGCATTGTAGTTGGCTCCTTCCTTTAGATAGACATAAGTCAATATCCACCTGCAATCTGACCAGAACTGTAGAAGCCGTTCATATGAGCGGCGAAACGTCTTCAATCTAAAACGGTTGTCCAGTTGACAGAATTGAATTATTCTTTTCATACAGGACATAACGTTTGTTTTTCAGACTGGCAAGTGCATTCTGTATTATCATTAAATATGTTACATTTTTGTTTTCTGATGCTTCATGTGTTCTCATTGCACTTAATAGTAAAATGATGGTTTTAGCAGGAGCTGTCATTCAAGTTCAAGTTCAAAGTAGATAATAAAAGTATAGTTGCGGTGGATGAAAAACAAAACTACAGAATTAAATAAAAATATGTCTTAACATATGTCAAAACATTTTCTTTGATAAATTCTCTCCTTTCTCACAGGTACCGCCCAGCCTTCCTGACCTCTGCTGAGCGTCTGGAGTTGGCTGGCTTCGCGGTTGCCAGTACTGCTCTACTCATCCAAAAGTCCCTCTCCGTCATGGTGCTGCTGGTCTCTCTGGGCACCGTTATGGTCGCTCTGAGAATGAAGGCTCTCCTCTCTCTCCCAAACCTCGTGTCTTTTGCCACCATCACCGGAGTGGCATTTTTTAAGTCACTACATTTGGATATAAATCCTTTCGCGTTGGCCTGTTTCTTCTCTCAGCTGATCTGTGATCCTCTGCTGGACCTATACTTCAGTGGCCTTTCTGTGACTGAGCGCTGGCAGCCATTTCTGATCTGGAGAGGCCTGTGGAGGAGGCTGTCATTGCTTCCTCTGCTGTTGGTAATATGTTTTTAGATTTTAGTATGTATGTTTTTAGATTTTAGGTGATTTGTCCCGTGGGGTCCGCCACCTGCCTGCATAGTCTAAAAACAACTTGTATGGTACATTGGAATAACAGAATCACACTATACACTTATTGCTGATTTTATTGCCATAAACCTAAATACTGTTCCCAAAAGACTGCTTAAATATGAAGTATAGGCAATGCGTGAAATGTATATTCAAGAAATTATATGAAAGAAAATGATTCATATATAAATGAATTGGGCTTTACTTAGTCTGAAATCTATGGGGAAACACTGATGGAAAATGTTATTGCTTTGCCTAGAATACTCCGCAGTATGGCATTAAACTATCTATTTTCCCAGAGAGAAGCAGGTGGCACCTCTAGACCAAGTTACAGGTCAGATCTATAGAGAGGCGAGCACTTTCTAAACTGTGAAAATGAAATTATTGCATTTTCACTATTTTGGTTTATATTTCTAAAATTACTGTAACTATCCACATGCAGCAAAATCTTTTTCACTATAATACCAAAGAAATACAGTATATAATTGTAGTATTATTCAAACTTTATACAGATGTGATTGTTGTCAGTGGAATGACTTTAATATAGTTAAATATTTATGTATTTTATGTTTGGAGTTTTCCTTAAAAGATGGTAAACCTTTTAATACCCTTTACCAGTGGGCTTTTGCCATTACTACATTTCTCAAGCGTTTTTTGTATATTCATGTAGTATAGTCAAACATTTTAAGCATCATAAATCTTGCATTTTACTATTTGAGTAGATTGTTATAGAGTTATTTAAGAAATTGTGGATGTTAATGCTACGTAATCACCACAGCCACTGCAGTAGTCTAATACTTGCCTCAGTTGCCTGTAGGCACTGTAGTGGTTTGCATGAAAATGCAGCTAAACAACTTTAAAGCAATGTCATGAGTTTGCCGTTTGAACTTGCTGAAACTTTTCCCGCTTCAAGCTATTTTTAGTGTTTCTTCTCCTATTTCTATGTGAGTAGTAGCATTGGTTTGGTTAGTTTGCCTAAAGTTCACTAAAGTATCAAATATTTAAGTGTCAAATACTTCAAGACTGAATATGTGGTTGAAGCAGGTTTTGGCTAATAGTTAACTCGTGTTTGTCTTTCTAATAGGATGTCAGGATTATTAGGTTAATCAGTAATTGTGAATATTCAGCCCACAATATAATCCTAAGAGCTAAAATATAATAATTATGAACATTTTAGAAGTATTTAAATTATTTCAATTAAATCTGTACTCCAAAAATATATAGCTAAAGGGATAGTTTCATGTCAGACGATGAGAAAAAAAAAGCTTGCGTCTTTTTATATAGTGTATGTGTAAATTAAGGATATAATTGTTATTAGGGATGCAACAGTAAACGAAATATCCTGATATCATAGTATAGTAACGTCAAAAGTCTCACAATAATATCGTAGGCCGTCACAATATATCAAATTATAAGCTCACTTGCTTAAATACTTTCTTTTATTGCAGCAGCTAAAAAACAGAGGAAACTACATAGACCATGATCCTTTGCTCTGTTTCAGTGTAGACTGTGACAAAATAACTGCTAAAAAGCACAAGTAACATTTCTGTAATTCTGTTAAGTCTCCAAAATATTGCAATAAATATCTGATACTTAATACAATAAATGTACTGCAAGATGCATATCGTTATATCATATAGTGGGATTTGGATATCGGTGCATCCCTGTTTGTTATGTGTCATGAATAATTGTTTCTTCCAAAAATAATAACACTTCTCTCGCTCTCTGCAGGTGGAGGGGGTGTTCCTGGCTCTGTCGTCCCGTAAACTGTTGCACTTGGACACGTGGTACCTCTTGGTCCCCGGCTTCATCGTGGCCTCTCTTTTCTGGAGCATCTGTCACCTGGTTTTTGTCATCACCGTTTGGGGCTTTCACACCAAACTCAGCGACTGCCAGAGGGTCAGCTGGTCCCAGGGGCCCGACCTCAGTGGACTGGACAAGGTCATGGCCTCCAAAGGAATGAGACACTTCTGCCTCATCTCAGAGCGCCTCCTGCTGTTCACACTGGGCTCTACGGTCGCTGTGGGAGCTCTGTGTTGGCAGGTCAGAGTCACAACACAAAAATGGTCTCATCATCAACATTTTTCATGTCAAGTACCATCTTATTCAAATATTCAAATTCAGGGATATCACCAGATGTGAACCGGAGAGAAGTAGCTATAATCACATGGGTGTCATTATATTTTTGTCAGATTAGAACCATTAGAACAACCTGTGTTTTGCAACTGTTTTATGTTTCACTAATGTTTCCTGTCCTCACCAATCAAATAGTCCATAATTTCAGAAAAAAGAATAAGAATCATAAGGGTTTTATTGCCATTGTCAGTGAACAAAATTTACCAACTAGGAAGGCACTTTGACAATATGATGGAGCATAAAACAATGCCTAATACTAGTTAAAAATATAAACTAAGATATTTCTGCTCTCTCCCTCAGAGCTCGAGCAGTTTGTTCCTGAGTATGTTCCTCCTGGTTCTGCCGCTGGAGTCTCTGTTTCATGGACTCTTTTATGAACTGGGCCGCACCCTCGGAGGGACCTGTGTGGGCTACGCTGTGGTCATCCCAACTAACTACTGCAGGTAAGGTAACACAAGTACGATGGGCGATATTGACAAGCATTTTTGTCTCTCTTTTTGCATTATCTCAGTGACAATGTTTTAAAAATGCATTGGGAGTGTAAATGTCTTGGGTGAGGTTCAAGTGTAGCACAAAACATGAATTAACCATAATTGACCCCAAAAGAGCAAAAATATCAGTGTATACCCTTGTTTGGGAGCTGGAAAGTCAAATATCATCTTAGGTGGTACTTGGTGTGAAAAAGTTTGAGAGCTACTGGACTAGGAATAGTAGAGAATGCTACTAAAACTCCATGTACACAGCAGTGTTTCCTTCGGCTTGTCGTGGTGTTCCAGAGGCTTGTCGTGGCGGTGCTGATATTTCAATGTCACGTGATTGGGGTTGGGGTTTATTACGTGCATATGCTATTAGTTCATAATTCATTGAAACAAGAGGTCAACTCAATTATTATATAGTCCAAACTAATGTGATATTGCAGCGATTAAACTTAAATTATGTATTTGTCAAAGTTAAAAAGTATAAATATAACCCATTTCCAATGAATGGTGCTTTGACCCTTAAGTTACTGTGACAGTAGCTCTGTCGTTGAAGTGTTCATCCATTGATCCAAAGGTTGGCATTTCAAATCCCACTGACTCTCTACATAAAACATCATTGGTAGAGCAGTCAGAGCCACTTACCCACAGGTTGGCATTGCGATTGCAGCTCCCACAGATGAATACTGTTGTGTGCTTGGGCAAAACACTTAACCCATCTCACCCCCACCAGTGCTTTGAGTACTTTGAAGATGGAACAGTGCTATATAAATGTGACCATTTACTGCAAAGTGCTATATAAATGTATGTGACCATTTACCAATAGCTTCCCTTTGCTACTAAGAACAACATGGAAAAACAGGAGAAAACGTTATTGAAAGAAGCGCTGATATCCTGTTTCTCTTTCCTGTGACTTACCACAATCTCATACAAGTTTACTCCTGTGTGTGTCAGTGTGCTCAGCCCCCTGTCAGAGGCTAGAGTCCAGTGCCACACGATGACTTACAAATCACTTCAACTTAAGTTGAGTTACAGCAGAACACGAGTTATTTAACGCGTTTAACACAAGCTTATTCCTAGTGAAATTTGTGTAAACTCCTCATAGACAGTGAATTTTAAAAAGGAATTTAATGGTGGCTGTCATTTGATGCACAAATGAATGCAGCAGAAACTCTGCACAGTTTAGTCATTAAAAGTTGATATAGTGTTGAGTCCACTACACCATTCTAATCTCCCCTCCTCTCTCCTCCCTCTCTTCAGTCCAGATGGTCAGCCCACTCTGCTGCCTCCAGACGCGGTGCAGGACTTGAACCTTCGCTCCACGGCGATGCTGAGCAATGTGCAGAGGTTCTTCGCTCACCACCTCATTGAGTCGTTTGGCTGTGACTACTCCACCAGCGGAGTCACTCTGGAGGCTCTGCAGGCCAAAGTCCGCTCCTTTTTAGATCTCAGGACCTCAGACGGACCTCGGCATGATACTTATATCATCTACTACAGTGGCCACACACATCGCTCTGGAGAGTGGGCTCTGTCTGGTAAAGAGACCACTGATACTAATGTTTTGTGACATCACATAGTGGGGTGGCATGAATATCTATGGAGGAATGTTCAGCGGTTGATATGGTAACACAATGCACACAACAAACACAGCAGAAGTTTTTAGATGGTCTGAAAACAACACATTTTCAGGAGCCTGTGATCAATACGAACATTCATGGTCCTGTTTAGGTGTTGGCTAATTAAGTCCCAAGCACGAATGTGCGAGGAGGGCGAGTCAGTGACTCATCCGCGAGAACCTGTTGTATTTGTACAATTTTGAGAAAAATCACAAAAATCAACCAGTTACCATTTAAATGTCTATACATTATTTTTTATCACAAATTAGTGTTCAGCGAGGTCTAATTTTTAATGAACAACCCAGAGAAAAAATAATGAAAGGCCACCTTAAAAATGGATTGACATTGCACCAATGGGAGCCCAGCCCAGAAAAATGTCATTATAGACAAATTAAACTTGGCATCAAAAATGGGTCACATTAGGACATATAAAAACGATATTATGGCCCCATCCTAAACTCTACAGGCCATATTGGATCAAACCCAGGATTGACTAAATCACTCATCACAATCACATCATAATCTTTTGACATCTTCTCCAACAGTTTTCCTCAAAGCATTTCAAACTTGGCCAAAAGAGACAAAACCCATGTACAATAAAAGGTTATCAATTACATTTAAATTAAATGTTGGTGATTTTTCAACAGTGAAGCGCGTGTGCACATTTCTAAGATGGACGTAATGTCATGCAGATTAGGGCTCTTTTAAGATGGCTCTATAGCGCCACTTTCAATTTTATTTATAAAAAATGTAGCATCTGTGTATTTTGATGCGCCAGACAAAATGATGTGTGGATTAAAATTCTATCTTTAAAAGTGGCCCCCTGCAAAGTTACAATGGGCTGTAAACATGTATCTCCTACATCACACCGTAAATATTGAATCACACATGAAGCTAAGGCAGCTAAGGGCTGTGAGGGCCCTTTATCACTGCGAGGGCCCTTTATCACTGCGAGGGCCTTTTATCATTGCTTGTACTTTAAATGCTAAGTTGTAACTGTAATGTTATATGAAAGGGACTTGTTTTACTGTACAAAATCGGCTCGCTTGTTGTAGTTCCTGCTATGCCAGTTTTTTGTGGTCAGATTATGTTAAATTAAAACGTTTAAAAAGTTAAAGTTGAGTAACAGACTGTCAGTCATAGCAGTGCCCCTTATGTGCAAAATTTAAAAATGAAAAGTGACTTTCACACCGTAAATAGAATAATATTAAATATAATAATATATTATATATATAATAAACATTTTAAATGGCCTGTATTTGTTTTATTGCAGGTGGAGACACTGTTCGTCTGGAGCAGCTAGTGGACTGGTGGAGGGAGAAGAACGGAGGGTTCTGCTCTCGTCTGATCCTGGTCCTGGACTGTGAGGACTCAGGGCCCTGGGTCAGAGAGGTGCAGGGACTGGAGGGGGTGTACGTGGCTGTGCAGGGCGCCACTCTGGCCAAAACACCGGGGGTCTCAACACAAAACCCACAGGTGGGTACAAATATGCCAAATATGTATGTAAATACATTGATTGTTAAGTACACTTTTTGCACATTAAAATGATGAGCAGATTTTCTAAACATCATTTATGTGCTTTAACTATAACTTTGTGTTCTTATATCAAACCAAACCAGCATAGTTTTTACACCAGATGTTCTTCCTGCTCTTGTTAAAATTTATTTTTGGTTCTTTAAAAACTGTGAATTGCGATCACAGAATATCATGTGCAATATATCGATTATTGCATGTGTCGAATGTAAACAGTTTCACACCTTTTCTAATTCTTTTCAACATTACTGTACTTTTCTAACAAATGTATAGTATAAGTGGTAATAAAATTATTCCTTGTATTATTATTCATTCTAAATATAGGAGTAACTGCCCATTTCTACCCCTCTCTCTTTGTACAGGACGTCCCGCAGCTTGGCGACTTCACCTCTCAATGGGTCGACTACAACTGCAACCCGCACAGCGACATCCGGTGGTCAGAGCAGGGAAGAACAGTCAACGCCATCTACGGTCTGTCCAAACAATGGGGCGACTATACGTTACACTTGCCCACCGATAATGACGTCACAAACCACTGGGGGGCGTACTTTCCCCGTATTACGTACCCCGTGGTGCAGTTGGCGTTGTGGTGTAGTCGACTGGACGTTTTGTGGTTGTGTGGAGTTTGTTTAAGATGTTTAAAAAGGTTAAAGCTAACATGGTTTCCTCCTGCTATTCTTGATACAGGGCAAGGCTTCAAACTAGTGCGATCGTAGGGCAAGAGGCGAGAAATACAGTCCCCTCCACTAATGTTGGCCCGTTTGGTAAATTTGGGGGGGTGTAAGCTGCTTTGGATGAAACCTCTAAAATTATAACACAAACTGTGAAGGAAGGGGGTAAGTATTTGAACTGTTCTCTTCAACTCCAGCTTATTCTTAGCTCTCACAAACCCTTCGAAAACATCTCTAGTATTCACATGCATGACCTCTGTCGGGCACATGCACAGCTTTAGAACAGATTTTTCAGATGGAGAAGTCAAGCAGGGTGGACCACCAAAGCACTGCCAGTCAGCTCCCATCCCAAAAAGCAATCTTTCTTTATTTGTGGTTTGCAAAAGATAAAATGTTTTACAGTTAGATGCAGACAGAGTGCAACAGTTTCAATGTACATAATATCTCTATAACAATATTAATCAAAGTTTTTGTAGCCCTCAATATTTTCCACCCTGTTTGAAAATCTTGATTGAAATAATTCAATTTCTTTGATTCTAAAGGTTTAGCAATAAATAATCACATTAAACATTTTCTAATTAATTAAGTACCAACATTTGTCCCAGTATTGGTGGCACATACACTATATTTTCAATAAGTGGTATAAGGTTTTTTATGTTTTAGAGTGTCCATAGCATATTATTTTTCATTGTTTTGAGCTTATGATAAACCTTTTGCAACAATGGGGACATTTTTCTCTATTTCCAGTTTGTTCTAATCTTTCTGTGCCAACATGAGCGGAGGTTATGATGTATTTCGAGCCGGTCAAATTGGGCAGCTACTGTAAACTTAAACTGAACACATTTATGAAAGGATGGGTTCACACTGGAGTATAAAGTGTCTGGTTTCTAATGTTTTGGGGTTTTTTTTGGTGGCCAAGTCTGAACAGGCTGGTCTCTGTTTAAGGGACTGTAGTGAACGCTAGTATGAAGACTGCTACAAAATTAAATTAGCTATTAGTTCAAAAAGTATTTTTTAATTAGAAATGTTCTATCTTTTCTATAATTTCCCGGTCCATTTTTAAAATTCTACATATATTTCTTTCATTTTATATCCTCCCTAGTGTTTGTTAGATGCTATCATTTACACTCAGTGTTGTGTTTTAGTATTTAAAAAGCCTCTAGCCCATTGTGAACCATGAGTGAAGAACATCTTTTGTCAAGGATAGTGACAAGCTGTATCCACATGGTTCTCATCCAGCAATGTTCCATCCAGTAGCAGTTGCTTCCTTATGGTTCTCTTCCAACAAAATACTTGAATTTTCTAACATACTTTATTTAAGTCCTTTTGAATGCGCCATAGTGTATTATTATTATTATTATTATTACTATATTATTCTTGGTCCACTTTCTCTCCATTGTGAACCCAGACTTATTGAAAGACGGTTACTGATTTAGCTTTTTATACAGATTTGCTTTTTTGTTGTTGTTGATAAACCTTAGCATGTTTGTATGAGGACAATACAAAGCACATTGAGAACATTTGCACATGTGAACTGTATTTTGTGTAAATCTGTGCCTTAAATATTGACCACCAAAGACCAATGTGAACCCAGTAATTTCACAAAACTAAATGACAATCGTAGACTAATATATTCCTGCTATACGCTATGCATTTTCTGATACATTTTTCCAAATATTTTCTAGTAAATTCTTATTTTTTTGCATACTTTGAGACCACTCCAGCTGTTTAAGACTCCAAATAAAGCATTACACTTTTTATGCTTTTCACAAGATGAGATGTGATAACTTAAACTGGTCTATGCAAGTCAAGCCTGTCATTTTTTATACTTGTGCAAAATATATAACAGCTATGCAATAAAGCAGTGTTCACAACTTTTTAATGTGTATTGTATTTTGTTGGTCCAATTTGACTTTGTCCATTTCAAAGTGTTAAAATGGAACCCTTAGGAGATGGGTAATATAAAGGGACAGGACAAGACTTTGTGCCACATGATTGATTAATTGATTGACTGATTTTATTTTGAGCTGGTGAGCTACACAAAAGCTGTAGTTTTAAAAAGCAGTGCTAAACTTACAACAAATATATTGAACTTTTTTTTTGTGAGACCAAAATTGTGAATTGAACTGTATGGAAATTGTGTCTTGTCCCACTTCTGTGAAAAGTTGATTTAGAAATGATTTGTTTTGCCGAAAATCTTCAATTTCAGCTCAACTAAAATATAAGCATTTTTTTTAAGATGTAAAAAATAGCCATTTAAAACTTAACTGGAGATTTACTGTTTTATACGACAAAACCAAACTAGATACACCACCAGTTTGATGTCACACCAAAGTACCAGTTCTCACTCATGGGTGTCTTGCTCAAGGACACAGACACAGTATCGAGTGGGTTGAATGAGCTTCATTTATTTAAAACGATCAGGGATGCTAACGTTTTTTCCTCATTTTTAGCAACGATAAAAGCACCATTAACACCCAAATATCACGTTTTGCTTGATTTTATTGAAAACGTTATAAAACCGTATGATACAGCAGCATGTTTTGTTTTGGTTGTTCTTCTACATGTTTTTACATTTACACAACATGGCTTTTTTCATAGACTTACAATCAATCAACAACGATCAATAAACAATCAAACAATCAATAAACAAGGACTGCCCTCTAGTGACTGCATCTATGAACCACAAGCCCATACACAACAAAAAAATCTATTGGCTTAACATTTACAACAGCAAATCTAAATTTTACAAACAGAAGATTATCTGAAAGTATCAAATAAACATATTCATTTCTATATAGATCAGCTTATGACAGATGCCAGCTCTTTGAATTTTCAAAATAAAGCGCAAAATATACAAATTATTTAGCAAAAATACAGCTAAATAATACAAAAATACTGAATCTTCACATACATGGCAGTAGTCTAGGTTACAATATATTGCGATAACATTGTATTCATTAGTTACTTTTTACAAATAAATGAGGTCAAATTTATCAGACGTTTAAATCTTAAGTAGACTACAAAACATATACATCTACAATTGAGATTATTTTGAATTTCCAACATGTTAGTCTCAACTGTCATGTTTAAAGTTATTCCCTAAAATTTTAAACAATGTTGTGTCACTTGCGTCCATGGATACACATTTTTGCTTCAGATGTCAAAATCTAAAGTCTAATCTAAAGTTCCACTATGTAACTTTTCTAGTGGAGCCTCTGCCACTTGCTTGTTGCCATAGAGATGTTATTGCTTTGCCCGAAATGTTACACAGAGGTTTTTTTTTTAGCAATAACACCTGTAATTGAATAAATCCTAATTGAACTAGCTAACTTTAATGCCATACTATGAAACATTCCAGGCAATGTAGTATCATCTCCATGGAGAAAACCAGATGGCAGACCCTCCACTAGAAAAAAGTTACATAGTGTAATGTAAAAGTGTGTAGTGTAAAAATGTTTTGGCATTTTTAGTTGCTGAGCTTTAGACTTCTTTGGGACTATGGCTTTGAAGCAAAAACAGGCAAAACACTGGTTTAACTGCAAAAAAAATAAATAAAAAAAATACCGGTAATCATTTTTTGTAACGTCTCTCACTGTGTTTAATGATTGTCTAATTGCTGCACATTGTGTAACCTATTTTTTTGGGCACTAAATCAGTCTTAAACATCAAGAAAAAACATCAACCAATAAGCACCCAAACTAGACACCTCCCATCTATTATACACAGATCTATATGCACAATTTGAAAACCTACAGTATGTTACAACCTCATTATTTTTGTACATACTTTTTTTTTTTTACAATAAAGTCTTAAGAGCCATGGGTCCTTAAACAGTAAGTACGAAAACCATTGCGTTGAACAAAATATTGCAAAATTAAATGATATCTGACAAGTGTAACAATTATTTGAAGCCTAGTTTAGTTCCCTGTTCTAGTCCCTGTTCTAGTCCCTGTTCTAGTCCCTGTTCTAGTCCCCGTTCTAGTCCCTGTTCTAGTCCCTGTTCTAGTCCACGTTGGAACTGAAAATAATCTAAATCAGATCAGCCAATTGTAACTTACCAAAACTAATTCAACTCTCCCTTTGCAATTAAGTTTATATTTACACAAGTATATTTTAGCATAGTTTTTTTTTTTTTAATAATGTTGCCAAGACCCCCTTTTCAAGTTTAGGGATAAAATTCAGTGCATTCACGAAAAATATACCCTCCAAAATGACACAACTGTCAACCAAAAACTACCGGTACTATATACTGGTAATTGTTATTGGTTGAATTTAATCCCAATATTTATGGATTTTCAGTTGAATTTCCACATTAAGCTCCAAATTCCCTTCTAGTTTCAAATCTTTTGGTCAGTGTTTGATTTAAATGTCACATTTCTGGTTGTGCAAAAATAACGGTCTATTGAGCCACGATATACTATAGCAGAAAGTAGTGCAGTGGAAATGTGCGTATGTTCTTGTTCAGTTTTATCTTAACCAAATAATTACCTTAAACCCACAAAACAAAAATATTTTAAAGACTATGAGGTAATTCGCTGTGGCACTACTTGTCTGATAACTACACAGATCAGCCAAAATATTATGACCCTCTCTCTAAAAGGTAGAACCATTTTCTTGTCTCCGAGGATGCTATTGCTTCGCCTAGAATGTTCCACAGTATGTGTCCTTTGAAATACGTAAGTTTAAGAACTTACGTATTTCAAAGGA